>NC_133771.1:83982747-84102474 GCF_003597395.2 Chelonoidis abingdonii | reverse complement strand
ATTCCGAAGTAGCAATATCGATTTTAGCGCTACTCCTCTCGTCGGGGAGGAGTACAGAAATCGATTTAAAGAGCCCTTCATATCGATATAAAGGGCGTTGTAGTGTGGACGGGTACAGCGTTAAATCGATTTAACGCTCTTTAAATCGATTTAAACGTGTAGTGTAGACCCGGCCTAGGATTGCTGCCACATCCCCTGGCTTGAAGTGGTTTCCATCACATACAGGGTTTAGAGTTTGGTTCAATGCCTGTCAGCACCCCCACTGAACAAATTGTTCCAGGGCCCCTGAACAGAGGCCCCCCACGGGAACAGGGTGTTGATCTGCCCAATATTGTTTGCATAACTAGGGCCCCATCCTACTTGTTCTATGTGTGGACAGACAAGTTGCAGGATCAGAGTCAGTGGCATGGCCAGGACCAGCCTAAAGCTCTGATTACAGATCCACCGAGCACTGTAGAAGAAACTGGCTTTTCCCACAGGGCATGATTAAGGGAATTCATAGTCCTTGGAGAACCCTATGAGCCTCTGCCAACTTGGATTACCAAATTCCAGTGAGGCAGAAGTAGTGACATGGGGCATGTTTCTCTTCCCGAGAAGCAGTGGCAAGGGCATGTCTCCTCTTCAAAGAAGAAGGACTGGCAGCTGGAGAGTCCCGCAGTGCTTACCCTGGCAGCAGGGATGTATCCAGTTATTTATGTGAAACAGGCCCACTGACTCTTCTTCTCCCATTCAAGGAGTTCCCTGTGGAGTTGTATTGGCAGGCTCCCCCAAAGTAGTGGGTCTAGGAATTAACATCATATTGAAATCTCTGGGTGCAGTTTGCATCTCCAGAACTATTATTTCAAGCTGTCTGCAGACTCAGGCCAGCCTCAGTTACAGCTCCATTCATATTTTCAAACAGTGAGAGTTAGAAATATTTTCTAAAAGAAACCAACAGCTGCGAGTCTGATGCAATCATGTGACTTGAGAAGCTGGGGCCCTTAGCATGTGCCTGTAGTACCCCTTTCAGGAAAATAAAAACAGTCCCACCTCCCCCATGTGTTGCTAAAAGCCTACACCTTTTAATTTATACATCTTGAGGCACCTCTCCCCGGATAGTCCTTCACATCCCACTCTTTGGGAAACACTAGAATAAACAAAAGGAAATTTGGTTAAATGCTTGTGCTGGACCCACAGACCGAGTTCGTTCCATGCATACTTTCCCCTTTCTAAGCTTATGAAGGCCAGACAAGGATTAAAAGCTTTAGATTTAAATTCCTAAGAGCAATATAGCACTAACTGCCAAAATTAGCTGCTAACTCATTTTTGGGTAACAAAACACCACATGCATTTGCAAAGATGAATCACCTCTGGTCCAGTGCAGGTAAAAGAGCGCAACACAGATAGCTGTCAAGCTCTCTTACTCTAGTGGCAGTGCAATGAAGGGTTTGCTCTCTATTTGACTATCAACAAGGCAGAGCTGCTTGTCCTTGAACAAAGAAAACAGTTTGTTCTTTTGAGACCATCCATATTTTTTGTTTATATTTGTGATTTGCACTCTGCAATGGCACCCAAAAAGGCATCAAATACTTGGAAAAAGCGAAATAAACACTATTGTGTAAACATAAGACAATTTCTCTAAAACTGAACAGCAATATGGAGCAAAGTCTACCTTTTATACTATGTTTATATTAATAAGTCCATAAGTGTTTTGGATGCACAACCGGAGGGAATTCCTTACTGTAAGTAAGGTGGTGTTACCTAGCTTAGGCCCTGTCTAGACTACAAAATTATGTCAATCTCATTTACTTTGGCATATAGCCACCATAGTTATTAAATCTCTTGGTGTGAACACGCTTGGCTCCTTGAGTTGGTAGTGCATGTCCTCACCAGAAGTGTTTTTATTATTGCAGAATGCAGTGCACTGTGGGTAAGTATCCCACTGCACAACTCACTGCCACCCAGCACAGGATCTTTTGGGAAGATTTTGCAATGCCTAATGGGACAGAAGCGAGTCGTGCCGGGGTGACTGGGAGCTTGGGGCCAATTTCCCCTAATACACTCAATACACCTATTAATATTGTTTGTGAATGATGTTACGGGTTCTGTGACACACTGCAGTAACCGAAAATTGATGGCTGTCAGACCTGGTCATCACCAGCCAGCATATGTTGTGAACAAATAAAGATTAATTATGTTCCTATATATATATATATATAAAAAAAAAATTCCCCTCTCACCCCTATGGGTGGTATGTGTCTTCCTCAACCTCGGGTCCTCTACCAGAGGCCTGGGAGTTTGAGGGTTCTGCGCAGTATCTTAGCTGTTCCTAGCACTGCACTCTTCGGACAGAGAGCTCTGTTTATGTTGTCCTGGGATCTGTTGGAGCCACTCACCCAGCTTAGAGTCACAGCCCCGAGCGGCTCCTACCACCCACTGGACCACTTTGGCCTTCACTTCCACACATCCTCTCTAGTTCCCTTTCACGCCTGGTACTTCTCCAGCTCTCATATTCCTTCTTCCTGATGTTCTGTCATTGGCACTGCTATATCTATCACAACCGCTGTCTCTGCTCCTTGTCTATTACCACGATGTCTGAGTTGATTGGCCAGTACCTGCCTGTCCGTCTGGATCTGGAAGTCCCACAGAATCTAACCTGCTATTCTCCACAACCTCTGTGATTCCCATCTGGTCTTGGAGGTCTAGCCATACGCTGTGCAGATGTTCGTACACAATGCCAGCCACTTGGTTGTGCCGTTCAGTGTATGCTGTTCCTGCCTGCATCTTGACATCTGCCACTAGTGTTGGACTGTCTCTGAGCCTCCTGCACAGTCTGCCACCTTGTGGTCCTCTCTAGGTGGTAGACCCCTGCCTCAATGGATCTGGTGCCAGTGCCTGTTCCTGTGCTGCTATGACCATGCTCAGGCTGTCTTTTAGTCCAGCCCTTTCCAGCCACTGGTAGGATTTCCAATTCAGCCACCTCAGCTATCTGTCGATGGTACATCCCATGAGGTCTTGTCTTGCCATGCACTTCTTCTGCTTGTCTTCCTCCATGTCTGCTGCTCGCCTCAGGCATTCTCTCAGCAGCTCTATCTTTTGGGGCCATCTTACTGATGTACTCCTGATGTCCGGGTTTCATCCAGGAACAGTGGCCTTGACGCTCACCAAGCCCCACCTCTTTTCCGGGCTGATATACCAGTCTCTGGGTGTTGGACTTGGTGGAAACCTCCGTGCATTGTGAGGACTTCCGTTTTCACATCGGCAGCCTCCATGTCCTCCTTGGCCAGCTCACTATACGGCAGGGTATCTGATGACCGGCAGGGCGTATCCGTTGATGGCGTGGATCTTGTTCTTCCCACTGAGCTGCTCTTCAGGACCTGTCTTATCCTTTGGTGATACTTGGATGTGCTGTCTTCCTTGCCTCCTCATCGTGGTTTCCATGTGACTGTGGGATGCCAAGGAACTTGTAGCTGGTCTGTATGTCGTCTGTGCCCGCTGGTAGTTCCACCCCATCAGTCTTGACTACCTTCCCTCTCTCACACCATCGGTCCACAACTTCTCCAGTCCGAATGACATCCTGATATCCTCACTGTAGATCCGCGTCAGGTGGATTAACGAGTCGAATGTCTCGTTCATTCTTACATACGCTGATGTCCACCATGTGAGGAGGTGGCTGATGGTAGTTCCACTCCTGAACCTGTACCCGTATCCAGTCTTGTGATTATCTGGCTAGGGGGTTTAAGCCTAAGCAGAACAGCAGCAGGGAACAGTGCATCACTTGGTATATATATAGCGACTGGATAGCGTAGCGGTTAAGAGCGCCACCCTTTGATAGAGAATTGGGGTTCAAATCCTGGTTAGTACCCAACTTTCCAGTAGGTGTCCTTGCAAAAGACCCCCTAATGCTCACCTGCCTACCTCAAATATGAGAGTGACACGAACTAGAAGAGTCATGCCGCTTGGACGTTGCCTGGATTAACAAGGTCTGCGCCAGATTGTTGAGGAACCAGGACAATCTGATGATATGTGGGCTACTGGACACAACCGTTCACGATGAGACAAAGAGAACCTGGAATTGATGAATGCTACTACAACAGTAGACCTAATGAGAGGGATGTTTGAGGGACTATGGATGGACAAAGACCACATCCACGTTACTGAGACACAGCTAGTTACCCAACAATCAACGTAGTAAAGAGGAAGCTGCTCTCACAGCTTGAGATAGACCAACTCACATACATCCAGACTCAAGAAGACCTGGAGAAACAAGTGGATGTGCAGCCACACCTGAAACTAAAATTTCACTTGCCACCCCCACCTTGCAGAGCACACGAGCTGATATGAGGCATAAGATCATGGAGAAACTAGCTACAGTCAATCCTCGAGACCCGATTACCAAGGCTCAGTGGAAAAGTACCATCAGATAGTATGTTAGAAGACTGCCAATAGAGCCATCATGACAATCCCTACCCACACATAACTAAACCATGAATGGTATCACTACAGCCTCTGTTATCCTGGATATGCTTGGACTAATGATCAAGAAGAACAACAGTATGTACCCACCCTGGAAAATGAAGGTTGGAGGATAAGAAGACAGTGGGTGGTGATAGATATAGCAGTGACAACAACATCAGGAAGAAGGAATAATGAAAAAGCTGGCGACAAGTACCAGGCCTGAAAGAGGAATAGTGAGGATGTAGAAAGTGAAGGCCAAAGTGGTCCCGTGGTGGTAGGGAGCACTAGGGCTGTGCTCCATACAGATCCCAGGAACAACATCAGAGCTCTCTGTCCAGAAGAGTGCAGTGCTAGGAACAGCTAAGATACGGTGCAGAACCCTCAAACTCCCAGGCCTCTGGTAGAGGACCTGAGGTTGAGGAAGACACATACCACCCATAGGGGTGAGAGGGGAATTTTATATATATATATAATTCTGTAACATGAAGCAGGCAAATAAAAAAAACATTTAAAACTTAATATATTAAGGGAACAGAACTTTTGAAGGGTAAAGAACAGTCATTTCCATTTCAGGTACACATACACCAACCGTGTCTTTCACAGGTTAGTGTATGTGAAGCTGTGATTGTCTATAAGGTCCCCCTGGCTGGAGTGGCAAGAGGTAGTGCAACAGCCCCTCATGCCATGGGGAATGTTGAGGGGAGATATAGGGAGGTCCTGACATAGAGTTCTCTGTGCAGTACAGAGGAAGGCAAGCATGGGACTCTTGCACCTGCAGGGCCTCCAAAGTCTGCAGCATCTCTGTTTGCTGCCTGAGAAGTGCAAGCATGGCCTGTACCTTTCTCCCCTCTGTCCTTGTCCATGATACCTGTAAGGGTGATCCTCCGGGCCCTGTGCTCATTCTCTGATGCAGCATTGTTTGCAGGATCTACTGGAACATGTCATCTGAGTCCTCTTCTTTCTCCTTCTTAACCTTCTCTGCGGGTATAGAGGGGGAAGACCCTGAAGGCCGCAATGGCAGCAGCTGCAGATACAACACACACAGGTAACATTGTCAGTGTATTCATGAAGGAAATTAAAAGGTAAGATGCTGAACTCACTCTCCTTGACCCTCGGTCACCTGTCCCTCATACTTCTCTTCTTCATACACATCCTCTTCTTTGCTATTCACAGTGGGGTCCTGTGACTTGGGCTTCTTAGAAGCATCCATGGAGCTCTAGGGGATGGTGGTGAGATCTCTGCTGAGGATGGTGTGCAGCTCTTTGTAAAAGTGGCAGGTCTGTGGCTCCGCACGAGATTGATTGTGGGCATGCCAATTTGCTTGCTGTAGTTCCTTGGCTTTCAGATGCTGCTGGTCCCTGTTGTAAACCTTCTCCTGAATGCCCTGAGCAATCTGCTCTTAGATGTTGACATTTCGATCAGCTGTATCTGAACTGTGTCTGCACAACCTTTTCTCCCCACAAGCCCAGAAGATCCAACACATCCTGTGTACTCCAGGCAGGAGCGCATCTTCAGCATGTTGCCAGCATGGTCATTGGGTTATACAATGAAGAACTGCTAGGTGTGCTTGCCATACCAGGCAACCAGGAAAAGGAATTTCAAAAATTCATGGGGCTTTAAAGGGAAGGGCAGTTTCCTGACTACCTGACCCCCTGGACAGTGGAGTTCAAAGTGGTGGCCAGAATGGTCAAGGTGAGTCATTGTGGGACAGCTCCTAGTGGTCAGTAATAGCACAACAAGTAACACAGTGTCTACACTATCACAGCATTAACTTACTTACATTGACCCTGACTCTATGCTACTTGGGAAGGTGGTATTATTAAATCAGCATACCGGGAACTTATGTCAGCGGGAGCCAAATTTAAGCAAAGATACTACCACAGCTAGGTCATCATAAGCTGCCTTGTGTCAACCTAATCATGTAATGTAGACCAGGCTGTAGGTACTCATATGGCTCCCATTACCATGGTATCTGAACACCTCACAGTCTTTAATATATGTATCCTCACAACACCCCTGGGAGACAGGTAAGTATTACTACCCCCATTTTACAGATGGGGAACTGAGCCACAGAGAGACTCAGTGACAGATTTTTAAAGGTATATAGGCGCCTAAAGATTCAGACAGGCACCAAGTCGGATTTTCAAAAGTACCTAGATGCCTAACTTCCATTGATTAGTTGCTTTTGAAGCCTCCTCCACCAAATGTTATATGCATGATTAGGTGCCTAAATATCTTTGAAAATCTGGCCCTAAGTGACTTACCAAAGGTCACACAGGAAGTCAGTGGCAGAGCAGGGAATTGAAACCTGCATCTTAGGCTAGTGGTGTAATCACTGGACAATCCTACTTTTTCTGTACCATGTTGTGAACATTGTAATATCCCAGTGGTGCATATAGGTATGCAATCCACAGTGAAGATATACTTTTCTCACATATTTGTATATGGCAATTATTTAAATCTTTGATTGAAACAATTAACTCAGGCAGGGCCAAGCTATGATCATCTTACTGAGTAAGCAGACCCATTCACTTCAAAGGGATGGCTCACATGAGTAAACCCCCAAATCTTACATATCTGTTGTCTTTCTTTCTTTCATTTTGTAAGATAAAATTTGGGAGTGAATTCTGTGCTCAAAGAAGGGGAGTCATCTTGCATTGTTTTGAAGAAGGCCTAATAAATAAAGCAATGGGCTATCTTAATACACTGTTCTGCCAATGCACATCACACTTCAGTAGGAGCACCCTGGCTATTCCAGGCCTATGCTTCTTTTGATCAGAGTAGGTTAGAATCTAGTTACAATCATAAATTTGCATTTGTCATCGACATGCATCAATGAGCAACCTCCATTCTGCACAGTATGGGCTAGAAAAGCTGGCACACAGAAGTGTAGAGTACAAGCACCAGTTAAATCTTGTGGGCACCACTAGAATTTTAACTTCCACAGGCCCTCCATCAGCAGGAGCCTCAGAAACAAGCTCTGAACAATGCACTGCCGAGCCTTTCGCTGCACCACTTTTACTGTTAGAATGGTCAACCCTTTGGGCACTACTAGCTAGTATTGTCTCCCTTTCCTTCCACCACAAACATTCCCCAATGCAGCTGATGCTGGGGACAGCTCCCTGAGCAGATGCTGGAATCAATCTACATTTTTTCTATAGCACCCATTACAGTAGCACAGTAGTAGGTAAGAACAAAACAAGTACATCAGATTTGCATGGCAATCTTTATAGTGGACTACGTAGGGGATTCTGCTCTTTATCCTCCTCTGATTCCTGTATAAGGTAACATAACCCTGGAGTGCATAAACATGCATTGTTGTTCCAATATGGAAAGACTTGCTTTATTTCCACTTTATTCAAAGGACCCACTTCAACCAATTTCCAGTCTCTCATTAATGGTGGGATTTGTAAACATTTCTTCAGCATTTGTTTAGGAAACAAACAATCCTTGCCAGTGTTCCTTGTGGGAGCAGTTGACATGAAATATTCTGTTCATGAGCAGCATAAGCAGCCACTGTTCTTTAGTTAAAATGTGTTCTGGACATCTTCTATATTCAGCATCATGAATAAAAAATATGAGCACAGGTTGTTCTTCCCATTTTCCAAAGCATTTTTATTGAGAACTCTGCAGAAAGCTCTTGTAATTAATTAGACAGAAATTGACAGCTGCCTCAGCCTTTGCTTTCACCCTTTTCCCATTGTTTAAGGCTTCTTGAAGCTGGTTTAAAACCATAGAACGACAGAGTGTGCTTGAAATGCCCCAGCTATGTCCTTTTCGGCATTCTGTGGGCTTGTGCCTGGGTAACTGTAGCAGAGTATCAGAAGCAAGGGGGATTTGCATGGGAGACATTGTTTAACTTGACAATTTGGAAACTTTTCTTAGATCTTTATGTTTCCCTTCATGTGTTTCCATTCACACCTGAATCATTCATTATCCTGGCAAGCTGGGAAGACCTCTCTCCTCTTCAAGGCAACCAAGCATTTCTGAAGTAAATTATAGGTTTGGTGATTATAGAAATTTGTCGTCTGGGCACACACCCTGGCTCCTTTCCTTTCCCGAAACATGTAATATTGATTTGTTTTTCTTTTCCCCCAAAGCTAGCGTATGCCTAATGTGTGAACAGTTGGTTTGTTTGATGGAACATTAAGGCAGGCCATGCAACAAGGGAGGAAGTCTAAGAAGTGGCATTTTACTTTTAAATACAGCTTTAAAAATAAAAGCAAGTCACGAAATCAGGATACATTGCTGCTAATGCCTTTGTGATCTTCAGTTGGACTGTTAACTTTTCTTACTTTTTTTTTTATAATTAGGGATGGGCGAAAGGCTGGAACTGTGGATCTGATCCTTTTTTAATTTCAGATCTAAATTCCCAAGATCCAAGCTCCCTGTATGATTATGAATCCAATTCAGACTTCAGGCTAGAAGGGGTCTGTTTTCCAGTTCAAATTGGATGAGACCCCAAATGCCTGAAAATAGTTGTTCTGGTGATATTTCAGTCCAGGATGATAAAAATGTATGAAAACAGCTGATTTTATGAGATCAGTGTCATGGAGAACAACCTGCCTTTTCCCTGCTTGTGAAGCTGAGTCTCCTAAAACCCCCCATGCAAGGGTTTCCAGAGGATTGAAGGAAAGGAGGTCAATACAATGAAAGTAACACTCCCATTTTCATGCATGCCTCTCCTAAGGCCCGGTCTACACTAAGTTATGGGGATCGATCTAAGATATGCAACTTCAGTTACGAGAATAGCGTAGCTGAAGTCGACATATCTTAGATTGACTTACTTTGCGTCTTTGGGGTGTGGGATTGACGACCACCACTCCCCCATCGACTCCGCTTCCGCCTCTCGCCCTGGTGGAGTTCCGGAGTCGATGGGGAGCGCGTTTGGGGATTGAGAAATACATTGATCCTCGACAGATCGATCACTACCTACTGATCCACTAGACCAGTCACCTCTGCAGAAATGGAAGAGATGATCTGTATAGTACAGAATGCTGCATGGCTATTATAGTTGGCATACTTCATGGAGGAATACGGGTTGGCTTACTCACAAAGGGGAAGAAATATGGATGTTGTCACAGGCTCAGAATTACTTAAGGCCTGGAAAAAGCACCTAGCGTACGGGAATGCGTTCTCTTTGCAATCTCTTGCAAGCAGTAGCAGAAGGCAGTAGCCTGCCATGTGTCTGATTTCTCTTAAAAATGCTTAACAATCTATCCCACCTTGTATTCAGCTTGGATGCTCTGATTACCTTCCCCAGGCCTGAAGAAGAGCTTTGTGAAGCTCAACAGTTTGTCTCCTCCACCAACAGACATTGGTCCAGTAAAAGATACTACATCACCCACCTTGTGTCTCTGACTTCTGTCAGCCCTGTGACTGGCATACAACACAAAGAGAGGACCTGGGAAAAAGGTTTAGCATAAGAAAGGGATAGAATATTAGACAGAGGGGAAACATCACGACTGAAAATTACCCAGGACAAATATTCCTGTGTAATCAGAGAAACAGGAATGAGAAGGAAGAACAAAAAGGACACTCAGCAAGTTAGTATTTTTTAAAATTATTTTTAATAAAAAGTTAATTGAAAAATAATAAACGAAAGGTCCAGTTTTTGTGGAAAACATTGCTGGCTCTGGAAAAAATATTGGGTTCTGAGGGAGCAAATTAAAAAAAAATCATAAATCTAATAAAAGAAGATGGTGAAAAATTGGTGTGTGAGGTGAGGGTGGAGGGCAAGGTGAAAAAAGCAGGGGTTGGATAAGCTGCTGAAAAGTGCATGTGCGAAGAGGTGTGCTTCTTTGCCATGAACAAGGACCTGGGAATCCTGGCTTAAGCTGTGCTTGTACCACATACAGCTTCTGTCCACAGAACGAGCCCCTCCTACTGCTGTGTTACTGGAACCACCCCTGCATGATCACTGGGAATAAATACACACCGAACAGCTGGGAACAAAAGCTTCTGGGCAAATTAGACTCAGAGCCTTTGTTACAACAGAAACTCGAATGGGACACTTTAAGCCTAGAGATAGTAATTGGACATATTGTACACTTCAGTTCATTATTCCAGCAAGTAACCCTTTCAAATTCTTTACCCCAGAAAATGACCCTTCCAAATTCTTCCATCAGAACAGCTGCTATAATCTGATTGTATTTACTAATTGCTCTGTAATAAAGTAAAAGTGTTTATTAGGTTAAGCTGGTTTTGCAGCTTCAGCGTTTCAAAAGAGGATATAAAGGTTATTAAAGTTTGTTGTACCCAGGCATGAAAATTGCAGTTCTCCCCCGCTCCTTTTTTTTTACAGTGATAAATTCCAGAAAAATACAGGCTGGTTCCCTCTAGTCTGATCCATCCACAGATGCATGTTTTCTTTCTGTAACCAGCTGTAGCTAATTGCATCAGTGCCGCCTTTAGTGCTGTACATGAAAAGGAAACCTGTAATTTATTGCAACAGACCATACCATTTCTGCTGTACATCTTGCCTTTTCTGTCATTTCAGTGAGCAGATTTCTCATGGTACATTGGCAGTTCAAAACATGGAAAACAACATCACTAAAAAGAAAGCTTTCAGAAACTCCTCCATATGTTACATCCAGATATTGACAAAAGAACAAACAGAAAACTTACTATTTAGAGGACCATGATTTCCACATCAGCCAGAGGAACACTGAGCCAAATTCATGTTTCATGTAACTCCCCAGTTAGTCCACAGAGTTACATCAGTCTTGAATTTGATTCACTAACTTCATTACTGATTGAACACAAGCACAGTGCTGTACAAAACATACATGAAAACAAGCATTGAGCAGATCCTCATCTGGTGCAGATCAGCATGGAAATCAGTTGAGTTTTGCCAATTTACACCAACAGAGGACCTTCCTAAGGAGTTTATCAATCACTATCTAATTCAGAGAAGATATTCAATCCATCTGTTAACATTTCTGAGGCAGCAGAAGGCTAGACCTGAGCCCTACCTCGGGGTTCTATCAGGGGCAGGGAGAAGGGCCTGTCACAGGTCCTGTTTCAGGCGACTGAGGTTGCAGGAGAAGAGTCCCAGAAAGATGTTCAGCTCACAGCTGCATTAGCTGGAGCTTGGAAGCTGCATAGTTTACCTGCACTTTTGTGCCTTTCTGATATAGTTTATCCTCAGTAATAAGCAAATGACTGGTGAAGTTAATAAACAGCTTAAAGTTTGTAAAGTGTTTTGAGCTCCTCAGATGAAAGGCACTACATAAATGCAAGATATTTATTAATTCCCAATGGTTATTATTAAAGCTTCAATCTTCCATCTGTGTCTGTGTGCACCTCCATTTTTTTTTTAAGTATAGGTAATAAGGCCACCTGGATACGTTTTCTCACGGTTTTGCTTTATCTTGCTCAGTGACAGAAGTTCGCTCAGACAAACTTACCTCTGGCACAGCCATAGCCCTGCAGCTCTCAAGCATTAATTAGACTAGTATAATCCTGGAGTGATGAAGTGGAGAATCAGGCCCATTATCTTTTCACTTGGCCTAATTGGCCAAGCATCAGTAAAACAGTGGCTTCAACAAAAGACTCAGGTAAGAATGTTTTGCACTAATGTGGGACTTTTGAGACATAGGGTACATCTACACTGCACTAAGAGGCATTTGGGCTTAGGCTGGAGCCTGGGCTCTGAAACTTTGCAAATGGGGAACATCTACACTGTTATTTTTAGCCCTGCTGCCTGTGTCCCATAAGCTTGAGTCAGCTGACCCAGGTGCTGAGACTCGGTGCCATAGGTTTTCTTTGCAGTGTAGACGTACCTTTACAGACTTAGGGCTAGATCCACAATGAAGACACAGGCTCAGCATTACAATGCTCAAGTTTAGGACCCTTGCTGCCCAGTGGAATCTGTAGCCCCAAGTGAAGCACCAGGCTTCCTATGGGGGCACTTAGGCACCTAAGAATGGGATTCACAAAGACCAGTAAGATAAGTGGGGTGCTGCCTAAGATCGTTAATAGGAAATGCTAAGATGAGGATTGAGGCCTAAGCCCTGTCCCTCAAAGGGAGGTAGGCACTGAACTCTGGACTAACTTGGGATTCTCAGCCGTGAGTCTGGATCAGGATTTAAGTGCCTCAGCCAAGTCAGCTCTGTGATGCAAGAAAATGCAGAGGAACAGGTGCCACCACTGCCCTTATAGCCTGTATTCCCATGGTTAAAGTATTTGTGCACGATGTGGGAAAGCCAGATTCAAATCCCCACTCTGACTGATTCAGAGCAGGGACTTGAACCCACATCTCCCATCTCCCCTCAAAAGTGCGCTAACCACTAGGCCATGTTGTTCTCAAGCTCTCCTGTTTAAGCTGTTACATTACGTAAATATTCAGTGGAGCAAGGATGCAAACATGACTCTCTCACACGTCAGGTAAGGGCCCTACCCACTAGGCTATAGAGTGATTCATACTCTCGCTGGCCCAAAAGGGAGAAATCTCTATTCAAGTCCCTTCTCCAGAGCACGGATTTGAACCCAAGTCACATACAGCTCTAGGGAGTGTCCTGACCACTGAGCTATTAGAATGAAGGGGAAAGAGAAGGACAACGAGGATGGTACTAACACTTCCTCCTCCGTGGTTTTCCAAATAGCACATAAACCTCCTTGTGATTCTAGACCCCACCCCTTTAATTTGAAGTAGTTCTATTTGATAATGTAACAAGCCATTTTGACATTTCAGATTTTTTTCCATTTCAACCAAAACAACTTGTCAAAACTGACACGATTTCACAAACTGTTTCAGTTGACCCAAATCTGCATTTGTTGGGGGGAAAAAAAAAAGTTCTGGCCACAACATTTTGCCCAGGTGTAGTCACAACACCCTTGAGAGATGGATGCAAACTGAAACACAGAGTGGATAAGAGACATACCCAAAGTTATATAACAGGTTAGCAGCTGATCTTGGAATAGAACCCAGGTGGAAAATATTCCATGATATAGCATCTGCTTTAGGCCCAATATCATGCTCCTATGAAAAACACACAGCATGGCACTCCGGAGCACATCACAGAGATGAGCAGGCACCAATGCAAATATGCTCTGATTAAGATGAAGGTGGTTCTGACTCTGTAATATATTCACACCAAGGAATGATGTATGTATGTCTTAATTTTTAAAGTTTCTTTTTGCAGCTTATAAAATAGCTGAACTGGGTGAAGAGAACCAAAATAATGCAAAAGGTGAACACAAGGCTTGATGTGACCTAGGGTAAATATGGTGATGATTATGTGAGAGATATAAATAAAAAACACTTTAAAGTCCATGACTACATAAGACGCATATTTGCTTTAAAGAGAGATGAAGAAAATATTTACTACCTTATTAAATCAAAAGAAATATGTAATTAAATAGCAATCACTAGCTTCAGAGCTCCAGTAAGCCTCTTTATTAGGCGTTAATACTTTTATTAGGTACTAAATCGCTGGAGGGCTGAGACCATATGAGTGAATAATAAGCCATCTTGATGCATCATGTTTTTTTTTTCAGTTTCACCAATATGACATTTACTGATACACAACAGAGATGATATACATGTGGATTGAAACAAGCCAAAGGAACCTAGCTATTCTGGACTCTTCTCATCTTAATATGTAAATAAATATGGAAGTTAATAATTTGCTAAGCACAAAAGATACATTTTCATATATATTCACATGAAAAACCAAGGGACATGCTAAGGTAGATTTATGCAGAGGAACTGGAAACTCTTATCTGAACCCCATCAAATTTGGAGAGTGTAGATTCAGATCCAAACCCAGCCCATGGCAGGGGGGCGTATTTTCTGGTTTGCATGTAGCCAAACTTTTGCAGTTATCATGAGAGAGCTGCCCAAGATGTCAGAAAGGTTTTGAGATTTTGTCGTCATCAAATCCATACTGAGCCCTGATTGAGACTTGCATCTGAACCACAAACCAAAATCAAACCTAAACTGACTGTGGATCCAACCACAGCCTCTTTAATTCATCCCTGCTAGAAAGAATAGGGACTATTTGCAGCCTCAGATGCACAGACCATTATCCCCACAGAATCCTACTGAAATCAGAAAGACTAAAGGCCTGTGAGTGCAAATTCTGTGTGGGGATAACAGTCTTTGCATCTAAATTTGTTTGTAGACTGAGGCCCATGAATTAGAAGTTCCATTCTTATCATGATCCTACTGTAATTAGGGATGTTTCAAGCAACTCAGTTAAACCAAGAACTTATCTCAATTTCCAGCCAAAACTCAAGCCAACCGTTCATTTGAATTTTGAAAAAGTTCAGTTAACTTTATTGTCATTGTCACTGACATTATAAAACACCAAAACACAAACCACCACTTATAGTGAGGATTAAAGCATCTTTCTAAGCAGCACTGGCACTAAAATAAAATACTCCAACAAAAATTTTTGCAAACATTTTCAGCCTCCATGCCATGGTTTTCAATCAACTTTCAGCTTCCACAAGAGCATCTCCAATATTGATACATAAGAAACCATGCTGCCAAACAGAAGAATTAAAACACACCTCCTTTACCACCAAACCATCTTCATCTGCAAGAGGCTTGTAACAGAAACTGAAGCAGTGACATTCAAGAATCGTCAAAGATCATTCTGGACTTTCCACTACATTTGTAACTGTGTGGGTGGGGCAAATTAGAAAGTTTTTCCCCCTTTTGTTTGCTCACAGGGACATATTTACTTTGAACTGATGTATTTCAGTATCTGCTATATTTAGGGTGACCAGATAGCAAGTGTGAACAATCAGGACGGGTGGGGGGTAATAGGCGCCTATATATAAGACAAAGCCCCAAATATCAGGACTGTCCCTATAAACTTGGGACATCTGGTCATCCTAACTATATTCATAAATATGTCTCTTTCTGGGATTATACTCAATCCTTTGAAATTTTGCAATGTAACCAATGATTTCCCTACACCCCTCCTGAATTTCCCTAACACCTCCCCCAATTTTGTGAACTAGTTACATGCCAAACCTGGTGGCTGAACTTTGTGACTTTGTCCTCACCCACAACTGTTTCATATTTGTGGACAATATATACCTTCAAGTCAGTGGCACTGCTATGGGTACCCGCATGGCCCCACAGTATGCCAACATTTTTATGGCTGATTTTGAACAAAGCTTCCTTAGCTCTCATTCCCTAACACCCCTACTCTACTTGTGCTACATTGATGACATCTTTATCATCTGGAGCCATGGAAAAGAAGCCCTTAAGCAATTCCACCATGATTTCAACAATTTCCATTCCACCATCAACCTCAGCCTAGATTAATCCACACAAGAGATCCAGTTCCTCGACACTACTGTGCTAATAAGTGATGGTCACATTAACACCACCCTATACCAGAAACCCACTGACCACTATACTTACCTACATGCCTCCAGCTTCCATCCAGGACACACCAGACGATCCATTGTCTACCGCCAAGCTCTAAGATACAACCGCATTTGCTCCAATCCCTCAGACAGAGACAAACACCTACAAGATCTCTATCAAACATTCTTAAAACTACAATACCCACCTGCTGAAGTGAAAAAATAGATTGACAGAGTCAGAAGAGTACCCAGAAGTCACCTACTACAAGACAGGCCCAACATAGAAAATAACAGAATGCCACTAGCCATTACCTGCATCCCCCAACTAAAACTTCTCCAGCACATTCTCAGAGATCTACAACCTATCCTTAAAGATGATCCCTCACTCTCCCAGATCTTGGGAGACAGGCCTGTCCTTGCTACAGACAGCCCCCCAACCTAAAGCAAATACTCACCAGCAACCACACACCACAGAACAAAAACACTAACCCAGGAACCTATCCTTGCAACAAAGCCCAGTGCCAACTCTGTCCAGATATCTATTCAAGTGGCACCATAATAGGACCTATTCACATCAGCCACACCATCACAAAGAAAGTTTCCAAAAAACAGCTCCACTAGGAAATGACGAGCTGAAATTAAATGCAACTAGATACATCCATTTAGGCTTAAAGAGGAGACTGGGAATGCTGAGCCATTTATTCCACATTGAATCTATTCCCCATGCGTAGATCTCCACCTTTCTCAAACTGTCTTCAATGGCTATTTGATATATCAATACAAAAGTTTTTTTTTCTGCTGACAATACAACATCTTAATTAGCCTTTTAGAGTTGGTTGGACCACTTCCACCTTCTGTTCACTCTGCTATGTTATTTTACCTCACTTATTCCATTCTATGATCCATGGAAGTGGGCCACCAACAAGCTTATGCTTCACATAATTTGTAGTCTCTAAGGTGCCACCAAGTATTTCTGTTCTTTTTGCAGAACGACTAACACGGCCTGCTACCGGACATGCCATTTCGTGCCTGTTGAAATTATTGAATTGAATTGAACTTAATACACACTTTAAAAGACATTATAGGTTGATATAATCGTGTATCTGAAAGGTATTAATAGATTGAAAAGTTGAACACAGACTGAGACTTCCTTATATAGGTTGTGTTTCATCAATGATCATCTATGCACTTCATTTCAGTGATTGGCAACCTAATAATTTACATGATAGGCTGTAAGCAAGTCTCAATGAGCTCTCCCTGACAGCTAGATGAGGGTGGGAGGAAAGGCTGCACGACCAGACTGTATTACCTTACACCTATCTACTAGTATCCAGAAAAAGAGCAGTATGCCAGTGCATAGATTTGCTGGTGGCTATGGGTTACAAAACTTGATGCGGGGGGTGGACGGGGGTTGGAATGAAATGTTGTTGCTCTTATTTATGGGTAGAAAGGGCAGTTGAACTGTCTTAGCTTTGCTATTGAAGGCACAACACGACGAGATGGACCTCTCCCTGCTCACTGTTTAAGCAGAGCTGATAGGTTCCATAGAAGTCTTTTTTCTGTTAAGTGCCACTAGCAGCTGAAATCACTGATTAACAACTGCTCTACAGCCAACAATGCTTCTGAAATAAATGTAGTCAAACTTTACAATTTCTGGTGTCACTGAGAACAAAATGATGCTTAAACATTGTTGATGCTCTAGTTCTAGCTGTTGGGCTCCAGACTACAGCCGTGGAATCTCTGCGGTGATGTTTAGGGTTTCCTTTCTGTGACTGTTCAAAGGATCTTGTCTATTCTTCTTATGGAAGGGTGCTCTTGTAGCTTGCAATAACATCGATGGTGTTCTGATGAGTGGAGCTGTTCATGATTCATCTTTTATTAATTTAATTGGCAATGTTTTGCCTTTCATGCAGGTCCATCAAGAAGGAAACCTATGACACATGACCACATTTTGAGGTTTTTTTTTGTGGCGTTGAAGGTTGTTTTTGCTGGTCTGCAGATGGATACACACAGTACTGCTTTTCTCTGCGATGCAGATAGCGCTGCAAGGATTCCCACTACTCAGAAAGATTGGCACTCCGACAGTCAGTTGAGTTTTGAGGCAATCGTTTATCCACCACTTGTTGATCAGAAGATTTTGTTCACCCTTACACTTTTTGATGAGAACTTGGGGTGCAAGGGCCTAGTTACAAAACACAAGAAGCTTTCATGAGGTACTCCTATGAAAATTCCAGGTAGTGTTTAAGGTTCTTATGTTGGTCTTCAGATTCTAGAGATGCATTGACTTTGGGCAGAAAAAGACAGATGGAAAGCCTTTTTTAGTTATAGTAAATTTTCTCGTTGTCGAACAACAAGGGCAATACGTGTCTGTTGATGAAACCTCCTCAAGGCATACTAGGAAAGCCGTTGCCATGTCACGAAAGAGCATTTTTGACTCTCATCAATTTTCCTAACCTGAGGAGCTTTTATTGATGCATTTCCCAGGACTTGCTTTGTTATCGGATTCCATCAGGCTCGTACTATTGCTGGAAGTGACAAGAGTTTTTGTGTAGAATCTCCATTAATGATACACGAGACAGCCTGAGCGCCCAGTTAGACACTAAGGGAGGACAAACTATGTACTTAGTATTTTTGCGTTTGTTTCATAATAAATTTTATCTTATGTACTTTTGCTGATTTTTAGTGTTATAAAAAAGCAGTGAACGCATTATTCAAGTATTTAAAGATCTAGGTTACAATTATGATTTTTTCTACTCTCTATTTTATAGTAGACTAGAAAAATGTAAAAATTTAAATATTTTTTTTCATCAGTTTTTACATAATCAATCCACATTTTATCTCTGAAGCAGATGACTTAAATTGTAGACTTAGTGGCCTTAGTCCTCGCTGTGGGGCTTTTGTTCAGTGTTGTTGTTGTAAAGCCAGGCCCAGACTGCCTAGCGCGCGTTCCCCCACTGAAGCTCAGCTGACATCACCTGAGAGTGGTGGACGTCAATGCCAACTTGCAGAGGTCACAAGTGGCAGGTCGGCAAGTAGAAGTGACTGCGCGAGAGGCCTTGCAACTGAGTGGTGGCGTGAATTGGTGGGCACTATGAACAGCTGTGGCCCAGAAGCGGAAGAGTGTAGAGCCAGTCTGAAGGAACGAGTAGTTCTTCTTGCCCCCCACCTGGGAGGTGTACTCATGTGAACGCACCTCTACGGCTTAAATAAGGAGGCATGTTAAAATAAAGATTTGTTTGTTGGACTATATCGTTAGTGACTTTGCTCACAAGAATGCTAATTTGTGACTGGAATGGCAACTTAATATATATGTTTGAGATAGCACCGATTGTTTAATGTGCATTATTTGCCAGTTGTTATCTCCATTGTTGCTATTTGAGAGGTCTTTGTTGGGGAGTTCCTGTACTAAACATTTTTATTAATTTAATTAATTCTTTACGTAGATGGTCATACTGGTGTCAGACCAGATGTCCTATAGCCATATCCCGTTTCCGACAGTGTCAAGGCAGGCGCTCGAGGGACGATGAACAGAACTGTTAACATTCAAGTGATGCAATTCCTGTTGCCATTCCCAGGTTGCTGCAACAGGTAGGCACTCAGAGCATGGGTATGCAATCTTCCATCTACTGGCTTTCGTCACTGATGGCCTAATTGCTCCAGGAATATTCTAGTCCACTTTTTAAAAATCCTGTTATAGTTTGTCTGTCACAGATCTCCTGCAAAGATCAATGGATTACTTAATGGTGTGTGGAGAATTATTTCCGTATAATGTTGTTTTTTAACCTGCTGCCCTTTGAATTTAATTGTGTGACTGCTAGTCTTGTCTTATGTGAGGTTAAATAACATTTTCCTCTATTCACTTTCTTCCCACCAGTCAATTTTTAATCTCCTATCATATCCCCCCTTAGTCGTCTACTGTTCTAGATAATTCCGAGTCATTTAATTTCTTCTCCTGTTTCATACCCGATCATTTAGTTGCCATCTTTACCTTTTCCCAGTTCCAGTATATTTTTGGGGGAGATGGCATGACAATCTGCACACCAGTATTGTAGTGCTCACATACATGGATTTATATAGACGTAATATGATATTGTCTGTCTTATTATCTTCCCTTGCTTACAAAGAGAAGTTTCAAGATGTAGTAGCCGCGTGTTGTCTGTATCTCAAAGAACAGGAGTACTTGTCCACTTTAGAGGACTAACAAAGTTATTTGAGCATTAAGCTTTTGTGAGCTACAATTCGATTGAAGTGGCTGGAGCCCCAAAGCTTTGCTCAAAAAATTTGTTTGTTTCTAAGGCTTGAGCTACATTGCACTTTAAAGCGCTTGCAACTTTCGCGCTCAGGGTTATGAAAAAACCCCCTGAGTGCTGCAAGATGCGCGCTGTTAAGTGTCGTGTAATCGACGCAGCGCGAGAGCGGCCGGCTCCAGCGCTGCACGCTAGCACCCTACACCATAAGGATTGTGGTTACCGCAGCCTGCGGTGCTCTCCGCCTTTGGCTCTGACTTCACTCCCACTTTCAATGCGCTGACTGGGGCAGCGCTTTGAATTTATGTACCCTACCCTAGTTGCCACAATTACTTGTTCTTTTGAAAAAGCAAAACAAATGTGAGAATCATTAACTGCCGGCTTGCTATTAGTAGATGTTTCAAGAGAACTATCCACATGCTTCACAGGATCTCCTTTCTTGAATCGTAAACAGCTGATTCAGACTCCCTCATTTTTTTTCTAGTTAGATTTTTTCCAATTTGCATTACTTTGCATTTCAACATTGAATTTTCATCTGCATTTTTGGTTGCCAGTCACCGGTTCTGTATGGATCTCTATGTAACATTTTTGCAGCTCTGCCTGGGACTAACTATCTTGTTGGCATTGCTCTGCCCTGGGACTTAACTTATCTTGAATAGTTTTTTGAATAGTTTTGTACCATCTTCAAATTTTGCCACCTCACTGTTTACCCATTTTTCCAGATCATTTATGAGTATGTTGAACAGTAATGGTCCCAGTAACAACCCCCAGGGATACCACTATTTATCTCTCTCCATTCTGAAAACTGATAATTTATTCCTACACTTTGTTTCCCATCTTTTAACCAGTTACTAATCCATGAGAGGCCTTCCCTCTTATCCCATGATGGCATACTTTTCAAAAGTCAATTTAAATTAAATACATTTAAAAAAAATTACATGTTTTTAGAAATCTAGATCTGTTATATGTTTTGGTGTAACTTGCATTATCCTTATGTTAAATTTGCATTATCCTAACAAAATATTTACTTTATTCATATCTCTTTTATATATCTCATAGGTCCTGACAATTCCCCCTGTAAATTCGAACACCTCCCCCTAATTTCAATTTCTGGGGAAACCACTGAATGTAACTTGTATGGGAAGGTATAAATGCAGTATACACATAGGTGAGTTGTCAGAGTAGCTAATCAAGCAAATAGTGAGCTCTACATACAGAAATCTCAAGGTAAATACATCTGATGGTCACTGGCGCGACAGAATGACAACTTGTCTGCTATGCTGTCATTGTAAAGTTGCATTTTGACTGGTCTAACTAAGGAAAAGATAAATTATAGATTTGTTGGCATATATTCTTCTATTAAACTGAGTTTTACTGAAATGTTATACATTTTTAACACTGTCATATGATCATTTCCCCCCAACTTTCTATTTATATTGTAAAATACTACACATATGTTTCCCTTACCCCAACCCCCCATTTTCTCATTGGTTGTTTAGTGAATTTAGTATAAGTTAGAGGCAAATGGCATAACTAGTGATAACACAGTCAAACATTCTGTGCTATGGAAACTCTCCTCTATAGTTCTGCTGATGTACCCAGCCCTGCATGTACTTGCAGCCTGCTATTTCTATAACAGGATGGGTCTTCACTTGAGCCTGGATCATCAGTCATCCTGAACTCGTTCCAAAACACATGATTTTGCACTGGGACCTGGTCCACAAGAGACCAAGCTCATTTTCACTTGTGACTTATTGACTTCAAT
Source organism: Chelonoidis abingdonii (assembly GCF_003597395.2). Lineage (NCBI taxonomy): Eukaryota > Metazoa > Chordata > Testudines > Testudinidae > Chelonoidis > Chelonoidis abingdonii. Next base: position 84,080,697 of record NC_133771.1, on the reverse strand, counting down.
GGGCTTTTGGTCAGGTCCTAAGTGAGAATTTGAAAAGAGAGGAAAATCCTAGTCATTTAGTCCACGGCACCACCTTGCAAAACAAAACAAGAACGCATATGTCATTTTATATCAAGACATGTTCTACGGCACAAGCAACCAACTAAACTGCTCATCTAATTATATGACAATCATTGTGGCAAACCATATACAATTGTTCAAACCACTGCATATGTTTCTCCATAAAAGCAAATAAAAAGGAAAAATACACCTTATAACATCTCTTCTCACATTGCTACATCATCCTGGGCAGTCTTTCATTTGATGGTTAAGTCATAATTTCAGTACCTCTATTCATTCTTTGGTCATTTTAGCCATTAGCTATATTAACTGTTAAAACACCTGATGCATGGTCAATGCACGGACTTGGCTAGAAGAGGGGCTATTTTGCAACAAAATAAAAGAGAATTTCTCCTCACTTTGTGTCTCTCTCACGCACACATACACAATGCCCAGGCTGGACATTACCCAAACTGGTGTGTTCGGGTCCCACCTCACTGGTCCCATGTGTTCTTTTGGCTTCCTGAGTCTAACCAGAGTCCAGGCACTGCCCCTGGCTTGAGGTCTCAAGGTACACTCTTGGGGTGAAGATCCTCTATCTCGCACTCTCCTTCTGCAACCTGAGATGCCACAGTCCAACTGCCTAGCCCCTGGGGCTAATACTAACCCCTCGGACATTCCTGTAGCTTAAACACACCCTCTCCCAGAATTCCCAATGTGGGCATTCTGGAGTTACAGTTTAACTCTACAGAGGCACATGATAGCGAAAGCAAATAGATTTTGTGAAAGGCTTTAAAACACACTTTACTCTTTACTTAGCAGCACAAAAAATGTACAGATCAATACAAAATAATTAATATCCCTGCACACATTTCCCAGCCACAGTTTCCTCACCACTCTGGAGAGATCTCTGGGCTTGGGCAGAGTCCTCTGGAACTTTCCCCTGCATCTGATGATTTCTCTTCAGAATCTTTAGGTGAGCTAGCCTTCTCTGACTTTGGCTGGTCCCTCAGTTAAACCAACACACTCGCTACAAAAGCATACAAGTCTCTTCCTCTCTTCTTCCCAAAGCTTCATGTGTCTTGCTCTGTGATTCCTTCGAGTTTATATATGCTCCTACGAACATCTGGTTTCTTCGTCTGCTGCTGGTGATTTTCCTCTGTCCACTTTTCCAACCCCTGAGCAGAGAAACTTGGTCAAACTAATTTTCCCACTCCAGCCATCTCCTTAGGGGACCTATTGTTTGGTCAGAACAGTCATTAAGGTTAATGACTCTCCATTATCCAGTATCTGACAGGTATGTGCTTCAACCCTTCTGACATCCATATAGAGGCACTCCATGATAATAACAATTTACGTTAATAAAATATTAGTCTAAGTGTAAATATAGACTCTCTGTAAAAGTGAGGCAATGTAATGGAAGGTATAGACAAATGCATGCGTGTGCATATATATTACCAGATTTCAAAAGTTGTGCATACACAGATACCCCTAATCATCACACCAGGAGTCTTTAGTTTCCAGGTTTTGAAGTAAAATATTTATTGAAAATCAATTTCTCAGCTTCCTGAGACATTAATATTAAAACTCATTCCCTACCCTGTGCAAAAGTGTACACAAATTTAATTTTAAATAAGTCTGTAGAAACCATTCCAGCTTCTTCTCCTCTTAATTCCAAAGACATTAACACAAGGAAGGGTCTGTTAGATATAGGAACCCTGTTCACCAAGGCCAAGATTTTTAAAAACGGATGCCTAAAGTTGAGCTTGTAAGTCCATAGTTGGGCAACTAAATACGTGGCATGATTTTCAAGAGTGCTGAGTATCCACTGACTTCAGCATTTTAGAGAAATCAAGCCACTTATTTAGGTGCATGACTGGATTTAGAAGTCTAACTTTAGTACTCATTTTTTAAAATCTTGGCCCAATATTATTTGTTAAGTAAGGCTCATGTGCTCAGTGCTGTACAAAGGGACAAGACACAAACACTGCCCCAAATAGCTTACTGTGGAGTCTAAAGAGTACAGTTTTCAGAGCTGACTATAAAGCATAAGCATGTTCTGTTCAAACCTTTGGGGCTGGACATAATATATATGACCTATACATTCATTTGGCTGGCAGTTGCAAGAATTAATTGAGAATATAAAAACACAGCTTTTGTATCAACAAAAGTATTATTTTCTGGTAGATATTCTTTATTAAAATCGTTGTAATGATTGGGTTAGTACAAAAAGTATTCCTGTCTCTCTAAAATAAAGACGCTCTTAGCTAGGATGGGCAGGGATGGTGTCTCTAGCCTCGGTTTGCCAGAAGCTGGAAATGGGCAACAGCTAGAGGATGGATCACTTGATGATACCTGTTCTGTTCATTCCCTCTGGGACACCTGGTATTGGCCAGTGTTGGAAGGCAGGATAGTGGGCTAGATGGAACTTTGGTCTGACCCAGTATGGCCTTATGTAGGAGTTTCTATAGCATATCTTCTCCCTTTCTCTGAGTCAGCCTTTGCCCAGAAGCAAACTGAGAGGAAATCAGCAATCAGAGATGATTCCTGAGGTAGGGTGTGTGCACAAAAATTAGTTTTGAGTATGATATAGACTCTTAAAAACATATTAGGGCTATTAATGATCTAAGACTGAACTGCAGTTGAACCATGAGAAAGCCTGAACTATAGATATAAGAAGCCAAACAGTTTGGCTTCTATGGCCACATAACAAAGGAAGTGAAGAGGGAAGAGGAAAAGCTCCCTTTGGTGTCACATGCTCCTGTTCTATATGACATAAGTTAATTCCTTAGTATGGCAACTACATGGTAAATACCACTGAAAATTATGGTAATAATTACACAGCACTGCAACTCCCTTTGCCGCTATTGTATTTCCTGATGCTGGATGTGTACAATTAATGTGTGTCATACCACTATACAAATAGTAAAATAAACCCTCAAGTAATATTCACCTTCCTCACACTATAACAGGAATATGAACAGCATAGAATGTATAGCAATAAATGCTTATTCATAGATTCTCATTATGGTGACCTCACATGACCTACACAATACAAAGTATGGAATTTCACTCAGTAATTCCTGCAGTGGAGGGAACTACTTGTCTCTTGTTCACCATTATTTATTTTTTCTTTTACTTGTTGAGCAAATGCATGAATGTTTCCTCCCTTTTTGAAAGGAAGCAGGCGGCCTTTTCTCAAGACTGTTAATGTTTTTTAAGACTACTGCAGGGACAAAGGGATGACTTAGCACATATCTGCTTCTTGCTGTGCTGCATTTGCTAATGCTTCAGCAAACAACAGTAATTGTCCCTGCAGTAACCCAGGCCACATCTATACGACGCGCCGTATCGGTCGTATATATCGATATATCGATATATCGATCCCTGAGCGCGCTTACATCGATTCCGGAACTCCACCAAAACCAACGGAGTTCCGGAATCGACATGGCGAGCCGCGCACATCAATCCAGCGTGGTGAAGATGGGTGAGTAGATCGATTTTAGATAATCGATTTCAGCTACGCTATTCTCGTAGCTGAAATTGCGTATCTAAAATAGATTTTTGCGCGTCGTGTAGACATGGCCCCAGTCTAAGAAAAGCTGGCTGACATACAACAGGAGAAATGAGAATTGTGGCGCACAGCTGTACCTACTCCTGACAACCACAGGGTCGCAGGTGTGCCTGAACAAGTAAAACCTCTCAAGAGTCAGCACCAAATTGATATTCAACTCAAGATGGCCTCCTGGGCTTTTAATTTCATAACCTCATTCATTATTTGTATTTCTGTAGCACCTAGGAACCCCTGTCATGGACCTCTGTACAAACACAGAACAAAAAGATGTTCCCTGCCCCAAAGGGCTTACAGTCTAAGGATAAGGTAGGAGACAACAGGTGGATACAGACAAAGAGGGGAGCACAAGGAAATTAAATGTAACAGTTCTTCACTGGTTTAACCAAAAAGATGCAGTCGGAGTTTGTACCCTGGCCATGCCAATCCAAGTCTCTTGGGTTAAAACAGGGAAGATCTGTCCTCTCATGTCCCAATTTTACCCAGAACTCATCCCTAGAAGAAGGAACCATCCCTTTTTACCTGGCTTGCTAGGCCCTGCTTGGCTTCTGCTTGTTCCAGGCCCTTCTTGCCTCTCGAAGACCCATTCTCTTTGGTTCTGCCAGCAGCTGATCCTGAGTGGCTCCACTTGGTAGTTCTTGAGGTCTAAGCTCACAATTTTCCCTTGAAAGGACACTTTTCTTCAGGTAGGGTGTGCCAAGGTATCAGGGTCTCCAGCAGGGGGGCATCAGCTGCCTGGTACACCCCATCACAACCAGATTTCACTCTTTGAGTAGTTAGTGGCTAATGTTAAAGGAAACTGGGACTCTGAAATGGTTTTGCCAATTAGTGTTTACGAACTGAACCTAGTGTAAAGAGCAGGAGACATCATTTTGTCAGTTTCTCATAACTGCAATGCCTTATAAGAAAATGAACTGACAAAAAAATGTTTGACCTTGGGACCTGGATAGAGTAAGTTAATTGAATCACTTGATAAGCAGGGGAGAGGAAATACTCTAGAGGTTGTATTGTATGAGTATCTATTAAAGGTTGTGGTAGATTCTATATTGCTGGATATTTTAGAATCAGGATTCTAAGAAACATGCTCTACTTCAAACAGAAATTATTTGGGGGCAGTTCTATGTCCCGTGTTACACATGAAGTCAGACTAGATGATTACAGTGGTCCCTTCTGGCTTTATAATCTATTAAGCCAGGGGTCAGCAACCTTTGGCACATGGCCCATCAGGGAAATCCACTGGTGGGCTAGGACGGTTTATTTACCTGCAGCGTCCACAGGTTCAGTCGATCGCAGCTGCCACTGGCCACGGTTCATCGTTCCGGGCCAATGGGGGCTGCAGGAAGTGGCGACCAGCAGATCCCTCTGCCCGCACTGCTTCCCGCAGCCCCCATTGGCCTGGAACAGTGAACCACAGCCGGTGAGAGCTGTGATTGGCTGAACCTGCGGACACTGCAGGTAAACTAACCGTCCCGGCCCGCCAGTGGATTTCCCTGACGGGCCGCAAGCCAAAGGTTGTCAATCCCTGTATTAATCTATTTGGCTTCAGTGATGCTAGATTGATAAAACAAGAACAAAATCATATAGTTACACTGCTACATCTTGACAAATGAGAGCTTCTGAGGTTCTGTCAGTCATGGTACATAGTTAGGCATCCACAGAATTTCTTTCCTCAGGAACAAAGGTACTTCCTTGATAAACATGGAGAAATAAACAAAGTGAGTCAGATATAATTGGAAACAAAGAAAGATTTTGGTCCTCAATTAAAGCTGATTAACATTTGTAAGACCTGATTTCGTTTCCGTCACCTGCTTTCTAGACATTTTTTTCAAGTTTACCCATCGATTTTATCATTTTTAAAAACAGAGTGAAATGTCCATTCACTGCTTAAATAATCTTTCTCCTGGATAATGATGAGTGAAACCATTAGGGGATATTATTCCTGGGTGTTACAAATGCCAGTGCTCAGTAGCGATCCTTTGATTCCCCTGGGTACAATAGCTATTACACAAGACCATTCTAGAGTAGTTACCTATTACCATTTTGAAAAGACTCTTTCTTTTTTTTTTTTAAATACAAGTATTTTATACTGGGCTCCTATAGCAGTTTCACAATTTTTTTAAAAATAAACCTTACTGTGTGGGCACCCTATATTTTCTTGCTCTGTGATTGCACTGCGGCATTAGACTTGACAAAGCGGAAATCTTTGCCCCAACTAGATCTTTGTATTTTCTTTACTATTATTATTAACTATTTTATGTAGCACTGCAAAAGTGAACAGTACTCTATAAAACACAGAATAAGACACGGCTTCTCTGCCAGAGGGCTCATAATCCAATTTAGACAGGAACAAACATAGGGCAACAGTTCCAGTGGGGGTGGGTAGAGAGACATGGAGCCATCACTAGTACATAGGAAGGCTTTGTGGAAGAAGTGGGGAGATGCTTCCTCCCAAACCTTGCCATTCCAAACCATCATAAGAATGACTATTGAGGTATTTATGATCGGGGGGCGGGGGAAGCTGTCCACTATACACTGTCCAGAAATTACCAACAAATATGTACATAGGCCACTGACCAGTCATCAATGATGTTTGGTCACAGGCGTGCAGGTAATACTACAAATGGGAAAACCTTAGAAAGTACTCTATTGTCCCCCCCCCCGCCTCCACACTCCTTTTTAAATGTTTGATGTGCATTTGGTGCTCATGAAGTGAGACACTAATAACCAAGTCTACTATAGCCAGAAAAGGAAAGCTATGAGTAAGCACTGTGTAAGCTCTCCAGTGTAATATAGATTCTCATTCCTTTTGAAGTAAAAAAGCTTGCAAGGGTACATGAAATTCCAGAGATTACCCTGGAACAGGAAAGTTCAAATTACACCCTATCATTCCATCAGAGTTGCAGCATGAGCACCAAGGGGAGGGGTATGTTTTCTGCAACAGAAGAGTTTTCCTATGAAAACAGGAAATGCTTATCTAAATACTCCCAAAACACCATCATTTACAGTGCCTATAGACTCTGAACACAACCAGTTGCCTGTTAATAAAAACAAATCTTTTTTTTTAATTGAACTCTGTGACTGCCTCATGCCACAACATAGGGGGGTCAGATCCTTAAGTACACTAAGGCTGGCTTAACTGGCTACCAGAAGAGATTCCTCTCTGTACTGTGATCATCAGGTAGCAGAGCCAACTTAGCAACTCCTGCATCACTAGAGCTAGGTGAAAAAATGGGAACATTTTTTGCAAGACTGTTGTCCCTGTGTTAAAATGAAATGTTTTGAATTTTTTAAATCAACTCTTCACATAGGCATGGCTTGCAAAAAGGGGTATGGCTTGAGTCTCCCTAAGTCCTGGCCCAACCTGAGCAATTCAGCTCAGCAACTCACTCAAATGCAAAAGACCTCCGTTATTCACAGCACATATGTAATGGAATCCACTGGCATAGCTGAAGCAGTTAGACAGTTTGAATGTAGAACAGGAAAGGATCAGAACTGATAACTCATCTCCAAAGGTGAATCAAGCATGTATGATAGGATATGCTCAGCTGGTTCAGATGTGTGTGTACCATCAACAATATGTCCAACAGTGCTGCATACACAATATTCCTTTTATTGTGCCCTTCTCTGTTAGCTCTGGAATGTTGTTTTGTGTATTCATCAGTGCATGTTGTTGGAAATGTAATGTATGCTTGAAACAGGGGTCATGCCCCTCTACCCAATAGAGAACTCTCCAGCAGCCAACCATGGTGCTACAGGTAGCTCCTGCCTCAGTTTCCCCTATTGTCCCCAGGGCCAACCAAGTTGCCCATCTTCTCTACCCTGGTCATTTCCCTTCAACTGGGAAAGGGATGTCATCCCTCTGAGTCCAGTTCAAGCCCTGCTTCCAGACATAATTTATCAGTGTAAGTGCCACCATCAGCAGACCCCTCAGAGTAAAATAGGTTAAAATGCAACAGTTCTTTATGCCCAGTTCCCTTTCTTTGCTGCTGCCTGGGTCTTTATAGAGGTCAGTTGCCCTCTATCAGGCACCATCAGGAAGCAACTAACTAGTCACAGGTAAACTGGATCCATTCCCTCTTAAGGGGGCCAGTCACCCCATGACAATGCTTAAATTAAATCAAAGAAACTCAGTAGCACAATAAAGTGAAAAGGAATAGAATGAATCTTTAACAATTATCTGCCCCATTCAGAAGTTAATCTGTAGGACCGTTTTTGTCCCCCGACAATTTCAGGTGCCTGGGCACCAAATGACATCCATGCCAAAGTATACAGTTTTTAATGTACATGTATGGTGCCAAATCCATGGATCAATGCATCAAGTTTGAGTAGTGCACTAGGTATCTCTAGGAAAGGGCAAGGGGAAGAAATACTCCCTGCAGGCTGTGGAATCACTCCATAGTGGCTACTTCAGTTCAGTCATAAGAGCCCTTTGTGGCCCCAAAGTGCCATTCTCCTTACATCCATGCAGCAGCCTAGCTCTGGCCTGACCTTGTGCTGTGCCTTCACCTCAGCCCGTGGCTTAAATATTGCACTTACTCCTGTTTCTGTCCTCTGCACCTTAGGCCTTGGCTACACTTGCAAGTTGCAGCGCTGGTGAGGGGGTTACAGCACTGCAACTTACTCTGTGTCCACACTTACAAAGCTCAGCCAGCGCTGCAACTCCCTGTCTGCAGCGCTGGCTGTACTCCTGGTCTGCTACGGGTGTAGCGAATCCAGCGCTGGTGATGCAGCGCTGGTCATCAGGTGTGGACACTCACCAGCGCTGTAATTGGCCTCCAGGGTATTAGCAGGTATCCCAGCATACCTTTTCAGCCTCTCTGTTCATCGTTTAACACTCCACTGCCCTGGGCTCAGGTGACCCGCCCTTTAAATGCCCCGGGAATTTTAAAAATCCCCTTCCTGTTTGCTCAGCGAGGCGTGGAGTGCAATCAATCAATCAATCAGTGACCATGCCTCCACGCCCCAAACGAGCCCCAGCATGGAGCACTGCCGAGCTGCAGGATCTCATCAGTGTTTGGGGTGAGGAAGCTGTGCAGGCACAGCTGCGCTCCAGCCATAGAAATTATGATACCTACGGCCAGATATCAAAGTCAATGCAATACAGGGGCTATGACCGGGACGCGGTGCAGTGCAGGGTTAAGGTAAAGGAGCTGCGGAGTGCCTACTGCAAAGCACGTGAGGGAAACCGCCGCTCAGGTGCTGCCCCCACGACCTGCCGTTTTTACAAGGAGCTGGATGCGATACTTGGATGTAACCCCACTGCCAATCCGAGGATCACGATGGACAGTTCAGAGCCTGGAGAGGAGGGGGAGGGTGTAGAGGAACCCGAGAGGGAGGCTACTGAGGTGTTTGGAGACTCCCAGGAGTCATGCAGCCAGGAGCTATTTTCCAGCCAGGAAGAAGCTAGCCAGTCGCAGCCGCTGGGACTTGGTAGTGAGGAACCAGCAGAGGAGCCTGTTCCCGGTAAGAAGTTTTTATTGTAAGGATGGAAATGTTTTGGGAGGAGGGGGGCTATGGCTGCCTGCAAGCATGCCTAGATGTGGAATAGCCCATTGATTTGGTCTATCACGTCGCGGTAATCTGCCTCTGTAATCTCTTCAAAAGTTTCAGCCAGAGCGTGTGCAATGCGCTTCCGCAAGTTTATAGGGAGAGCCACCGTGGTCCTTGTCCCAGTCAGGCTAACGCGTCCGCGCCATTGTGCCGTGAGGGGTGGGGGGACCATTGCTGCACACAGGCAAGCTGCGTAGGGACCAGGGCGGAATCCACATAGCTGTAGAAGACCCTCCCGCTCTTCCCAGGTGACCCAGAGCAGCGAGATATCGGGGAGGTTAAAATTCTGTGGAAAATGCAGGGATACTGTTAAGTGCTATTTCCCTGTAGCTGCTCTTTGCTTTCCCCAAGTCACAGAAAGCCCATGGATTCCAGAGTCAAGCAGCCCCCCCTTCCCAGGTGAGCCGCGTGTGCAAGATGGCTCTGAGGAGTACCTGCTGTGGCAGATGTGGGTGTAGGGTTCAGTGCTATTTCCCTGTAGCTGCTCTTTGCTTTCCCCAAGTCACAGAAAGCCCATGGATTCCAGAGTCAAGCAGCCCCCCCTTCCCAGGTGAGCCGCGTGTGCAAGATGGCTCTGAGGAGTACCTGCTGTGGCAGATGTGGGTGTAGTGTTCAGTGCTATTTCCCTGTAGCTGCTCTTTGCTTTCCCCAAGTCACAGAAAGCCCATGGATTCCAGAGTCAAGCAGCCCCCCCTTCCCAGGTGAGCCGCGTGTGCAAGATGGCTCTGAGGAGTACCTGCTGTGGCAGATGTGGGTGTAGTGTTCAGTGCTATTTCCCTGTAGCTGCTCTTTGCTTTCCCCAAGTCACAGAAAGCCCATGGATTCCAGAGTCAAGCAGCCCCCCCTTCCCAGGTGAGCCGCGTGTGCAAGATGGCTCTGAGGAGTACCTGCTGTGGCAGATGTGGGTGTAGCGTTCAGTGCTATTTCCCTGTAGCTGCTCTTTGCTTTCCCCAAGTCACAGAAAGCCCATGGATCCCAGAGTCAAGCAGCCCCCCCTTCCCCGGGGAGACGCGTGTGCAAGATGGCTCTGAGGAGTACCTGCTGTGGCAGATGTGGGTGTAGGGTTCAGTGCTATTTCCCTGTAGCTGCTCTTTGCTTTCCCCAAGTCACAGAAACCCCATTGATCCCAGAGTCAAGCAGCCCCCCCTTCCCAGGTGAGACGCGTGTGGGGAAACTCACCATTTCTCTCTGCAGCTGCGGCCTCTCTGTGCTATGCTCGCAATGTGTAAATGATGCTAGAAATAGTCTTAAAAACAATACAGGCTCTGTAGTAAAAGTTTATCTCTCTGTGTTTTTTTTAAAGTGACCTTGGATACTGCTCCATCAGTGCAGACTTCTGAAAAACTACGGAACTTAAGAAAAAAACCAAGGAAGAATAAGGAGGAGCTGGTGAAAGCAGTTATGAATCTGTATTCCACAGATAATAAAAAGTTGCAAGACTGGAGGGAAAAGGAAAGCAGGAAAAAGGAACAGGCTGCCAAGAGAAAGGAAAAGGCTGCCAAGAGAAAGGAATTGGCTACCAAGAGAAGCACAGATCGGCTGCTAAGCATCCTGGAACGCCACACAGACCTCATGCAGTCAATGCTAGCCATGCAGGCAGAGCACTACCGTGCCTTCCTCCCCCCATCCCAAAGCTCAACCCATTGTGCCCCACTGTTTCCTCAAAACACCCTTCTCCAGCATCCTGGTTCTTACCACCACCAGCTGCCCCCAACACCCATACGTTCACCTAACAGCCCTGAGAACTACGACCCTTACCCTATGCACTCAACCCCCATCACCATGCAGCATATTAATCCTGAAGTGCAGCAGGCATTGCACAGCACTCAAGGAAGGACATATTCAAACCTCTGACTTTACTGCTCATCACCCTACCCCCCTGCCCGTTTTATGTACTGTATTTTTAATAAAGGATTTCTTGTCTTTTAAAACAGTTTTTATTATTACAGAAAGTGTAACATACTGTACCACAAGTGAAAAATAGGCACTGCAAATCATTGCAACCACTGCACTTAACTGCTGTGGAAGGCACCCAACATTACTGTTGGCTTTCAGCCTCAAAGTGCTCCTTTAAGGCATCCCTAATCCTTGAAGCACTGTGCTGGGCCTCTCTAGTAGCCCTGCTCTCTGGGTGTGCAAATTCAGCCTCCAGGCGTTGAACCTCGGAGGTCCATTCGTCACTGAAGGTTTCACCCTTCCCTTCACAAATATTATGGAGGATACAGCACGCGGTTATAATCGCTGGGATGCTGCTTTCCCCCACGTCTAGCTTCCCGTAGAGACTTCTCCATCTCCCCTTTAAACGGCCAAAAGCACACTCCACAGTCATTCTGCACCGGCTCAGCCTGTAGTTGAACCGGTCCTTGCTCCTGTCAAGCTTCCCTGTATACGGTTTCATGAGCCAAGGCATTAACGGGTAAGCGGGGTCTCCAAGGATCACAATGGGCATTTCGACGTCCCCAACTGTGATCTTACGGTCTGGGAAAAAAGTCCCTGCCTGCAGCTTCCTGAACAGGCCACTGTTCCGAAAGATGCGTGCATCATGCACCTTTCCAGGCCATCCTGTGTAAATGTCAGTGAAACGCCCACGGTGATCCACAAGCGCCTGGAGAACCATTGAGAAATACCCCTTCCGATTAATGTACTCGGATGCCAGGTGGGGTGGTGCCAGAATAGGAATATGCGTCCCATCTATTGCCCCTCCACAGTTAGGGAAACCCATTTGGGCAAAGCCATCCACAATGTCCTGCACATTCCCCAGAGTCACGGTTCGTCTGAACAGGATGCGATTAATGGCCCTGCAAACTTGCATCACCACTATTCCAACGGTTGACTTTCCCACTCCAAACTGGTTTGCGACCGATCGGTAGCTGTCTGGAGTTGCCAGCTTCCAGACTGCAATAGCCACCCGCTTCTCCAGTGACAGGGCAGCTCTCAGTCTCGTGTCCTTGCGCTGCAGGGTTGGGGCGAGCTCAGCACACAGTCCCATGAAAGTGGCTTTTCTCATCCTAAAGTTCTGCAGCCACTGCTCGTCATCCCAGACTTGCATGACGATGTGATCCCACCACTCAGTGCTTGTTTCCCGAGCCCAAAGGCGGCGTTCCACGGTGCTGAGCACGTCCGTTACTGCCACAAGCAATTTAGTGTCAGGCGCGTCAGCCGAATCTATTTCATCATCTGAGCTCTCCTCACTGTCACTTTGGAGCATAAGGAATAGCTCAACTGCCAGACGTGATGTGCTGGCAACATTCATCAGCAAAGTCCTCAGCAGCTCGGGCTCCATTTCTTACTGAAATCACGCGGCAGACTCACAATGGCACCAAACGGCTGAAAAGGGAAGCGATGCAGCACGGGTCGTTGGAACAGGAAGCGGAATGACCCGTACCCTTCCGTCCCCTTCCCACAACCCACAGCGCCAAAATGGGACGAGGTGCTCTGTGGGATAGCTGCCCACAATGCACCACTCACAACAGCGCTGCAAATGCTGCAAATGTGGACACACTGCAGCGCTGGTCGCTGTCAGTGTGGACACACTGCAGCGCTGGCCCTACACAGCTGTACGACCACAGCTGTAACTACCAGCACTGCAAAAATGTAAGTGTAGCCATACCTTTAGTTATATGTCTCGTGCTGAGTCAGAGAAGAGTTTTCTTCTCCTGTTGTGAAGAATGGTCTACAAGCTGGATATCTAATGCATTATGAAGGATACCACATTCATATTTCATTTCTCTTTTCTATGTTATTAGAACAAGCACCATTAGAAATAAACCCAAGGCATTTTCTACTAGATTTTGAAGATTATCCTTGGTATAAATATAGTAGGAAATGGGCTGTACCTGTGGCAAATATCTGTGGCTTTCTGTCTGAATGAACCACACCTGATTAAAATGAGAAGCACTCTGGTGTTAGAAGGTGATTAGAAGTTTGGTGTCCAGAACTCAGTCATGCTTTGAGAGGAACAGTTCTACTCCCTAGAGTGTGCCCTGTCATTCAGCTGCATGGGCTTTTCAGAAAAGAATCTTCCAAGATACTATAGAACTCAGGGGCCTACTGGGCGCATCCTGCAAGTTGCTGAATGCAGCTCAGCTCTCATTGAAGTCAGTGGCTATTGAGGGAACTCAGAATCTGACTTTAAGGCTGCAGTGATGAATTAAGTGTGGAAATTGTACTTCCCAATCTGTGACATAATGTCAATGTGCACAACACAGAAGAGATACCTTTCTTGGTGACATCCTGGTCCTTCCAGCTCCCTGCAGGGTTGTCCTCCTTTAGGAACTTTTTTCACAGCATGCCTTTCTGGGGCTGGTGCTTTAAATTTGACAGACATAAGCAGCTGTGACCCTAAGAAAGCCATTTAAAAAATGGCTGCATCTTTCTTTCTGCTGATAAGTACCTGAGGTGTTTCTCCTCAGTTTTCCCTTACCTATTGTTGTGGAGATGGTCCACTCAACTAATGCTTTCTAGCTTCAATAGGAGCAAAAATGAGTGGTATAGTTTGCTGCAGTTGGAATGTCATAGATATTGAAAGAGAAGTTGCTTGCTGGTCTTTCCTAATTTGCAATTTGATCCCATGTTCCAAACAATCTTTATTTTTTTTCAAATGTGATGAGCATGTTGAATAAACTTGATATTCCTGGTTTTAGATAATTGAGAGGAATTTTCAAAGATATTCATAAATATCAGCATGAGGTTGGATAACTGAGTTTTGAATCATAAAAATTCTGTTGGGATAGGTCTTCAGCTGTTGCAGACCAGGCTAGCTCCATTGACTTCAGTGAAGCTATAGTTATATACACCAGCTGATAACCTGATACACTGTAATTACTATTATGTCTTAAGAATTATCTTGGATTTGCATGTTTCATTTTACACTGCCTTTAGGATCAAAAGTGGCCTGAGCATCAGAATCGTTCTAAGGGTGAATCAAGAACATCTACAGCTTTTTAAAAGCTTTGTAGTTCCTGCTGTTTGGATAGTAAGATCTGAAGAATTTGAAAGGATTTTCAGAATGCATCTACCAAGAGTAGATATGTCTTTGTGCATTTTCTCCAGAGGCCTATTACAGGAAAACTGAATAGATGGAACTAGCACTGCAGCTATGCCACTGTAGCGTAGTCACTTTTTACAGCAACAGAAGAGATTTTTCTGTCACTGTAGTAAATCCACCCCTCAAGAGATGGTAGCTAGGTCGGCGGAAGAATTCTTTCTTTAACCTAGGGGTGTCTATCCCAGGGCTGAGGTTGTCTTAACTAGGTCTCTAAGAAGGAGTCTTAACCATGTCTCTGAGCAATGTAACTAATTTAATCTGAGACTGAGGTGTAGACCAGACCTAAAAAAAAGAGGCTACTCATATTCTAACCTAAAAACATGTCAGGAGTGATCGGAATGCTCACATTTGCATACATTGTACCTATCCATCCTCCCCGTTTCACCTGTGAATGTCTATGCATTTGTTCTGTATTGTGTCACAAGGCGCAAAAAAGGTTTTTTTTTCAAAATGAAATGAGCTGCCATTTCAACTTTTCAGCTCAATTTACATCCAACAATCTGCAGCCATCACCCAATGAAAAAGTCAGTTAAAATCTAACTAAAAGCACAGCTGCCAGTTTGGTGAGCGTCTTTTTGTTTGTTTGTTTTAATACAAATTCACATAGATTTATCTAGTGTAGACACCACATCATATAGTAAAGGACTACATGGAGTAATCACACACAACATCAGTTCAGTAGCATATATCTTTTTGTGCACCTTTAGTACGAGTCTGTTGCAGATACTTAAGGATGCCTCCCATTTCTGCCATGACTTCACAAGTTGGCTAACTCTGAGAGGTATCTTCCATTGAAATCAGTGGCACAGAGGAATTGCCACTCTGGATGAGACCATGGTCCATCTCTGAGAATGGCCAGCAGCAGAAGTTTTCCCATTGAATTCAATGGAATGAGGATCAGGCCCATAGCAAGTAGTTCTACTCATCTGTTCCAATTGCCATACAAAGCAATTTAATCCTCTCCTGCTCCAGGCAAGTGAGAAAACAAGGTTTTCTATAGAAAGCAGCAAAGTGACATCTCTGTGGTTGTCTTAATTCTCTTGTGTTTTAGGAGTTCTTAACTTATGATTGGTTTGCTATTTATGTAACCTAGTACTCTTTGAATAAAGACATTTGTTTTAGCAGCTAATCAATAATGTTGGCAATTAGAGTCTTTTTGTTCATTCTTCTATCTTGTTACCCCTAAAAATGTGCAGTTCAGGTTCTTGAGAAAATCGCCCCTTCAGTGGATGTGCCTGGTTTCATGATAAGAACAGTGATAGGTGACCTTTCTTGTTTAGTTATCTATGCTGATTAATGTTAAGGAAGGAGTAAGCGGACAAGCTGAGAAAACACAGTGAGCTAGCATCATGGCAGACATGAACAGTGTGTGTGAGATCTGTTCGATGAATGGGCAATGCTAGGGAGTGTTTGTGTGTCTTGAATACCTCCAGGGCCGATGCAAGGATGTTTCACACCCTAGGCAAAACTTCCACCTTGAGCCCTCCCCTGTCCCCAACCCCCCCACCTGGGACGCCCCCCCACATGGCAGCTCCCCACCCTCTGCCCTGACGCACCCCCCCGCCCAAGCTAACCCCTGCTCCGCCTCCACCCTGAGCTGTTTCACTTCTCCTGCCTCCCAGGCTTGCGGCACCTAAGCTGATTGGCACCGCAAGCCTGGGAGACAGGAGAAGTGAAGCAGCCACGGCGTGCTTGGGGAGGAGGCGGGGCAGGGCTGAGCTGGGGTGGTGAGTTCCCCTGCGTGCTGCCCCCAGCCCTTACTGGCTGAAGGAGGCCCTCTCCGTGCTCCCCTGCCACAGCTCCCTCCACCTAAATGCCAGCGGCGATTGGGGCATCCGAAGATCTGGCTGCCATGGTGGCTACTGAAGAAAATGCCGGTCCCCAAATCCTAGTGCCCTAGGTCACCTAAATGGTTGCACTGGCCCTGAGTACCTCATAAGTCCATGTCTTAGTAATTGCAATTTTACTGCTCTCAGTACTAATTTCCAGAACTGTATAGAACTTCCTTCTTTTTATTTAAGTACAGATAGACTTTTCTGACCCACACAGCAAAAGGATATTACTCTACATCCATGGAAAGTGCCTGCATGAAAAAATCCAGGTTTCCCCTGCTTACATTTAAAGACAACAGGAAAAAAATATCACTCTAGCAACTGGATTATACGATATCTCTGACTTTAATATAATTCTAAAGTTGAAGTGAAGAATCTGTGAACAACTCAAATGGAAAAATATCACACTTAGAAGAGGCACATATATGTCAGTTTTAAAGGGACAGTAACCATTCTGCAGCTGAAAATCAGTTGTAGCTTTGAAAAGCTATCAGTTTTGTTCCGTAATGAACTAGGTGGATGGTTCATGTTTGTAATTTTGACTAAATTCTAGGCTCCCAAGTTTCTTTAATCTGTGCAAAAGCTGAGACATAAAAATTTGACAGATTTTGCTTTCATGTATAGAAGTCTAATTCGGCAGCACTGTAAGTCCTATTGAGTTCAAACCAATTACTTTGCATGTACCACTGTACAACTGAGGTCAGAATCTGGCCTCTAGAGTAGGTGCATATTACAAATCTAAATAAATAAATACAAATAGAACTGTCAACCCATTTATATATCTCGGGTCTATTTTCTTGCTATTATTTGTTTAATGCCAACAATATACAAAACACAAAGAGAGAAATATCTACTGCCCCCAAATAGCTTATAATAGAAGGCCTGTGTCCTGAAAAGAGCATTGTGTGAGTGGATCCCTGTTGACTTCATTGAGGTTCCAGGTAGGCCCAGCGATCTGTCCATGTAAAACAGGGCCTAAAATACTGGCATAAAGCTAGACTGTCATTTATGAACTGCCCAGACTGAAGGGCAGCACATTGTTATGTTGTACCTAGAACAACCGCCCAGGAGGGAGAATGTGACATGGGGAGTCAGATCCTCCCTTCTGGTGTCCCGGCTGCCCTGAGAGGGAATGAACTAAACTGAGTCTGCATCTGGCACAGTATATGCTCCCAAACATACTGGCACAGCCCACTTGCAGGAGGATGGTACATAGCAACTCTATGGTGTTCGCTGCTACTCAGGTGCTTGAAGTGGTAGTACAACAGATGAGCACAGGGGAGGAACGCAGAGCCTCCCACCCCCTTCTACCTTGCAACTAGATGGAGAATGGGGTACAGCCTGGCCAGTAGTGAAGAAAGTATACACAGTGTACACCAGAGAAAGGAATAATTCTAGTTTTGTTTTTAATTTTGGAATTATGAAGTCTCAGCTTGTGGCCATTAGTTTTTACTAAGCAAAATATGTTGAGGTTAACAAGAAAACACTCACAAGAGAAAAAGTTAAACTGTCTGTTCAAAAGCATACTAAAAGGTATTACCAAAGGAATGATAAACCTTAGGCAATGGCACCTACTTATTAAAACACATCCTTTATATACATTTTTTCCTGTTTAAAAAAACCAACACATTGCAATAAAACCCAAGGATTGCATGACATGCTGG
The DNA here is from genome assembly GCF_003597395.2 of Chelonoidis abingdonii. Lineage (NCBI taxonomy): Eukaryota > Metazoa > Chordata > Testudines > Testudinidae > Chelonoidis > Chelonoidis abingdonii. The sequence goes on along the minus strand of NC_133771.1, from coordinate 84,062,994 downwards.
GACGTCTATTTCTGGAGACGTTATTTTGTTTTTCCCAGCCACACTGTAGCCAATCTAAAGTGGTTGCTCCCAGGGGAATGTCAGCGTGTGATAGGATGTGCCAGCAGATGGGTGAGTAAAGCCTTGCATTTGGACTCTGCATATGTGTAGAAGTAATTGCTATCCTGAGGCTGCACCAGCTTGCACAACCTCTTTGGAGTGTGTGTTTTCTTAAGGAAAAGTTATTTAAAATAAGAAGAATATCTTCTTACGAAAATGGAAATGCAAATGGAACACATAAATGGGAGACTAGCTGTCACTCCTGGATGTCTGAGAGTCTCCTCTCCAATGCTCCACCTCCACCTGCAAGTTCACCGGAGCACAGGAAGCTGACCTGCTCCCAATCTCTCTTCAGGAAGTATGTTAATAGTGTTTTGGGGAGAGACAGCACCATATTGTCAAACTGAGCAATGATTTACCCTTTCGATTGCTCTGGCCTAGACTAAAAACGCCTGAATCTTGATCCAGGGAATCATAACAAAATATGCAACCCAGTCAAATGAAATAAAAATGAATAATTTTATGAAAAATCATCTGTGCCATCCCTCCTATTTCATATCTGTTGCATGTAGAGGTGATGTAGTTGTGTTGGTCCCTGGATGTGAGACACAAAGGGGATGAGGTAATATCATTTACTAGACCAGCTCCTGTTGTTGAAAGGAACAAGCTTTTGAGCTTGTTGGTCTAATAAGAGGTTCTCAACCTGCAGCCCATGGGCCACATGTGGCCCAGTTAGGACACAGCTGCAGCCCTTGGGCTATGCAGTGGAGTCCGGGTTCCTGGCCACCTGGTGCAGCGGGGTCTGGGCTGCCTGGCCCTGCATGGTGAGGGTCCGAGGCCCGGGATCCAGGGCTTCTGCCCAGCCCCACAGGATCCGGGATCCAGGGGCTACCCCACAGGGTTAGAGTCCAGGGTTTATATCAGGGCTGCTGGCTGGCCCAACAGGGTGGGTCCAGGGTGCCCGGCCCCCTGCCCAGGGCTCCACTCCTGGCTCCAGTCTGTGGAGGGCTGGCTGGGGATAGGGGTCTGTGAAGAGAGGGGTTGAGGGGGTGCACCTTGTCGTTCTCAACCTATGGACCAGGTAACACATTGTGGACCGCATATGTGGCTTGCAATGATAAATAGGTTGTCAATGGGCTAGGATCAGTGATTGTAGCATCACATCTGGAATTTCCTCTTCATAACTGCACACATGTATATGAACTTGGTTTTTCCTAGTGAGTGTTGGTGGATAGAGCACCAAATGTTCAGAGATTCAGAATAAGTCATATTGCTCAGTGAACTATAGGCAGAGGCTCAGATATTATGGTGATGGGTACTGTATAAGAACAGAAAATAGAATATATGGAAGGAATTTTTCCAAATACTTTTCACTTTTCATCTTTGCCTTATTTATTGATAGGCTTTTCTATGAGGCTGAACCTTGTTGTACCTGAACACCTCACACTGGACTAAGCCTTATAATATTCTTTTGAGGTAGAGAAATAGTCTTAATTCCCAGTTTACAGATGGAGACACTGAAGCCTGGAGTGGTTATCTGACTTGCCCAGAGTCATGCAGGAAGTGTGACAGACCTGAGAAGAGAACCCAGAATTCCTGATTCCTAGTCTAGTGCTGTAACAATGAGAACATCTGTCTTTGTCTTATCCCTCTCCCTTGGTCTTCCTCCCCACACCCAGCTCCTTGCTTCCTTTTTCTTGACCACATCATTTCTTTTTCAAACCCCAAATGTGCAGTCCCACGCTGTTTTACTGCTGATCCCCTTTCAAACCAGTCCCTCAGCCAATAAGTCACACCCCTTGACACCAAAGTGATAGTTCTGCGACATTCCATCAGAAGATAGTGCAATAGCTGTGCACAATCTTCTGGACTCTGCACAGTTGCTCTAATCAAGCCTCATGTACTCAGATTTTTTCCCCTCAAGTCCCAAATGCTCCCCAAAGTCACTTTATTATGCAATGTCTTAAACCAGGGGTAGGCAACCTATGGCACGAGTGCCGAAGGCGGCACGCCAGCTGATTTTCAGTGGCACTCACACTGCCCGGGTCCTGGCCATCAGTCCAGGGTGCTCTGCATTTTAATTTAATTTTAAATGAAGCTTCTTAAACATTCTGAAACCTTATTTACTTTATATACAACAATAGTTTAGTTATATATTATAGACATAGAAAAAGACCTTCTAAAAAAGGTTAAAATGGATTATTGACATGCGAAACCTTAAATTAGAGTGAATAAATGAAGACTTGGCACACCACTTCTGAAAGGTTGCCAACCCCTGTCTTAAACAATTTTTTTCTGTAATTTACAATGTCTAATACCCAGAGACAGTGCAACCATTTAGATGACCTAGGCGGTCGCCTAGGGCACTAGGATTTGGGAGGCAGCATATTCTTCAGCAGTGACCGCGGTGGCCGGATCTTTGGCTGCCCCGGTCACCGCTGGCATTTAGGCAGAGGGAGCTGGGGCAGGGGAGCTCGGGGAAGGCTGTCAGCAGCAAGCAGAGGTGGGGGGGCACGCAGGGGAACTCCTCAACCCAGCTCGTCCCTGCCTTACCTCCTCCCTGAGCACCTAAGCTGATTGGCGCCACAAGCCTGGGAGGCAGGAGAAGTGAAGCAGCGACGGCATGCTCAGGGTGGAGGCAGAGCAGGGGTGAGCTGGGTTGGGGGGGTGCCTTAGGGTGGAAGATGGGGGATGGGGGCGCCTCAGGGCGGAGGGGGGTAGCTGCCACGGGAGGGGGGGCTCAGGGCGAGGGCTCAGGGACGGGGGAAGGCGCAAGGTGGAAGTTTCACCTAGGGTGTGAAACATCCTTGCACTGGCCCTGCTAATACCATCACTGTTTTGTAATTTGTATTGCTGTAAAGCAACTTGCATGAAAAGATTATATTAAAATTATTTTTTCTGTAAGTGCAATACGTGTAAGAAATTAATATAACTCTCACTATGGGATCATCTGACTAATTTAATGGGAGAGAAGGAGGATATGACACGGTGATGATAAAGAGGAATTTCTGCAATGAATAGTATCCTGCTGCTTTAAGATGTAACCTTGTAAGCCAATAAGGCTAGAATGCAAACCTGCAGTTTCTCTGTGAGCAGAACTTCCTCTGAAGTCAGTGGAGTTCTGTTCATGGAATAGCTGCAGAACTCAGCTGATGGACAGAGTCTAGAGCTGGCTGTCAGACTTAGCAACCCCCTGTGTGAGCTGTTCTTTACAAAGCCCAATTCATGCCATGCTCCTATGAATTTATGAGGGACATCCTGTAGAACATGGATGGCCTTGGTAATCCTCTGTTTGCATGTTCTATCGTGGGTCTGAATTGGAAGTAATGACCTTGAGGCGATCACAGTTTTCTCACACTCATTCATTTTTTTACTTTACAAAAAATATATATTTTTTAATGCATTGATCAAGGAGAGGTTGTGGCAGGTATGCAGTATTTGAGATCTGAAATTTTAACTACTTTGGCTAGATGTTTGTGATTGGTGACATAAGTCATATGGTACTGTTACTGCTTCCAGATTGGCTTAGCAAAACAATTATAATAAAAATTCAGAAACTATTGTAATCAGGCCTGAAGAAGCCAATGGTGTTTTGAATATTTCTAGGAGAGGTAAATTTAGGAATTGTAAATGTTTTCTGTTTTGGTCCGAGCAGGCCTTGAATTTAGGAAAATTTATACTTGTACTTATAAGAATTAGAATAGTAGAATCATAGAATAACAGGGTTGGAAGAGACCTCAGGAGGTCATCTAGTCCAATCCCCTGCTCAAAGCAGGAACTAAATCATCCCTGCCAGGGCTTTGTCAAGCCGGGCCTTGAAAACCTCTAAGGATGGAGATTCCACCACCTCCCTAGGTAACCCATTCCAGTGCTTCACCACCCTCCTAGTGAAATAGTGTTTCTTAATATCCAACCTAGACCTCCCCCACTGCAACTTGAGACCATTACTCCTTGTTCTGTCCTCGGGGTACATGAGACAGTCAGATCCATCTCTTGAACCCGCCTTCAGGTAATTGAAGGCTGCTAGCAATCCTCTCACTCTTCCTTCTGCAGACAAATAACCCAGTTCCTCAGCCTCTCCTCGTAAGTCATGTGCTCAGACCCTAATCATTTTTCGTTGCTCTGCGTGACTCTCTCCAATTGTCCACATCCCTTCTGTAGTGGGGGGATGCAGCCAAGGTGTAAGTCACCAGTGCTGAAGAGGGGAATATACTTCCCTCGATCTGCTCAAGTGCTCCTACTAGTAACCCAATTGCCATTGGCTTTCTTGGCAACAGGGCACAGTGTTGACTCATATCCGGCTTCTCACCACTGTATCCAAGATCCTTTTCTGCAGAACTGTCTGCTTAGCCAGTAAGTCACCAGCTGTAATGGCATGGGATTCTTCTTTCCGAAGTGTAGACTCTGCACTGTCGAACCTCATCAGATTTTTTGTCCCAATCCTCCAATTTGCTATGGTCACTCTGGACCCTATCCCTACCCTCACATATCTACCTCTCCGCAATCTTAGTGTCATTTGCAAACTTGCTGAGGGTGCCATTATCCCTCATCCAGATCATTAATAAGATGTTGAACAAAACAGCCCAGATCGACCATGGGGACTCCTTTGAATATCAGTGCTAACTAGAATTGAGCCATTGATCACTACCGTGGCCTGACAATCTACCAGCTTTCTTCACCTTTTAGCCATTATTACATTTCCATACTTTTTTTAACTTGCCTGGCAGAATCTGCTGGGAGTACATATCAAAGCTTTGCTAAGTCAGATATCACATCCACTGTTTTTCCCATATCACAGACCAATTATCTCATCATCAGAAGGCAATCAGGTTGGTCAGCATAACTTACCTTGGTAGATACATGTTGACTATTCTAATCATCTTCCTCTCCTCCAAGTGCGTTCAAATGATTCTGAGACCTGCTTCCATGATTCTGCTGGGGATGAAGTGAGGCTGACTGGTCCTAGTTCTCCTGGTTCTCTTTTTTCCCTTTTTTAATATTGGCACCATATTTTACTTTTTCCATCTCCAGACCTCTGATGTCCACGAATTTTTCAAAAAATGGCCAAAGCTCGCTCAATCAGCCATACTCCTCCACCCTTGGATGCATTAGATCTGACCATGACTTATGCACGTCCAGCTTTTCTAAATAGTCCTTAACCTGTTCTTTCACCACCGAGGCTGCTCACCTAGCTCCCCGCATGGTGATTGCATGTAGCAGTCTGGGAGATGCCCGTTGTCTGTGAGACCGAGCAAAAAAGACTGAGTATTCAGCTTTTTCCACATCATCTATCTATGCTTGCCTCCCCATTTCAGTAAAGGGTCCCACTCCCCTGACCAGCTTCTTGTTGCTAACATCTGTAGAAACCATCTTGTTACCCTTCACACCCCTGCTAGCTGCAATCCAATTGTGCTTGGCTCCTGATTACACCTGCTGATCTAGCATATTATTTAATACTCTCCTATCATCTGTCAATTTCCACTTCTTGTAAGTTTCCTTTTTTAGTTTAAGCTCACTGAAGATTTCACTGTTAAGACAAGCTGGTGTCCCATATTTGCTATCTTTCTGCACTTCGGGATGGTTTGCTCCTGCTACTCAATAAGGCTTTTTAAAATACAGCCAGCTCTCCTGGACTCTGTCCTTATATTAGCCTCCCAGGATCCTGCTATCAGTTCCCTAAGGGAATCTAAGTCTGCTTTTCTTAAAGTCCAGGGTCCATATTTTGCTACTCTCCTGTCTTCCTTTTTTCAGGATCCTGACAACCATCTCATGGTCACTGCTGCTAGGTTGCCAACACTTCTATTTCCCCTAAATTCTTCCCTGTTTTGTAAGCAGCTGGTCAAGGGAAGCAGGCCCATAGTCGTTCCTCCAGCCTTCTACCAGGAAGTTGCCCACACTCTCCAAAAACTTCCTGGGTTCGGCACGGCTGTATTGCTCTCTGTTTGTATCTCAAAGTATCATACGGGATCTTTAGGGGGATTAAGGCAAAACGCATTTATGAGTAATAGGTATTAATGTAATCTCTATCATATGCATATGATATATTACAGTCATGCATTACAACCAACACAACACACTCCATCTTGCTGTTGTTACAACTAGTTGCTCCCCTTAACTGCACTGCCAGGTGAGTTAAGGGGGAGGGGTGGAGCCGGGCTTCTGCCGATCCGGATCGATGCTCCGATGGTGACAGATGAGACCAGGGTCTTCTGCAAGACACCTTGTATTATAGCAGCTTCCTCTTATGCAAATCCAGACCAGATTCAACTCTGGTTCTGGTGTCGTTGGTCTTTGTGCTGCTTTTTTTCTGGGTGTTGTCCCAATGCTGCTCAAAGAGGGCGTTTTCTAAGAAGGTGCTTGCTTCTAATCCCTGCGGTCGCTCATATGTCTGCTTTTCTTTATTGGGCCCACTTGACAAGTTGTATTGTCCTTTGCTCTGGCTTCCATTCCTCTTCACTGTTGTAGCTGTCTGGAGGTGGGTGTCTTCCAAGCCACTCATCACACTCATTCAGTCAATGGGGGCATTGATTAAGATGGGGGGGGGGAGATCTGTATCTACTTTTAGCATAAAGGCACGTTTCTTTTACTTTAACTAACTGTCCTTGGGGCTATAACATTTGATCAAGTTTTCTACCATTTTCTAATACAAAGTTGTATGAGAGAGGCACAATGCCAAGTCATATGAAATACAAAATCAAACAGTGAACAGAAGTTACAATGCAGGCAAATGTAGTGAATGGTGAACAGAAGTTACATTAATAAAGTGAACAATTAAAAACAATTTCATTTATCAGTTCTACACTCCCAGCAGATGTCAGGGTGATTGAAGTACCGCATTAGAATCAGGGCCTGTGATCTGGAGACTTCAGTTAGTTGTCCAAAGAAAACCTTGCCTATCTCATTCTTCTGATGTGGTGGTCTATAGCACATGCCCACTATGACATCACCCTTGTTTCTCTCGCCTCTAAACTTAACCTAAAGAATCTCAACAGGCTTTTCTCCAGTTTCAAACTAGAGCTCTGAGCAATCATACCACTCTCTTACATACAATGCAACTCCTACACCTTTCCTCCCGTACCTGTCCTTCCTGAACAGTTTATACTCATCCATGATAGTGCTCCAGTCAAGTAAACTGCCCCACCAAGTTTTTGTTATTCCAATCACATCATACTTCCTTGATTGTGCCAGGACTTCCAATTCTTCCTGCTTGTTTCCCATGCTTCTTGTGTTCATGTACATACACCTTAGATAATGAGCCAATTTCCCTACTTTCTCAGTATGAATCAGTAGGTTTCTTGTCTTGTACCCTCCTTGTGTTTCCTCCCGGTATCCCACTCCCCCACTTACCTCTGGGCTTAGGTCACCATCTCCCAGTGAACCTAGTTTAAAACCCTCCTCACTAGGTTACCAAGCCTGTGAAGATGCTCTTCCCTCTCTTCATAGCAATCTCTGTTCCTGGAACAACATCCCATGGTTGAAAAATCCAAAGCCCTCTCTCCAACACCACCTGCGTAACCAAGCATTCACCTCCCCAATTCAACTATCCCTATCTAATTATTGTCTGGATCTAGAGTTTGAATTCAATTTTCTCTTGTTGCATTTATACAGAATAACTGTGTGTTAATATATGGGCATAGATGCAAAAGATATAGTTGGATGCTGGCCTGGCTCATTGGGCTCTGATATGGGTATTTCTGGCAATTCTATGCACCTGGCATGTCAAGTAGCATCCCATTTTACATAAAATATGAATCCAAAGAAATAAAATACTACTTCTGGTGGGACTACTCCAGTGTACAAGCTCACTATTTATTTCTCAGTATGGATTTGTGCAAATAAAGCTCAGTCACTCTAATGTTTGTAGGAAGCGAACACAAGAGATAGAAGTTCAGCTGTAGGGAACTGCTTTTTAAATATGAGTTCCTGAATGTTGTTGCCCATGCCCACTCTTGTGCGTTTATTGTGAGCCTTGTGATATTTGGACTTTTTCTTAAAGTTCCAGCTCCTGGAGGCAATTACATGGGAAATTCTGCTTTCATTTTTTAAACAGCAGGTTTCTAGCCCTAATGGTTGCAGAGAAAAGCCTGAAAATGTGAACCAAACGTTCCCCAAAGGCTCAGAGACCATAAGCCAAATAAATAAACCCCATGTGTATTTTTTTAAAGTTGTGGGACTTTTTTTATTTTTTTTTTAAGGCATTCTCCTGATGTTTGGGGCTTGATTCATGACTTGAACTCTTGGGGTTGGCATCAAGGCACGCTCATCAAACTGGTCTTTCCCTAAACAGAATCTTAGCCTGAATTTAAGAAGATTATACTGAAAATGAGCTGTATTCAAGGAATCTGGACAATTGTGAAACTGCAAATCACTTGTTTCCATTTGTCTGATCTTAGATTATCAGTTGAAAAGCAGAGTGCCTTGAAGGTGTTCTCTATCCCTTAGACAGATGACTCTCAGTGAAACAATCTACCCTGTTATGAGGACAATGAAAAATAGGAGTTAATGAATCACTGGCATATGATTTTTACATGAGGTGGGGGGTGGGAAGGGAACCATGTTGTTGCATAGTGCACTCTTCTTTCCCATAAAGAGTAAAACATTGGGAAATATGAACATGTGGATGCTGCCCACAAAAATGCAGTGATCTGGCCCTTATTTTCCACTGTTCCACACAGGAATCTTTTAAAAGATAATAAAAAACCCTACCACTTAAATCTTACGGTATATCACATTATACAAGTTGGTAATAAAATATGAGTACACTTAAATACATAGACATAGTTTTAACCAATACAATTTATTGTTATTCTTAGCTGTGCAGCTGTTAACTGCTTCAAATGTAGGAGCCTTTCATGTCATTTCTGGCATCTGTGGCCTGGTTTTCCATCCAACGTTACTTCTCTAAACCACTTTATTAACATCAAAGAAAGGTGAATCAATTAAGAATTAGAATGAAACATCTCTTAGTAACTATTTTTAAGTGAGTTCAGATTAGTGCTTTGGCACAATTTAATACAGCTGCAATTATCTGACTACAAAGAGTACGTTAGCCAATAATACTGTGAATTGTGGAAATTAGAGCAGTTTGACCATCCCATGCACACAGAATTGCTATCCCATGGGAAATTCTGACATTTCAGCATTTGTTTTTTGACCCAAACCGAGAAGTCAAAATATTGAAAAATTTCATGGAACAACAAGTTTTAGTTTTTCTTATTAGGAAATGTCAAAAATGAAAAAAAATGACATTTTCAGTTGAAACACAACATTTTGTTTCTAATTGTTGACATTATGAAATTTTGATAGTTTCAAAGTTTCAAAATGTCAATTAGAAACAAAATGTTTTTTTCAAATTTCTTTTTAAAAAATTGAAAAATGTAATCAAAATTAACACTTTCCCACCCCAAAAATTCAATTATTCAAATCCTATGTATTGTCAGTAAAATATTTCCATCCAGAAACATCAGCTAACATCAGATGTTGCTATTGTATAATTTTAAAAAGCTATAGCTGTGTCACAAAAGAAGTATCTAAATAAGATGGCTGATGTCAGTGGCTGGATATGTAGGATAACAGCTAATGTACGGCGTTAAGTGGGCCCTGTTATTGGATCTTTTCATATTGTTCTGGGGTGAAATTCACCCCTGAGTATAGCCTGCACCAGGCCCATGCACCTCTTGCACGCAGCACAGCTGAAATGGGACTTAAGTGATGCATAGACCTAATGCAGACTTTCTGTACAGGGTTGCGTGTTTACAGCTTTATTTCATGTCAAGAAGGAGTCTTGGAGGCTAGGTGGCTTGCAGATTATTACACTCTGTCACCTCTGCAGGAGATCTGGGTTCTGAGACAGAATTTCAATTCATGACTGAAAAATGTAATGGCTGGCTTGCTAATGTGACATAATAGGTTGGGTTGTGCAAAGCCCACCAATTTCAGTGTGCATGGGTTTAGGCAAATGGAAGGGGTGGGTTTGCTTTGCACAGCTTTGGGACATCCCCTTACCTCCGCTTTTGCTTTGAGTTTCAGGAATGTGTGAACCTGAAAACTCAAAGCAAAACTGGCCACGGTCATGTAAACCCCAGTAAGTTTTGTTGAAAGCAATGAAACTGCTAACTCTGGTCCCAGACTGAGCAAAACACTTTTAGTAGAAGAACAGTCGGGCTGAATGAACGTTTCCTCATCCTGTGGTTACTGAAGTTACTTTGGATTGGCAAAGTATATTGGTTGGGCCAGGAGTGGTAAAGGCCAGCAGCTCCTCCACCAATAGCCACTAAATACACTCCAGCTCATTTACTGTATTTCAGAGTGCGTATTGATGACTTGTTAGAAAAAGGGAGCCCTGCAGAGGACTCAGGTAGCTGGACTGAAGGTAGAAGGGCCAAAATCCTCTTCCAAGTTACAGCAAATCTCAAAGACTTTTGGTTTGGGGATGAAGCCAAGCAAAATTCATCTAGTTTTGACCTGAAATATTTACACAACTCTACTAACACAGCAATTCTTTTCAGTCCATAATTGCTATGATTCTGTGAAATTCCTTATCAGATCAGTAGGAGTCTTCATAAAATGTTGCAAATTCTTGTGTAGGGTATTACAGGTACACATGGAAAAATTAAATCAGACCATTTTAATCTGAACAAGTACCTTTTCAATCTGTGAAGCAGCTTCCCTTGTTGGATTTGAACCAAGGGATTTTCACATCTAAAAAAATGTAGCCCTATCAGGTCAAGGGAATTCTTTAACTTTAGTGGGTAAACAGTGAGATGATCTTATGTTTTTATAATTGCTTTTGTATCAGAAACTTGTAGATAAAGATACAAATACATGCACAAAATTCTTTAACAATAGAGGCAAAAATATTTCCCCTGCAAAATGTTTTAATTAAAATGATTTTTTCATAAAATATTTTTTCAACCTTTTTTTATTTTCATCAAAAAAATTCAAAATTCCCCAAAACTAACACAAATGAATTTTCAGGGGTTTTCGGCAAAAGCCAGCAATTTTCTACAAAAGTGGACATTTTTTAGTAAAAAATTCCATTTTGTTGAAATATCCATTTTCTGTAAAAAACTAAACAAAAAACCGTTGTGATGGAATTTTTTTTAAGTAAGCTCTAATGGAACAGCTCCTAAACCGACCATCTCAATTTACAAACAGACTAGAATTGTAAACGCAACACGTATAAAACCTGTATGCCTGCTGTAAGCTCCAGTCCCCCAACGATTCCCATCTCGTCCTTCTTCTCTCCTACCCTTAAATAAAATAAATAAAAATGGGTGGGGGAGGGAAAGCGTGAGGTTCACTTGCAAAGTAAAACACCAGCATTTGTGCAGTCTGTGAAGAGTGGTAGATTCGTGGTAGGTAATTATGAAGTAGGACACCTTATAATTTAAATCTTGTTAGCTGGAATAACTATTTTACTAGAGAAGGGCCCAAACCACAATGTTAGGCTTCAGGTACAAACTTCCAATAAAATGTATGTGTAGGAATCCAGAATTTTGGCTTAGATTTAGTGAGAGAGAGAGATGCTAGCTGTGAACCTTGGCACCCAGCACCATACAAAGAGAAAATGATATCTCCTGCATGTATTTCATCCAGTTTCTAATGAATTGTTAAAGAAGTGGTCATCAGTTCATGGCTCGCAAGCTGATAGCAGATCTCTGGGCTCATTAGGTAGCCCTTGCAGAGTTCATCTGTCTTACTAGAATTCCCCTCTTAGGTCTTCCGTAGAACAATCAAGGTCGAAGTCTGGTCTCAGGCAGAAGAAGCAGATTGCTGATCCAGGTGAACTCCCTGTTGGATGCTTGAATTGTAGCAAGGACAGCTGAGCAAATGGCCTGGCATTCCCTCTCCCCCACGCCGGCCCCAGCCCTTCCCCCATGGGTTAATAAAAGAGCCCTTAGGAAACTGTACTTTCTTGCAAGCTGCCAGGAAGTGGGAAGAAGAAACGGCCTTGTAATTTGTTATCAGTCAGGCATTGTGGGGAAGAAAGTGGGTGGGCGGGTCGGGGGGAATATTGTGTCAAATGTAGTCAGAGTCACAAGGCAATCCATGAATCATGGTACTAGTGTTAAAAGTCCAGCTTAAATATTAATACCTGATTAGAATGAAGACAAAAGAATCCAATTCAGATCAATCGATCCACTGTGATTATCATTATTAATAAACACAATGTTATGCCCTTGCGAGACTGCATATAAAGAACCGCAGATAATGTGTACTAGACTATAACACAAATCCTTACCTGTGAAATCACATAAGATACCTTGAACTGAACAAAACAATAGTCTTTTGTCTCTCGTGCCTAGATTTTTAAAGGTATTTTTGTGTTGCTTAGCTCAGTAGCATAATGCCTAACTGGTTTAAGAGTCTAAATCTCTTTTGCAAAAGTAATTTAGACACTCCAATGGGATTTAGGCCGCTAAGTGTCTTTTCAAAATGAGATTTAGGATCCTAGCTCAGTTAGGTATTGCAACAACAAGGCCATGTCTACACTACAAAATTATGTTGACCTAACTTACATCGGCGTTCAGCCTCCATGATTATTAAATTGCTTGTGTGGTGCACAGTTAGCTCATTGTGTAAGCAGTGCATGTCCTCAGCAGAAGTGCTTGAATCGATTGTATTGTCAGTGTGGGGCATTGTGGAATGGCTCCAGAAAGCCAATAACAGTGGATGTAAGCAACACAGTGTCTACACTGACTGTCACTGACACTGTGTCAACCTAAATTACATCAACTGTGGCTCTATGCTACTCTGGGAGGTGATGTTACTAAATTGGTGTATAGAGGCACTTACGTCAGCAGGAGCCAAATTTAAGTGAAGACATTTCCACAGCTAGGTAGACACAAGGCAGCTTACATCAATCTAAATCTGTAGCGTAGACTGGGCCTGAGTGCAACAGTGCCGAAATACCTTTAAAAATCTGGGCCTTGGTCTTTTCTATCTAGCTGCGTTGGCCTCCTGGTTTAAGATCATATGAGTCTTTATAATGTGATTGCTACTCAGGCAACATCATCTCTGTAATTTAGATTATGAAAGGCTTGTGGTGACTTTCAGGTTTTATCATCAATAGCATGTTTTCAACGTGGGTGGCAAGTAAGTGCCAAGCCCAGTATATCATGATTAGAGCAAGAACTATTTCAGGTACTCTACAATAATAACTAAAATCATTTGCTCTGCAAAAAATAGCAAAGGCTTAGGTTTAATTAAATCACAGATTCAATTAGTGGGAACAACAATCTGGAATGTATTATAATTGCAGGGTCTAAAATCAATAAAATTCTAAGAAACCTACTCATTATAGCAATTAACTGAGCTACCTGCAGAAGTGCTGCATATACATGGCCTTGGTGGAAAGGAGGAGGAGATAGTGCCCCGGCCCTGGCATGTTCTCCTCATAGTCTGGTCTGGTTTAAGAACTGGTTAGATTTCTTGCATAACTATAATTTTTGCAGAGATGCACTCCCTGCTATGGTTTCTGTGTTAGCAGCTGGTCTGACTGTGCACTCACTGAGCACATGTCCTCTTATGTTTGATGTATGAGATTGCTAAAATAGTAAGAGGATCCAGAACCTCTTCTCCAGAAATGGTCAACTATTGTCTAATCTGTGGTTTGTACCGGGCACCTCTGCAGTTTCACTGAAGGCCATTTTGCCCCTTTGTTGTGTTGTGTCCCAAAAAGTTTAGTACAAGATTTCCGGGGAGTTTGGAATTTCATTTTTCAAAGTTTAGGCATTTGGATGCCAGTGCACTGATGATTGTTGTTTACACAAATGCATGACATTTCAAATAATTCTTCTGCATTCTCTTTTTGTTTGCTTAATTGTTGGTGTTTATTTTAAGTGATAATTATAGGAAAATGCTCTCCATTAGGCAATAATGGACTGTGCAGATGTGACTGGCTGGATTGTATATCATTGATATGAGGGGATTGTATAAGATCAAGTGATAAAACTAAGGTTGAATGTCATTTTGCATCCTGTGAAGATACTAACATATCACAGAACAGAAACGTTAAGCCTAATTCCTCCTTTTGAACAACCATCAACCGCTGTGCATCAAAGTGGAAAACGGTAAATGACTCAGTTTCCTGCAAGTAAGAATTTAATGAGACTCCTTAGTCTGGTACACACAAATGTGAGATGGTGAAATGCGAGATGCTTGACCCTGATGGGCAGTTATGAGGATGTTGGTCAGTGTTCTTCAAACAAAAACAAGCTCAAATACAATCTATAAAATGGAGAATGTAATGTAGAGAACTGGGACGATGCCACAGAAAGTCTGGTGATGGCAGTGACTAAGAATTTTATACTGTGTTGAGTAATACAATTCTGAGAGACGAAGCAGGAGAAGGAACAACGCAGCATGATGTACACACAGATTTACGCAAACTGACACATGATGGGCTTGCCTTATGTGAACCTAGCAGCAAGCAAAAAAAAAAAATGCTGGGAAATGGATGTTTCTTGTTCTAAACTGATGAGACTTGTAATAAACCATGCCTGCTTCCTTGAAAATTCTCTTGATGTTTTGATGGTTTAGTGCCTGCTCCTACTCCCACTGCAGTTAACAGCAAAATGTACACTGAATTAGGTGGAGCAGATCCTCAGCTGGTGTAAATCATCATAACATGGAATGGCTCCAATTTATGCCAGGTGAGGATCTGGCCTAGCAAGTGCAGGAGTAGGATCTTCATGTGACAACTTAATAACTGGTTACTCCACTGTATCTTTTCAACAAGGCTATATATATTTAGGGGCATATAAATTAGCTGCTTTGTACCGTATTTATACCACACTTGTTGAAGCTGTTGTGACTAAAGTGGAAATACCTATAATCGCCTGTCACTACAGGTTACTTGGCAATATTTTTGTAAGTTAAAAAAGTAATTACCATATAGGGCCATATGCTCCTATTGACTCATGTGTACAACTCACTTTGACATCAGTGGGATTTGCCTGGGAGGAACAAGGATAGCATATGGCTAAAGTCATGCAGTCTAATTTATAAGGCAGAAATAATCATGTATTTACCTTTTCAAATTGAGTACCATAATACTTTATCCTGCATTCCTTAATTGCCAGCTTTGTGGTATCTAGGGCTAAATCTGCTCTGTGCTCATTTTTCTCCTTTTGCTCTTTTTCTGCAAGCTGACAGCAGCTGAGGAACATGATATCTAAATTCTAATCAAAGAGGCCACAGATTTCTAGATTAAGAATTTATAGACTTCTGTTTGAATAACAGAACATGTTGTCACAAACAAACACATTCACAAAAGTCAGCTCATTCTATGATTGACTGTATTCCTGAATTTGTTGGGTAATTTTTCCACAAATATTTTCTATTTGTATGAATATTTGTGGTGGTGCCAGTCTTGTGGATAGCCATACATGCGCAAACAGCTGTGCATGAACTAACCAGAACATTTACTATCTGCTGTTAACTGTTCTCCAATTTACAATATTTTAGCTATCCCATCAAAGAGCAGAAACAATACATCACACATCATAATAATCATATTGCTCAATATATGTATAATCCATAGTCTGTTATAATTTGTCTAAACAAATTATAAATCTGAAGGGGAAAAAGTAAATGATGGAAAATATAATATAATGCGAGACTGTGCACTATCTGAAAGTACTCATCTTCCATACATATATATACATATATGTGATCAGTATTTTCAGATGGTGCGCACAGTCTTATGATATCTCACAATAGTATCATTTTTTATTTTTATCTTGTTGATAGTGTCTAATAACCCAAACTGACATCAGGGCCCTCTGGTGCTAAGTTCGGTAGAACTAATAGTGAGAGGACAATCCCTATCCCAAAAAACGTACAATGATGTTTCATATATTTTCTGCAAATAATTTACAAAGTCTTGCGTCTAAAATTTAAAAAGTGAAAAAAGGTAAAAAACCATGTGAAGTTTCACTGGTTTCAAAACAGACACTTTTCACTGTGTTAATATTACTTACAGGTCTCTAGTTCTTTTTTATCATGGAAAAATGCTTTAAAAATTAGATTAAAATATCTCTAAGACTTATGTGTAGTCATTAGGGTGGGCTGAATTCTGCAGTCCTTTCACAGGCGAAATCCTCATTGATTTATGAATGGAAGCTTTGTCTGTGGAAGGCATATAGGATCTGAATCTGTTAAAGATGGGTATTTAAAAATCTATTTTAAAAAAGAGTGTGAGTGAAAAGAACTATATAGCTATGCTTACAACCAAGCTGACCTAATTTTGACCTGACATTCGCTCACTCACCCCTTATCCCTCTGAAGGTTCTGAGGTACCACAGCATTCCAGTTGTTATAAGAAACCATAGAATCATGCTTTTTTATTTAAAAAAAAATTAAATAATCTCTTAACAATTAACAAATTTTGAATTCTGTTCTTGAAAAGGGCTACACTGACAACCTAAAAGCCTTGAATCCTCAAATTAGCTACAGAATTTCTGTCCTCCCTGCACTGCTCCATCAATTTCCATGACTAGGAGAGACCACTATTAGGCACAACAGACTAGTTCATTCTGTCTTCCCATCAAACTCTTGGCCCCTCTATTGGCACTGCCACAAGGGTGCCAGGAATGGTAGTACTTTAGTGATGTGAACAAATATTAAGCAGGAGTTGGACTGAGGCCACCAAACACAGTAGGCAACCTAATAACCATTAGACTGCAGCAATCTTAGGTCACTACCAGTTCAGATCAGATTCAATTCAGCAACCTAGAGGCAAAAGGCTGCATATCCCATCATCAAACCCTCGAGGCAGTCAGTCTCCAAGTTTCTTTTTTGTTATAAACATAATTCCTGTGCAAGATAAGAAGTTGTCCTTTATATTTAGTAATCCTAGAAAAAAATAAAAACAGAGAGCAAGAAAATAGCAGAGGCTAGAACAGGACTGATCAGCACAGCAGAGACAAAGAAAGTTCAGTGTTTACATGATGAAGTTACAGTATTAGGCCTCAATCCAGCAACATGCTCCATGTGGGGAGCCAGGATCCACCCCCATGGAACTCACTGCTGGAGCAGAGCATTATTTATTCTATTACTTCAGAATGGTCCTTTGAGTGAAATCCTACACTGAGTTATGTTATCTTAAATAGTCTCATTTTCCTTTCCTTTCCTCATCCCCTCAATGAATCCAAAGACAAGGATGAACCCTCCCCTTACGGAAGACTCAACCTCCAGGTTAATGCATGAATGCTTTTAGAAACCAACTGAAACCACAGAGCTGAAGCTGTTAGAAAGAGAAGTAGCAAAGAACACAATTTTCTCTGACTATATAAACAGCATACAATATGTTAAAGGTGCTGAAGTACAAAGCATAGTATTTCCAAAGTATTTGCATAAACTGGTACATCCCTTGCAGGGAGCTGGTTTCTGTTTCTCATCATTTTATACTTGGGAATCAAATTTCTCCTTTTCTGATTATTTGCAACAAAACAGTTTGTTATGCCGAATCAGAAGCAAGAGACAAGGAACACTAGAAAGATACTACTGAGAAGGAGCATGTAGTAAAATTGTTTCCGATTAATAAGACAGAGGTCAGCAGTTAGGTTTTATTCAATGCCAGGATTGCAGTTAATCATTCAGATGTAATTAAATGCGTCAGTTACAATATAAAAAAAGATTACTTACATGATTTTTGTGCCTGCACATTAACATGTTCCAGCCACCATATTAGCTATTCTACCATCACTGTAAAGTGAAAGCTTCTTCAGCACTGCTACTGCTATCACATCACAGATGGAAAAGACGCTATTAGTCAAATCCGTCTACCTACTAATCTTGCCACCGAGGCTGAATTTATCAGGGACTATCCCTGATGGTATTGCTCAGTTCTTCATTCAAAATTATTACTATTGATGTGGTGTCTCATTTCTAGATCAGAATTTAAACCAGTCTCAGCTTGTGTGTATACACAGTATAGAAGACATAAGTACTGTAGATAAGTTCGGTATATAATATATAATAATACCTATCTCTTATGTATAGCTTTTAATCAGTAAATCTCACGTTTACAAAGGAGGTATGTGCAGTAATTATACAAGATGGAACAAAACCCTGGTTTTGAACCCAAATGCAGTATCTGTGAAGTAAGGAAAACCAAAACCTTTGGATGTAAACATGCCTTCACTTGGGGTTACATCTGGATTTGATTCAGTTCTGGTATTTAGATGCAACCCATCAGAGAGATAAGTTTGAGATCTGAACTTGGATCCAGATCTGTGGTTTGGTTCAAGCCCATGTTAGTAGTTACAGGATAGAAGTTTGCTTTTGCATTGTGGTAACGTGAAAAATTTGGTTAAGAAGTATGTTAATAGAATCTAGAGGAACACAAGCATTGGTTATTGAGTTGCAAATGACTATTCAGGTCACAGTCTGAGGTTCTTGCAGAGTCTGATATGACTGGCACTTTGCTAACTCTGTCTGTCCTCAGACATTGCCAATCAGAAAAATGCTACCTGTTCTGCCTGACATATGTAAAACTGTGCAGGGAGCACAGAAACTGTGTGGAGTCTGCTCTACCCTAAATCTGTTGGGGGGTGGGGGTGGGAAGACTTACAATCTCCCTCACTAGAATCAGTCCAGGCTGGGAAAGAGATGAGAGAAGCTATTCCATAGACTGGAGCCTTAGAGAACCCCAAATTAATATCAGTATAGTGTATGATATAATCTCATGTAATACATCTGTCCTGATTGCTTTGTAATGTTGCATCACCAGTGATGATAATGGAGCGTAGGTGCTGCTTCACAGAAAGCAATCAGAATATTCATACTCTGTTGGAGTGTGAACAGCATGTCACTTCAAAATGTTCATCACTAACTTTTTTTCAGAAGTCACTCAGAAACTAGATTTTCTTGCCTAAAACAACTTAGAAAAGCCTCTTACCTCATGGTAAATACCTCTTGTCTTTCTGTCATGTGAATAAGTCAATAGAAAGCAAGAATTTTTTTTTCCACAGCTCTTCCTCCAATTCACTCACTCATTTGTGGTTGAAGTATTTTCATTCTCTTCATAGCTGTCATTCTGCCAAGGAGCAAACATATAACATGGGTCTTTTAAAAGCAAGGCAAAGACACATAGAGCCAATTTTGCCCTCTATTTTCAATCTGGACTAACAAACAATTCTCCCAGACATGAACAAACCAAGGCATTTTCTGAATCATTTCTATTTAAGGACTGGATTTCCGATCATCTGGCTTCCAATATACAATGAAATCTCTTAACCAGCCACAGCCCAACTGAAATACACAAGAAAAATAACAGTTCATAAAACTTCAAATAATATGGAGTTGCATTTTGCTAAAAAGCTAACTCCCCACATGAGCAGGTCAGAAAGTATCTTTTTTTTTCTGCAGAAAATTTCAACTTTTCAGTGAAAAACCAAAAAATGTTCAGCCCAAACTTTGAATGTTTCAGCAAAAAATTTTGGTTCAAAACTGAAACCTTCTATTTGGAAATGCCACCATGATGCCTCAGGGCAGTTGTTGTTCAGGTGCTCCATGATCCCATTCACCAGCATGGGCCTGGCGAGATTCCTTTGATGCACCACAGTCTCTCCTCTTGCTGGATCTCAGCAGGACATCATGGGAATTCGTGGCCATGGTGCGTCATGGCAGATGTAATCTGGCTGGGAAACTGAGTCCATAGAGGAAATCGTGGGCTGGATGCACTGTGGCTGCATGGCTAAATCAAATTTTTCACTTTTCAGGTGTTCTGTTTTTTCAATTAAAAGTCAATTTTCTGTGGAAAGCAAGTACTTTTCATGAAAAATTGTGTTTAGTTGAAACCCCATCTTTCTGTTGCAAATATCTTTCGTGGAAAATTTTGGAAAACCCCTGTTCTCTAGAGCTTGTCTTTATTGATTTATGGCATCAGAAGCTAGAGAAGAACACCATGTTTGTATGAGATGGAAGCAGCTCTGAGCTTTAAAATGGGAAGACATTTCCATGGTATGAATGACGCGTTTAGGACTTTGCATTTGCCTGTGGGGCTGGGAACAGCTGCAGTTACTTCCCTGATCTATGGGTTTTTAATGTAAAGCAGTGAAGATGGTGCAATTTGGCATACTTGACCATTTCCACCTGTTATTACTGTATATAAATGCCAATAAAGCTAGACTCACTGCAAACACGTACAACAGATTCTGCCTCTTGAGAGGTTAAGTGACGGAGTAGCCTGAACACACCTGGGGTGACAGTTCTTTTGCAGGAGTTTACTACCCCACAACTCATGCTGCCCTGTCTGGACATGACGTCCCTGTTTGCTTTTCTTTCTTGCTGCATTTCTATTTACAGAATAAAGGGAAGATCTATTCCTGCAATAAGTGTTTCAGGAATTCAATAGGAAAGAGCATCTTTAGGGTATTTCTGTCTTATGTTCCAATGGAAAATGTTCTTTCCCATGTTAGTTTAGTAATATACAGCACTTTCAGCAGGACAGGGTGGGCTGGTTAAGATATAACTGTGACATTGCACTCCATATGTTTTATGAAAATATGCTTATGAGTGTGAATATAATGTAACTGGAATATGCTTTACGCAAAAGGTCTCTTGTAAGGTATCCTAACAAAGGTTAGAACCTACTGAATATATTCCTCCTATATGTATGTATGCATCATTCTTGTATCTGAAGCTAGAAATATGAGATATAACTCTGGGGTTCTGTTGTAATTATGCAAAGTGTGGGCCATTAATGGTGGCTTAGAATCTTGATGGCTCCCATTGACTAGGACAATTGGTTGTGAATGGGTTTATTTACCTGCAAGCCTTCCTGTGTACTTGTGGGCCAGCCCATGGGTCATGAAGAATGAGGTTTCACAGGACATGTGACCATTTCACATGATACTGAAATCCATCTTAAATCTGGTACTTTTCCATTTAGAAGGAGAAGTGGGGACCCAGAGAAACAAAAGATACCTGCCTTGTGCCAAAGCTATAAAAGGGGGTGGAATAGAACAAAGGGGGCTGCCAGTCATGAGAACACCTCTGTTTTCCAACTAAGATGTCTGCTGGAACTAACAAGGACTGTACCAGGGGAAAGAATTGGGCCCAGACTAGGAAGGAGTCTAGTCTGTGAAAGAAGCTCATTGGAACATCTCCGAGGGTGAGCTTTTTACCTGTAAACGGTTTCTTAATGTACTAGGCTTAGACTTGGGTGTTTTTGCTTTATTTTGCTTGGTAACTTACTTTGTTCTGTCTGTTATTACTTGAAACCACTTGAATTCTACTTAATAAAATCACTTTTATTAATGAGCCCAGAGTAAGTGATTAATACCTGGGGGAGCAAACAGCAGTGCATATCTCTCTATCAGTGTTATAGAGGGTAGACAATTTGAGTTTACCCTGTATAAGCTTTATACAGAGTAAAACGGATTTATTTGGGGGTTGGATCCCATTGGAAGCTGGGTGTCTGGGTGCTGGAGGTAGGTAACCTGCTAAGCTGTCTTCAGTTAAGTCTGCAATTTTGGGGGTGTGGACCAGACCTGGGTCTGTGTTGCAGCAGGCTAGTGTGTTTGGCTCAACAAGGCAGGGTTGTGGAGTCCCAAGCTGCAGGGAAAATGGGCTCAGAGGTAACTTCAGCACATCAGGTGACAGTCCCAAGGGGATCTCTGTGACTGAACCCGTCACAATAACATTCAGTTACATAAAGCTCCTCAGAGGGGAAAACCACCAGCAATCATTCTTCAGAATGGGATCCTAAGCATGCCAAACATAGAGGGAAAACAACCACTTTCTCCTCAGTAGTCTGGTCACCTAGAAGTGGAATTTATGTGACTAACCACTAATGCAAGTGATAGTCTCCCTGCTGCAGCTTTCATGGCAGTAAGGCTGGTCTTATGTTCAGGTTCCCAAGCTGCTAGAAGAGGACATTAAAGTAGAAGTTTCCTTCCTCTCCTGATTTTGATACTAAATGAAGCAGATCAGGCCTGAATTGCAGAACTCCTAAGGGAAGTAAGTTCCTGAGAGATGTGGGCTCCAAACAACTATTTGCTTTGATAGTGCTTGAGGCTTGTTTTGCTGAGCAGCTTCCTTCATCCTCCTAATGTCCTCTGCCAAATGTCTCCTATGAATAAGCAGAACCACAAAAAGGCTTTGGACTCAGAAAAAGCTGGTCCGATTTGGAAACTTGCTGCTCAGCAGCAATGAAAACTACCATGCTTTTTGATCAAACTCACTTGGAATTTATGGTTTGGAATTTATGGTTTGTGTGCTTGCCCAGTCACCATGCCAACAATACCCAGCTCAGCTCTCTGGCTGAGAGAACACAAGTGTACCCTTATTAGGCCCAATCATGGAACTGTAGTCCCTCCAGATACACATTTTGCAAGAATGTAAAAATTATGAAAACCTGCATGACAGTGGGTAAGACTTGTATGCTGAAATGACACAGTGTTGGTGGACCCATCCATTAGTAATGCTGTCCGTTTCCCTTGGAGGGACAGATTATGCTCCCTTTTAAAAGTAATAATTAAATTAGCAGGAAAAATGTCAAACATGCAATAGAGGCATTAGAAGTAAAAGCAGCATCACAACCACCAGTAACAAAGTCCCACAGTTTCTTGAAGAGTCAGTCCATGGGAAATCTTTACAAGAGTGATCTCTCTCTAAGAATGTCCATTAGGAAGACAAAAGGGTCCTACTCACTGTTTCTGTTTCTCCCCCTGCCCTGCCCTGCCCTGCCCTGCCCTGCCCCACTCCCCTTTTCACTTACTAGAAGATCATTCACTTCTGGCAGCACCAGCTCTTTGCATCCTCTCAGCAGTCCAAATGCTCTCACTCTATCTGCACTTTCCCTTTCCAAGTCTGTCGCAGTGGTTCTCTACCTGTGGGTCGGGATCTCAAAGTGGGTCACAACTCCAATCTAATGGGGTCACCAGGGCTGGCATTAGACTTGCTGTGGCCTAAGCCCGAGCCCCACCATCTGGGATTGAAGCCGAAGCTCGGGGGCTTCAGTCCTGAGTGTCAGGGCTCACATTACAGGCCCCCTGCCTGGGACTGAAGCCCTTGGGCTTTGGTTTCCCTGCCGATGGTGGAGCTCAGGCTTTGGTGTGGCTCAGGTGGGCTCAGGCTTTGTCCCCCCCTGCTGGGGTCATGTAGTAATTTTTGTTGTCAGAAAGGGGTCGCAGTGCAATGAAGTTTGAGAAACCAGGGAAAAGGGTCACTTTTTGATGCCATGTATTAGGACTTCATTTGCTAACAGCTCATACAACTGCAGCATCACATGATGAGATATAGTAATAAACTGGTCAGGTTAAGGTACTGCGCTGATCCCAGTGGCACTGGTGCTGCACTGCTTTTCGCAGTGTGCTCTCCAAAATAGTTTTACAACAGCATCTAAACCCATTCTAAAACTCTCCCGCTCCCTGAAGCTCAAACAGACAGAACTGATTTAAGCTAAATTAATATTGGCCTGGTGTAAACCATCTGAAGTGTGTTCTCGTAGGGGTTTGCACCAGTTTAAATTGATTTTTAAAAACAGTTTTAGTATAGACAAGGCTTTATCGTGTGGTTTCGGGATCCAATCCTGAGCCCATTGAAGTGAGTGGAAGTTTTGCTATTGACTTGAATGGAGGAAGCATTCAGCTCCCTATTTTCAAATATCTCTTCCAAACTAAACAATATGCATGTAAATGTACCATAGGTCATTCAAATGGCAGAAGCAGAAAGAGCTCCACAACCCTCTTCGATTAGGGTCTAGATTTTTTTTTTTTTTTAAAGTGATCAAACAATTCATGGGGCTTTAGGTAAAGCTTTCTTTTCCTCTCAGTGCTGCTCCCTGATGCCTAAACCAAGAGACTCTCAAAGTCAGGAAGCCAGTCAGACTTCCAAAATATGTGCTGACGCTCAGGGCCTTGTGAACCGGAAACAGACATTTACTGTATTCTTTCCCAATCCAATTGGTTTCAAATATCTGTTGCTGATGTTCTAGGGGTTTGGACACAGGCCAGGAGACCTAACCTGAGACACTGAGATCACCCAGGTCAAGCAGGTCACTGGTTGCTTCATTCTCCCCCCACTCTCATCATCTTTTGCAGGAAGAGTTTGCAACATTGGCACTTTTACAACAGGAGATCGGGGGAGGGGAGGAAAACTGAGGATGTTTTTAATTCATCAGGCTGCTGCGGATTCAGTAATAATAAACATGAGTCTGTTTCCTTGATTATTTTACACATACAAATATTTGTGTGGTGTGTCCGTTAAGTACGTGTCCTACAAGGATCACTTACTGAAATGCTGCGTCAATAACAAATAAATGAAAAAGTGTTTGTGTGTGCCGTTACGTGTGTATGAGTGAGAGGGGAGAAAGAACTCATTTCCCAAGACTGTTAGTCATCTTCTGGGCTTTATTTCTGAGCCTGATCGAAGTGACAGGCTCTGAGAAGAGCTACGTAAAAGGCATTAAGACAGAAAGGTAGTGTGCTTCCTGACAGTTTATTAGGAAAGAATGTTGTAAAAGTTTGTGGGGTTTGCAAGAAGCGAGAAGGTAATTTGCTGCTGCTGCTGTGTGTCGTGCTGTGTTATAGTCATTCTGACTGGCCTAATATAGCTCCACTGATTTACAACAGTTGAGTGTTTGCTGGCCGGCGTAAGCAAACCCATTAAGACTGTGTACTAGCTAAACTAG
Source organism: Chelonoidis abingdonii (assembly GCF_003597395.2). Classification (NCBI taxonomy): domain Eukaryota; kingdom Metazoa; phylum Chordata; order Testudines; family Testudinidae; genus Chelonoidis; species Chelonoidis abingdonii. Next base: position 84,038,309 of record NC_133771.1, on the reverse strand, counting down.
GGCAAGTAATTAGCATGCTACAGTATATTCTTTGCACCTAGTGATCTGTACTCTCAAGTGTTTCTGCCCTATGCCTGCAGGCCCGCTGACAGGGGGTCACGGTGGGAGGAAGGGGGCAATTGCCCAGGAGCCCAGGTGATTTAAAAGAGCCAGGGATCCCTGGCTGCCGTTGCCACTGGCAGTGCAGTGGAGCTAAGGCAGGCTTCGTGCCTGCCCTCACTCTGCACCACTCCCAGAAGCAGCCAGAACAGCCCTACAGCCCCGGGTGAGGGATCTCCATGTACTGCCCCCACCCCGAGCGCCAACTCCACAGCTCCCATTGGTCAGGAACTGCGGCCAATGGGAGCAGCGGGGGCGGTGCCTGTGGGTAGCGGCATGTGGAGACCCCTTGGGCCTCCCTTCTAGGAGCTTTTGCCAGAGGGGTGTGCCGGTTGCTTTCAGGAGCCACTCAAGGTAAGCTCCGACCCACTGACCCTCTCCTGCACCCCTACCCCTAGCCCCAGCCTAGAACCCGCACCTTGCACCCAAACTCCCTCACAGAGTCTGCACCCCTCACCTCCTCCTGCATCCAAACTCTCTCCCAGCGCTATGACCTTCCTACTTTCAGATGCCATTGGCTCTGCTGATAAGGACATGGGGTGAGATTTACTTTGTAATGTGGGTTCATCCACTCCAAAAATTCAAAGGCCACAAACCCACACAAAGCAAATCAGAAAGGAAAGATTTACACTGATTTTGTGCCGTGGCCTCTTCCCTCTCCCCCTGCCCCCACTGGCCCAGAGGGAACTGCAATGCACCCCCAGAAGTGGTGTAATAAAGAACATGCTTCCCCTGTGTACAGGGGAGCTCTGGGAGAAATTCCCAGAGGACAATGGGCTCTGCACCACCTCAGTGCATTAGAAATAGGATTGATCTTAAAGTGGGCCCTATGATTGCATTTCATCAGCACTATTTAGGAATAACGCATCAAGGTTCTCATTCAGTTCATAAAGAAATAAAAGGTGTAGGTAGTTGGGAGGGAGACGAGCTGCTAGTTTGTCACCAATTCCATACAGCTTAGCAATTGGCTAATTTTCATTGATTTATGCATTGACTTCCTGTAGCCAGCTGGACAACAATCCTGACTCCTTGAAACGTATGGGACATTTTTCAAATAAGCCCTAATAAAATGCTTCCTGTCATTCCCCTTCATTGTAATGAGGAGGTTCCCACAGAAAGTGCACCAACTCAGCAGAAGCTATAAACCCAAGTGCATTGTGGAAATATGTAATAAAACTTATTATGTCTTAAATTAAGGGTTTTCTTTGAGTTCTGTGACACACTCCCTTTGGGTGCCATTGGACAATATTTTTGATATGCAAACCTAGCATATATTCATCCTCAGTTGCCCTCTGAACTAAAAATGAGAATAATAACTTTTAATGACACTCTCCTTAGACACTGCTTTGCAATATGCTTCATATTTGGACTCTTGTAAAATTAGGAGGTTTTTATTCAGCTGACTTGTTTATCAGAGCCCCGTAATCAATAGCCTGAGTCTTTATAGTTGTGTAAAAAACACTCTGGGAGAAATTTTAGTTACATCACTGTAAATCCATTGAGTTGTGGTAGTTATTACTTGACAGCTGAATTTGGCCTATTGTGTTTATAGTCATTGCACTGATCAGAAGAATGAGGCTATATGTACTGAGTATCAGTACTGCGTGGTACAAATCCCCAAAAAACAGTGCCTTCAAAATAAGCTGGCTCATAGACCAGAGGAATTCACATAGAGGAAAGGATACATTCCAATTTGTTTTTCTAGAATATGATAGTCAAGGTATCCCTGAAAGCTTGGCAAAGTTCCAGTGCAATGACTGAAGAGGCAAATGGAAAAGCCATTTAGTTCCCAGGAATAGCTTATAAAGCCCTGGAGAGGTGTGTGTGTGTTTGTTTGTTTTTGTGAAGGATACAAATACCGAGTTATCCTTTGCTCTATTCAAAATGCCATGGGGTGTTTGAGATCTGCCTACCCAATGACAGAGATGAGTAGTAGGGACCTTAATTGAAAATCTCTTCCTGTGACATGGCAGCATCCTCTAATAGCGCACTATCAGCATTAGGGCTGAGCATTGGTCCTGGTATGAGACTTAAGCCCACAAACTTTGGTGAGAAGTAACAATGTTACCATCTGAGCCATACTCGCACCTCTTCTTCAAGATTATATCTCCTCATTCCCCTAGAAATGATGCTCAGATGCTGAGTATTTTGAATCTTGTGCAAGTGCAATTTAGCTGTTCTTTTCTTAGATATCAATCTTAAGTATCAAAAAGAATGATTGCATCAATACCATGGATAAAATAATATGTATAATTTAATGTAAAATAACATGTATAATTTTTGTTTTAACTCTATGGAGGGTTGTAATGCTCATGTAAGTGGGAGTTTAGGACTCCTGTTTTGAGACAGGCTTCATGCAAGCAGCCACGGTGCAAAGTCCTCCTCACAGCACTACCAATATACCTCTGTCCTAAGCTTCAACACCTTTGTAATTCCAAGCTTTTAATCAAAGATTGTCCATGTTACTGATAAATCATCACTGAGTTCAGCATGTTTGGCAAACACCCACTTGAGACTAGGTAGAACAAACCATCTACAGACCCCACTTGTGACATAAGGCAACGAACATCTTAACTGAAATAAACCCCAGCTAATACTTCAGTGAGAGTTGTTTCATGATCATTTTAGGGAAGAAAATTGCTTCAATGATTGCAGATTTTTTGGCTGAAATGGAGGTTGTGTTTGGAGCTATTCAAGGCCTGCAGCTGGGCACCAGCATTTTGGGGGATGTGAAGTACAAGTTGGATGCACAACATTTGGTGCATTAGTAATAGTTTCTCAAGAAGCTCTGGTTCCCCCCGCCCCCCGCGCCCCGATTCTGATTATGGCTACTTAGTGCCTGATTCTGATCTCATTTGCATTGATTAGAGTAGTGTAACATCATTGATTTCATTGGACTGGCTCTGGGTTTACATCAGTCTGAGATCAGATTCAAGCCTTTAGTGTTAGTGCCAGTACATGTGTGTCTTCAATCAAGATGCTGTTCGTGAGTTCAGTTTTTGTTTTAATGTCAGCACATTCATTGCTAGTTTTCACTTTGAATTGGCAGGAATGTTGCTTTCTCCGAGGCACCCCAGAAAGCTCTTCCCATTGGTGGAGGCAGCCTCAGCAGTTTCTGAACTTTGCTTTCACTTCCCACCCAAATGCCTTAGTGCAGCACCAATCCTATTATATAAATTCATCACATCACATTTATTGAGACAGCAGCACTGCAAGTCCAATTAGACTAATCCTGAAATCCCTTTCCTGGCTTAAATATGTTTAGAGCATATTTATACTGTGCTACAATGCTATATTTAGAGAGAGCCTGATTAGTTTATTCAATCCACTTTCAGGACCAACACACAAAGAGGAGAGGTAAACACAAGAGCAGATGAAACATATCATTGCTTGTTTGCTGCTAACAGGGCCAAACTCAGCCCTGATATAAATCCACTGTTAATGGATTATATCAGGGATTAGTGTGGCCCAGCATTATTGTGTTTTCAGCTCAGTCAAAGGGATAAATCAGGAAATTTTAACCAGTTGCACTTGCATCCTTCCATCAGCAGAAGAGCTGTCATTAGGAAGGACTAGACTGTGACTTTTAGGCCTAGACTATAGGCAGGGGTAAAAGAGTTGCCAGGCATCCGGTTTTCGAATGGAATACCCAGTCGAAAAGGGACCTGGGCAGCTGTGCTGACCAGGTCGTTAAAAGTCCGATCATCAGTACAGCGGGGAACCCAGGGCTAAGGCAGGCTCCCTGCCTGCCCTAGCTCCATGCAGCTCCCGGAAGCGGTTGCCAGGTCCTTGTGGCCCCATGGCACATGAGCGGCCAGGGAGGCTCTATGTGCTGCCCCTGCCCCTAGTGCCAGGTTCGCAGCTCCCATTGGCTGGGAACCATGAGCAGTGGGAGCTGCGGGGGTGGTGCCTGCAGGAGCAAGGGCAGTGCACAGAGCCTCTCTAGCTGCCAATGCTTCTAGGGGCTGCACTGCAAGGACTTGGCAGCTGCTTCCTGGGAGCTGCAGTAAGCTCCACTGGGACCCTGCACCCCTTCCTGCACCCCAATCCCCTTCTCCTCCTGCACCCAAGTACCCTCCTGGAGCCCACCCACCCCAGCACCCTGCCCCAACCCTGATCCCCTTCCTGCACCCCAAACCCCTCATCCCTGGCCCCATACCAGAGCCCACACCTCCTGCTGGAGCTCGCACACACACGCATGCACACACACACACACCTGCATCCCAACCCCCTGCCCCAGCCCAGAGCCCTCTCCTGCACCCTGAACCCCTCATTTCTGGCCCCACCCAGAGCCCGCACCCCCAGCCCAGAGCCCATGCCCCTCCTGCACCCTAACCCTGTCCCAGCCCAGAGTCTTCTCCTGCACCCCAAACTCCTCATTCGCAGCCCCATTCCCAGAACCACCCCAGAACCCGCACCCTCAGCCAGAGCCCTCACTGCCTTCCCGCACCCCAACCCCCTGCCCGAGCCCAGTGAAAGTGAGTGAGGGTGGAGAGTGAGCAACTGAGAGAGGGGGGATAGAGAGCATGGGAGGGGCCTCAGAAAAAGGGTGGGGTAGGGTTGTTCAGTTTTGTGAGATTAGAAAGTTGGCAACCCTAAGGGGTAAGTGCTGAGCCGCAGCACCCCAGAACAGCACAGTGAGGCCATGTGCCCTGGAGAAATAAAATGCCTCCTATGGCTTCCAGGTACACTGTCGACTACTTATAGCCCTTTATGGGGTATGACTTGATACCTTTTGCACTGATGGCCACTTCTGCTGGCCAGTGTTTGGAGAAGAGAGGATCTGCTCCTACCTTGACTCTCTCTGCCCCTCTGGGATTCATGTACTTCTGGGGGAATGTGTGGGGAGCATCCCCAGTGCTTTCCAAAGCACAACAACTGCAATTCTCCCTAATCATTGTGTAGGCTGCACAAGAAAGGGGCAAAGACATTTTATGACTCCATCCCCACTACACACCTATGCAGTATCTCGCCCGGTGTGGCTATAGATGTAGCGGCCAGCCCACATGCTGTGGAAATAGTGAGTAGTTGGTAACACTTTAAAAAATGATCCAATTTACTCCAGAAACTATACTATGGCAGTACATGTGAAGTGCAGTGCATAGGAATAAATACCAAATGTCTCGTTCAACACTGAACTTGCTATTGAACAATAAGTAACTAAAGGAATGATCATTGATGGAAGTTTTCTTTATTAAAGCAAATGTGTTTTGGTAGGTAAAAGTGGATTATTCAAAAATAGATTTTATGAATTTACTGGTAAAATACAAATACCACTAATTACTGTACTGGCAGTTTGGAGGACTTTTACAGTACATACAAATGTCTCTTGAACAAAGTGCTTTTCTCAGAGTTTTTTTTTATTGGAAATGTAGAGTCCTCCTAATAATCATTGAATTTTATGGTAAACTTGAGAACTCCATTACGACTCAGGGAATTAATTCCTTCCAAGGCATTTTCCATCAGTATCATCATTGTACTATTTCAAGTGATGGTCAACTGGCGAGAAAACAAGCTAAAGCTAAAGTAGAAAAGAGGGGAGGATGTACTTGTGATTAAGACTATGTCTACACCTACGACAGTGAGTAGAGTACAGGCACTGCCCGTTTACCTACACACAGCAGAGAGAGGCGCAGGCTGCGTCTATACTTGTCTCTGGTGTGTAGCTACATTCCGCAGCAAAAGGCTCCAGCAGCAGGGAAAGGCTACGGCAGAAGGGAGGCAGAGGGAGAAGGCTCTGGCAGTGGGGAAGCATCCAGAAGGAGTGCGGCAATGGACTGCTAAAATAGCAGTGTAGACATGAGAGGCGCTGTATGGATGAGAAGACACTCTGTGTAGGCTACATACCCTGGGGGGGTTCAGGCATGTAGAGCACCCTACTTTACTTGACTAAGCCATGCCTCATTGCCTATACTGCTATTTATAGCCACGCTAGTTGGACAGGCAGGGTCTGTACTCTACACATCGCCATTTGTTTGCACATAGACTAAGACATGAACTGAGAGGAGATCTCAGTTCATTTCCTGGTGCCGTCACATGCTTGACATTAACCAAGTCACTGAATTTCTCTGCCTCAGTTCTCCATTTCTCAAATAGGATAACAATATTTCCTTTCTCTCACCCTTGGGTCATCTGTTTATCTAGCAGACTGATTGAGGCTGGGACTGTCTTTTACTATGTCAATGTGCAGTGTCTAGCACAATGGGACCCTGATCTCTGCTAGGGGCTTTAAGATTCTACTGTAATATATATAATAATAATTAATAAGGATCTCAAAGACAAAGCAGGAAAGGGAGAAAAAATGACAATGGATGAAACAAGGAAAAGGGTAACCGGAAAAAATGGATGGAGGAAGGATAAGCTGAGAGAGAAGTAAATGTTAGAAAAATGGAAGAAAAGGGAAAAAGACCAAGAAACAGGGGAAAATCCAGCACAGAAATGGATTTAGAGAATAAATACAGGATGGATGAAATACAAAACAGAACATTAAAAATAAAATGAAATGAAAAGTCAGTAAAAGGGGAATCCAGAGATACATGACCAATTCAAAAGTACTGTGTACATAGTTTTTGTTAAAATCAAGCCAGGACTGATGCTTTATTCCAGCTCCCGGGTAAGCAAGTTAGAGCTACTTAGTCTTAGATTTTCCTAAACATGACTGGAACAAGAGTAAGAAGATCTAGAAAAGTCTAAGTGAATATAAGGGGCTTTAAATTGCATCACCTTACACATCCAGAATTTGGCCATTAGAAGCCTGGAGAAATAAAGGTGTCCTACGGCAAAATAACAGAACAAGAAAAACTGAGGGATGATGACTAGGGAGTGGGGAGAAGTAGAGAGAGACAGTGATGTGCTAGAATTAGGGTGACTAGATGTCTTGTTTTTATAGGGACAGTCCCTTTTGGGGGATTTTTTCTTATATAGGCGCCTATTAACCCTCACCCCCTGTCCTGTTTTTTCACATTTGCTATCTGGTCAACCTAGCTAGAATGAAAACGGAGCCTAGAAAGTATGATCCGAATCTGATAATAAGATTCAAGAATCCAATATGGAGTTCTTTCACTGTTCAAGTCCTATCTTGCATACTCTGTACACTGAAGTCAATTGGAGTTTTGAGTGTGCAGGGAATGCAAGATTGGGTTCCTACTGTACAAGTGGAAAAATATCATTATCACGTAGAAAATGCCTGAAAAATTCTTCTCAAGAATAAAACGGTGCCAACATTAACTGAGAACTGAGCAAATTCATGCAAATCACTGAAAAGCAAACGTGATTTCAGGGAAAAAGTCAACTAGGAAGCAAAAACTAGCTCAATGACAATGATTTTGCCTTAATGATAAGCATGTATATTTCACTTTCAGATATCTAGTACTTGAGTCAGTCACGAGTTCATTGTTATATGCATTATATGATACAGCATGGCCAGAGGGCAGCAGGAGAGGGTTAGAAGGGAGCCTTATTCCCTGTAAGGGGAAGAAAGTTTGCTATAGATTAATTAGAGCACCTGACGCCAATTAGAGCACCTGCAGTCAGTCACATGATAAAAACCCATGCTTCAATCACACAGTGTGGGAGTTGGAGCAGAAAGAATTGGTGTTGAAGCAGAGGACAGAGTGGAGAAGTGCTGCAGTGGGCTAAGTCCTAGACCCTAGGTAAGAGGCACCTGGCTTGTGCAGAGGGAGGGCAGGAAGCCCCCCCAAGCTGAAAAGCAGGAGAGGGAAGTAGCCCAGGGGAAGGAACCGTCAGTTCAAGTGGTTCACCACTATCCTCAGGGCCCGGGGCTGGGACCTGGAGTAGAAGGCAGGCCCAGATCCCTCCCTCTCCACTCCCCTCCTCTAGGACACTAGTGGGGCAATTAATATTCCAATTTAGGGGCAAGAAATGGCTCCCTGAACCCCCCGCCCCAAAAGAAGAGACCCATCATAATAGTGCTGGCAATTTGCCACAATTATATGAATCAAGAGCATGAGAGGATGCTTACCATATGACAAAGTGTCTCATGGCCATCTCTGCACATCACTTTCTCCCTGATGCACTAAAGAAGTTATACCAGCTCATTGCACTGTAAACAACATTTCTGATGATCCTAAACAGGCAGGATTTTAAAAGCTAGAATTTTTAATGTCAATCACTCATACTAGTCATTCTTTTTGCCTTGAACCTCTTTCTTTTTCTCTTTCACTGGGACTGGCCAAAAAGAAAAGATATCCTAGTAACCAGTTCAGGAAATCTCCTGTCCCATTTATTGTAATAAAGACCCTGAATTCCTAGTCGCTTAATGCACTGTTAGTTACACACGGTTTTTCCAAGCATGTTAAAGAAATTGAAAATATGACAAAGTACACCAAAGTTTGCGGCATTTTGATTTAACCCCCCAAAGTAATCTAAAAATGATTACTCTATTTACAGAGCTACAAGGACAAATCCTTAGTCATGCAAGTAGTCTAATGAATTCAGAGGGACTTCTTGCATAAGGCATATATAGTCTAAATACCAGACTTACCAAGAATCCGCACTGCTCCTTCCCAGTGCACATTTGTTTACGCACGCTCACACACACAAAACATTAGAAAGGAATCATGAAATCCAGCAAATAAAGAACACCTATAAGAAAACTCAGGAAACAGAGTGAGAATTCCTACTGCCTGTCATTCTAATGAAACAATCCTTTCAAGATTTGCCCCAGGTCCCCATTGTTCAAGCCACTATACTAATCAGCAATACCAAGAATTTTTGAAGAATAAAATTGTTTGGCTATTAACTTGCTCGTAACAGAAACTTTTTGTTTACACTTATTCACAGCTTGATAAATTAGCAAATTATTCTACAAACAGAGAGAGAGAGAGATTATCTTTAACCTTCATTTACGAAAATGGTTATTTTGTGATCTTTGGAAGTTATCAACAACAGCTACATGATTCTCCATATGGAAAAAGGAAAATCTCTGAGCTGGATGTCTTGGGCCTGTAGAAAAGTTGCACTGGTGTAACTAAATCAATATGAAATCTTATTTTAGCTGTAATTATATGTAAATTACTGAATTAAGCTAAATTTATTTGAGTAAAGTTTAGATTGGTTTAAGTGCATCTACATCAGGATGTTTGCATTGGTGTTACTAGACTGATTTTGAATTGATCTAGTTATACCAGTGTAACTTTCCTAGAATAGACACTATGGCCATAGAAATGGCAAAAGATGTTTTCAGTGAAACCCATAAGCAACAACAGTCTGTTATGTGCTATTCAGTCTCAGTCATGTCAGCATCAGGTATTGATTTAAATGCAGTGTTCCTTGGAACTGAGACTACGCTGTGCTTCCAGAATATTTTATGCAAGCCTCTTAATAGGTGTGAATTTCCTCTGAAACTCTGGAAAAAATGAACCTGTATAATATTTTTTTGTTTGTTTGTTTGTTTGTTTGTTTGTTTGTTTGTTTGTTTTTTTAAGTCTTTATACATCACTGAAAGAAGGCTAAATCCAGTATAGGCATTTCAGACATAACTCTGACTGACTTTCAGATAATGAATATTTAAAGCTGGTATTAAGATCTTTTTCCTTCTTAAATGTGGTTTACAGCAAAGAGGTGCTTTATTTATTTTCCCCGTTGGTTTATGACACTTCGTATTCTGGTAGTGAATCACTGACGTATACCAAAGTACTAACAATGCTTGGCTCTTGGACTCTTGCCCCCATCCTATACTTTTTGTGCAGATACAGATGGTTTCCCTGAAGAAAAAACTCTGCCTTCAAAATGATCATTGATAATATCGTGAGCAATTTGAAGATATAAAATGCTTTCTTATTAACATAGGTCTAGATTTTGCCTTTTAGTCATAACCCAAGAGTAGTGTCAATACAGCTTTCAGAGATAAATTGTACTTCAGAAAGACAATAAAACAAGAGGGTAACACATGCTGTACCATCTTTTACAGCGATGCAGCTTATCATTTCTAGTTCCTGGCCTTCTCCACAGGCCAGTGGAGGGAATTGGGCCATGGCATGGTTATATTCACTGTGCAGAGTTGGGAATATAACCCAGATTTCTTGGCTTCCAGTGCTGTGCTTTGGCCACATACCATCCCTTCTCTCTTATATGACAAGTGTTGATAAATCACCCTATGGTGCTTATTGTACAGGAAAGAGGTATTCTGAAGGAACGAGTGAATTGAATGCTGAGCTTGAGCCCAGTCCTCGGAGTTGCTGAGCACCTATGCAGTGTATGCCTTCAAAAGTTTTATAATGAAAGGAAAGGAGAGAAATCCTAGTCACCCAGCCTGGGAACAAAAGCTCTAGTCAGGTTTTGGAAGCCAAGACAATGTCTCAGAGAAAAGGCTAGGAGTATGAAAGGACCTTGAGGCTGATCGCTACAGCTGTGAGGAAAGAGTACTTAAAACTCACAGGAACAGGTACCAATTAACATTTGGCAGGAAGGCAGAAAAGCCTCAGGAGAATGCCAAAGGATTTCATCAGGATAAACTTATCCAAGAACTTTTTAAGCTGAAGAGCACCAGATGGCATTTTCAAAAGTACTTTTCTATTACAGGCAGGCAGAGATTTCTGATAGGTCTATTTCCTCATGCACAGCGGGAGGAATAAAACGGTATTATTCTGAGTCGTAGTATAAAACCAGACTCTTCAGGAAGCAGAAGAGACATGCCCATGTCCTTCTGGAAGAAAAGAAGGTAAATCCATGTGTTTAGGCAAAGCGTGTGAAGGTTTGCAAACCTCTCTCTGGACTTCATGAGCGAAATTTAGTTTTGTGGCACCCCAGATGTGAAAAATAGTTGTAGAAGTTTGCATCCTCTCATAAGTGTCTGCCCCATTGCGTCGTCGTGTCCCCACCCCCAGTATCAGGTATCAGAGCTAATAGCCCTGATACCCCACTTCCTTGTTCCCAGCTTTCACATAGCAACCTTCCCTCGGGAATCCCTCCCACTCAGAATTTAGAGCAGATTTTCTGCATGGGGCATGTTTGTCATCTATAAGTTGTTCTTTTCTCATCTCCTGTCTTGGGGTAGGAGTGAGAGGCTGCTATTTCTCTAAATTCACTATTATACATGGTTGTATAGAGAGATGAAATCTGGGATTGACATGAAGTGAGGTGTATTACCCTGTAACAAAATTGTTTGATTGGGTGGAAAAGATCAATCAGTGTTAAAAATAACCTTAAACGTGCCTATTTGGGCTGTGGATTTCACCCACACAGCAAAAAAAATTCAAAACACTGTAAAAATGCTTTATATATTTTATTGATAAGGATAATATTAAATATCCTGCTTCATGAGTATATGAATATATCATACTAGTGCTTTGTGAATTATGCTTTTTCCCCAGAATCTAATTAAAAATCCTTGTTCTAGTGTGCAATACCCTTAACAATTTAGGATATATCTATCCCAATGACCGCTTCATAATCCATGCCCTTCCAGTGCTGCTGCACTCCATTAAGACACTATAACTGGAGAAACCCAGGAGAAGATTCTCAGGATTTGGAGACAGTGTTGTCAGCAATTGTACTCCAGCTCTGGAAGGCTTCTCCAAGAAGTCAGACTGATCCAAAATGCAACTCTGCTTACACTCTGAAAAACCTCCACACACCCTCGTTACCAGACCGGCTTGGAGTAAAAGAAAGCAACACCTCTGGAAATTTTTATACTTTTTTTCAAAACTGATGATCTGTGCTTAGACCCAATGTGTTTCGGTATGTTAGCAAGGCTATGGTCCACAGATTGTTTTCAAAGTCAAATTCAATTTCATGTCATATTGGATGAGAAAAGGCTCCAGTGGAGCTGCAGTAGCCAGCGCTTTAGAGAACTAATGAATGTGGTGAGTAGAGCTCGGAGTTATCATATTTGATTGCTTCAAACATTTCCACTTATTTTGGGGAGATGGCCTTTATTAATTCAAAAATAACTTCTGCCCTTCAGTGCTCACATATGGCTCCCATTGCCTTCAAGGATATTGTGCATTCAAGAGCAGAATTTGATCCTTTATTGCAGAGGTGGCCAACCTGAGCCTGAGAAGGAGCCATAATTTACCAATGTACATTACCAAAGAGACACAGTAATATGTCAGCAGCCCCCATCAGCTCCTTCCCCCTAACTCCCACTCCCAGTGCCTCCCACCCGCTGGCACTCTGCCAATCAGCACCTCCCCCTTCCTCCCTGTACCTCCCGATCAGCTGTTTCATGGCATGCAGGAGACTCTTGGGAGGGGGAGTGAGGGCATGGCAGGCTCAAGGGAGGAGGTGGGAAGGGGTGGAGTGGGGGCAGGGCCTGTGGCAGAGCCAGGGGTTGAGCAGTGAGCACCCCCCCCCAACCACATTGGAAAATTGGTGCCTGCAGCTCCAGCCCCAGAGTCGATGCCTATACAAGGAGCCGCATATTAACTTCTGAAGAGTTGCGTGTGGCTCTGCAGCCACAAGTTGGCCACCCCTGCTTTATTTGGACAAATCCTATACACACACTTCTCCAAGGGCAAGTAGGGTGACCAGGCGTCCTGATATTATCGGGACAGTCCTGATTTTAAGAGATTTGTGCTGCTACCTGACCGCACATTGATCGGGACGCCGTTTGTCCCGATATTGGGGACCACACACGGCGTGCACCTGAGGTTATCTGTTATCTACTGACAATTTTGGTTTTTCAGGTTGTTTTCAGTAACACAATTTACAGTAGGGGTATGTAGTTTACAGTTCTGAACCACAGTGCATACCGTAGGACAAACTACAGTGGGCATGTAATAACACATAAGAAGCACAGAGACTGCGTGGTTCTTTTCAGTGGCTAGCTATCTAGCTAACAGTCTTCAGCTGAAAACCCCACCCGAAAAGGCAACAGCAAGGGAGGAGCCAACTACCAAAAAAACAAAAAAAGACAGTTCAGATAGAGAACAGAATGGGAAGTCACTTACACCTGGATTCGGAAATCCTACGAGTGTGATTCAAAAGGCTTTCGTAAAGCATGCAGGAAGGAATTTAACGTTTGCCATGGCAGAGAGTCTGATGTTAAGCATCATGCTGATTCAAAAAATCATGAACAAAACATCAAGACTCACAAGAGAAATACCCTGGTCTCACATTTTTTCAGCAGGCCAAATGAATCCTTCAATAACAAGGTTATCGTTGTTGAGCTAACTCAAGTTTACCACACAGTAGTCCATCAACACTCCTATCACTTGTGTGACTGTGAACTTAAACTGGTGTCTACCTTGTATCCAGATTCAACGATGGTGAAGCACAGCAGCTGTGGCCAGACTAAAGCAGAGGCATTCATCAAAAATGTGCTGTCATTGCTCTCAACAGAATTTTTAAAAGATCTCAGCAAGCCAGACAGTCCCTATTTCTCAGTTGCCACAGATGCATCTAACAAGGCCTATATGAAAACTCTCCCCCTATCACTGAGATGCTGGACACCTGAACATGGGGTCCAAGATAAACTGTTCGACTTCTATGAGCAAAGCTAAGACTGCAGAGGCAATAATCAACACTTCACTTGAAAAACTTGCGACACATAAATCAGACCTAAACCATGTCTTCCTACTGTGCTGATAATGCAAACGTGAATTATGGAAAGTGACAATCAGTGTACCAGAATTTAAAAAAACAAAATGAAAATATCTTGCCTGTAAACTGTCCTGCCCATGTTGTGCACAATGCTGTGAAACATGCTAGCACTACCCTACAAGTTGACACTGAGACTCTGGTGATTAAGATGTTTAATCATTTCAGCCGTTCTGCTAAGAGAGTAGCAGCATTGAAGGATATGTTTGACTTTGTGGATATGGAGTATGCCACTTTACTGTGCCATGTTCTGACAAGCTGGTGGAGCCTTTTCCCAGCTGTAAACAGGCTTGTAAATACATGGCAGGCTGCTAAGTGCTACTTAGTTTCTCTCGGCAGTGAGAAGTGCCCAGCTGTAAACAGGCTTGTAAATACATGGATGCTGTTCTCGGACGTGGAAAACAGTGAACAAGGTGAGGGGCCTAGCAAAGTTGATGTTCATCTGTTTTTCCTCCAGAATGTCCTGAAAATCTTCAATGATACTGTGCTCAGTTTGCAAAATGAGAGTATGACAGCATGTGAAGTCTATGCCATAATGAATACTTTGAGAATTAAACTTCAGCAGTGGAAAAATGACAAATACTTTGGCTCCAGAGTCAAAAATGCATTAACTGAGACGCTGCCTGTTACTGCTGCATGTCTCCAGAAAGACTTCATGAAATTTTATGATATGTCGATCCTATATTTGGAGAAATGGTTTGATTTGTCTACAACTAGCTACTTGTTCAATACCCAGTGCTTGAACATCAAAGTTAATAGGGCATTTGAATACAAGGATCTATCTGTGGCCATGACAGCTGTAAACCTCCAGAAAACAATGGATCTTGATCAACTTTATGATATCATCAAAGACATCAACTCCAAGTTGGTGCCTGGAAACTACTCAGTTGGGGAACTCTGGTCTCAAGGGCTGAGAAACAAGGACGGTAGCACTAAATTCCTGAATATGACAAAGCTGGTGTCATACATGCTCAGTATGCCAGTAAGCAACACAGACACAGCGCGTGTAGTTTCAATCATGAAAGGTGCATGGGCTTATGTCCGAAATCGAAGCAGCATAAACTTGGTGCGGAGTGACACTCTTGTCAAAATGAATTTCCAGATGAGTTGCAAGGACTTCTACAGCTTTGTGATTGCCCAGAAGCAAGTCATGACTATGGCAAAATCATCCAAGAAGTACTAGATTTCTGGTATGTCTGAGAGGTATGCAAATTGGGAAGTCTGATTTACTGACTGAATAAAAAAACCTGGCCCCTTACCCCTGTTGGTTGTTTAGTGTACAAATAAATCTGTATGTTTAAATATGGATTACAACTAAGTCTACAATTTAGCCGGGGGGCCATGACACTCACTGATTCCAGACCTCTGTGACTTAGTTTGCTTCAGATGTCAGTGGCTGAAGCTGGGGCTGGGGCTGAAGACAGGACTGTGGGCCTCCCCTCTGTCATTGCAGCTGGAGCTGGAGCCAGGGCTAGAACTGGGACCCTTCGCTCCCCTGCCCTGCAACTGGGTCTGACTTTGCAACCAGGATCCTGTGCCCTTGTCCTGTGGCTTCAGCCGGGGGCTGACGCTGGAGCCCTGTGCCCCTCGCCCCGTGGTTTCTGCTGGAGGCTGGAGCTGGAGCCTTGAGTCCTTGCTCCATGGCTTGTGGTATGGGCTGCAGCATGGGCCGGTCTCCTGTCTTACAGCTTCCAAGGGCTGTGAACCCCCTCTCATGACTCTGGTCGGGGCTGTGCACCTGTGAATCTCTTCCTCCCCTGCTTGCCCACTGTGTCCTGATATTTCACTCTTGTGATCTGGTCACCCTAAGGGCAAGCAAGGCTCCAAATACAGCATAAACAGTGCACTTCTGCTGCATTAGGGATAGGAACAGGATACAAGGAAGCCTTCATAAGAGATCCACATCTCCTAAAAGCAGCAGAAATGTACCCTTTGGGGCTCCCTTTGGTCCTGTACACTGCAAGTCTTTCAAGGGTAGATCTAATTGAGCTAGTTTGGGGTTGAGCAATGGATCCATGACTGCCCAGGTTGAACAAGCAAAAACCCTCTCTTCCACGCCAGTTGCTCTGAACAGAAAAGGCACAACAGCTGCTGAGACTACTACTGCTCCACAGGAGACGAGAGAGGATTCCCTTTCCCCAGCCCCAGTGGAAGACCTATATTGTATACTCAGGTTTTGAGTAGGTTTCAGGAGTTTGCTCTTATTGCTCAATGTGCTGAAACACAAGAAAGTATCAGAGGCTCTCGATGAACTGGATTCCTGTTTTGCAAGAAATAGGAAAGTACTTAGCAAGATAGAGAGCTTATCTGTGTTTTGTAACAAATTTTCATTTCCCCCCTCTCTCATATTATACGAGCAATAAAACCTATTTACAAGGCATGCAAAATTCAGTTTATAGCTGGAAAGACATCTCTCCCTGTCTGTGTTGTTTCTGCAAGTGTCAAAACAGACTTGTATTTCATACCAATAAAAAATGAATTTTATGCCAAGAACAGCAAGAACTAAAACAAAATGATGCTATTTCCTCAAATAAAACTCTGAGACTTACTAATCTAGACCCTGATCCTGCAATTGGGTCAGCATGAGTAGACCCATTGCAGAGTCAGGTGCAGCTGCCGGCAATTATGGATTAATTCCAATAGGGTCCTTTTGTAATCTAAGGGCCAGATTTTGAAACTCTTCCTTAAAATGATTAGTCCTTTGCTCCACAAGTACTTCTATTTATTTTGATGGACAAGTTGATCAGAATCTGACCCAAAATGTGCAATATAGAGTTATGGGTAGATCTAGTTGAACATTTTCCAATGGAACATTTTCCATTAAAAAAAAAAAGTGTTTTGTCAAAACTGAAACTTTCCACAGCAACGTGTCAATTTTGACCGTGTTTCATTTAGGAAGGGGAGAGGGGGGAGGAGAGTGCTATGATTTTTTATTTCAAAATGACTTTTTAATTTCAATTTTTTGATTTTTGATTATTTTGAAAGTAACTTTTTTTAAAATGTTGACATCAAAATGAAACATTTTCATTTTTTTTTCAAAATAAAATGTTTTGATTGACCAAAAATGAAAATGTTTTGGAACCTTTTGGAAATTTCATTTCACAAGAAATTTTGAAATTCTTTGTTTTTGTTCTGATTTAGAACTAATCAAATTTGAAATTATGGAATTTCTTGCATAATGGATATTCTGGATCCTACTTATTACAATATTACAGTCATGAATAAGTATGAAATATGATTTTTTTCAGTCAATTTTTGTAGCAACCATTTGGTCGATTATTTGATACTAACAATTGTTTCTTGGTTAAGCAAATCTAAATGAAAGTGAACTTTCATACAAACAAAACTTTGGTTGAATAAATGTTCATGAATCGTGAATAATAAAGGGATACAAACAGGCAGACATGAAAGTAGCATTGTGTCTCAGCAAACTGTTCTCATGTAGATTTTTAAACTAGTCAACCAGCTCTAATCTGCAAAGAAGCTTCATTCCTACTCTGCCCACTAATGAGAAAAGGAAAGAAGTGTTTGATTTATTTTTTAAGCTTATGCTTTTAAATATGGCCCTGATTCAGAAAAGCTCTTGCTTGTGTCCCTCCCTGTTTATCAAAGCATTTAAGCATATGTTTTCTCATTGACATCCAGTGGAAATTAGGTCCCAATTTGGCACATGCTGAAGTGATTACTCCTGATGATTTCCCTTGATAACTGAAAAGTTTTCCTAACTCAAGGGTACCTAACTCAAGCTTTGTGGATTCAAGTGTTTCTCTAGGCACCTGAAAGTTAGGTGTTGCTATGCTCAGTGTCACCACACAGATTCATAGCTGGTTTAAATAGATATAGCTCTACCTGGCCCTTAAACATTATGGCCTGGGCTACACTTAAAACTGAGGTCGACCCAGCTATGGCTCTCATGGGTGTGAAAAATTCACAACTCTGAGACCATGGGTGGCAGGTGGAGCCCCCCCTTCAGGGAAGCTAGCACTGGCTCCGCCTCTTCCCCCCACCCCCTTGCCGCAATCAGAGACCCGAGACCTCCTGCCCACCCACTACCCAGAGGAGCCCCAAGCAGCCTCTTCCCCTCAGCCAAAGGAGACCTGGGCCAGCCGCTGCTGCGCTTCCCCTCTCCAGACCCCAAGCTGCCCTGGAGAAAAGCTCTCACTCTCACAAAGAAGCTTTTGATATGCCCCATGCATGTTCTAGGGCAGCTGAGGAGGTGGTATTTGCTACTCAGCTTCCTGAGTTCCTCAATAATCTCTCTGGAGTCACTGATGAACCCAGGAAGCTGAATAGCACATACCGCCTCCTCAGCCACCCTGGAACCTGCATGGGGCATAATAAAACAAAAACTTACCCCGCAAATACTCGCTGCCCATGCCTGAGACATAGCTATGCTGACCTGCACCCCAGAGTAGACACTGCTTGATCAATGGAAGAATTCTTCTGTCGACCTAGCTCCTGCCTCTTGAGGGGGTGAATTTACTACAGTGATGGAAAAATACTTTATGTCACTGTAACCAAGTGCCTGCTCTACAGGAGCATAACTGCAACATTGCAGCTATGCCCCTGAAGTGTTTGTAGAGTAGGCATAGCTTATCTATCTTAGTGAATGGGAGTATTTTTGATTTATTTCAGTGGGAGCAGGATTGAGCCCTATGGGTGCTTCATGTTAATTTCATTATTTGGCCTTTGATTTTCATAGGTATGTGACGGGGGGAGACAATCAACAGGAAGCCCACTTTAAAGAAAAGGGAAATCAACTCTAATTAATGAATGCGCAGTAGGAAATTAGCTCCTTGGTTAAAAGAATGCATATATTTTATAGTTTCTTAATTTGTATAGAGTTTTCTTCTTGAGTCATTTAGGAAGAAAGGGCAGGATGAAATAATAAAATGTTATAACTATTGAAGAAAACTGCAGTACTTTTATACAATAAACTCCATCCAGCTGTGCAATGGCTACATTTTCATCCAGAACTTAAGGTGACCAAAAAAAAAAAAATCACAAGACCAATTCTTGACTAGTTTGTTTATGTCATTGAACTCCAGAGATGATAATTATATCCCTGCAATGTGAACACTTTGGGTGTATTCTCTGCTAAAAATGTAGAGACATGATACCAATAAACAACATGGACTCAATGTAAACTTTAACACGTTAGCCCAACAATCTCCTAGATTTGTGTATTGTTTCTTTCTGCACATTTCTTTCTTTGTCTGTTTTCCAGTTATGAGAGTAAATTGAACTGAGTAACCCTTTTCACCACTGGAATTAATACAAATTGCTGCTGCTGTTTGGATTCTTAAACAGATCATAAGTGATCTGTCTCCACTGAAGTCAATATCAAAGTTCCCAGGGACTTCAATGGACACAGGATTTCACCCCATATTATTTAAAATAACAACAGCAGTTGTGAAGTGCTTTGTAGTCTAAAGGTTCCCAATGTATTTTACAAATTATGGCCATGATATAACAATCAAATCCACTCATCCAAATCCACTCACTGAATTCCATGGGACTCCACAGGGGTGTAGAGGACTTGACTAGAAGATCTAACTGCAAAAAACAGGGATTAACATAAAGGAATCACTTCATCCATTAGTGAAATGCAGCCAACTCCAGGGTGGAATATGTCAGCTGCTTAACAGTGGATAGCTAGCAATATTACACACTGCTTAGGACAGGAAGTGAAAAAAGGACACCATGTTTAATTGAAAGATGAAAAGTTGTAGCATTTTCCTTACTAAATTGTGTTCACCATATAGAGGTGGCTACAATTCTTCTTGAAATTGTCACTCTTTGCAAAAAGCTTTTCTGAATATATGAATGAGCTATGTTATATACATCTGAGGTTAATTTATTTATTTTAATCAGTCTTATTGTCACAGGTGTTAATAATTATAACAACTATAGTCCCTCAACAGAATTGCAGATGCAAATCTGTGTAGTTATGACCCAGTTTATCACAATTTATCTAATTGTGATCATGGCCCTTTAAAAAATCTATCCCTTTAAGCTTAGAAAATGCTTTCATTATTTGTGCTGTAGTGTCTACTCTCTACTTACATGCAGATGTATACCCCTTGCCAACAATGTGGCATCCAGAAGGAATCTTCTTATTTGGTAGAAAGTTTTCCATAATTATATAAGTGAAGCCTGTGAGTTTGGGCTTATGTAACTGCACAATGTGTGAGTATTACCGTAATGTAGTTAGATCACTTACAGTAAGTGGGGAATGTTCTTTCCTGTGTTAGACTGAGAGTGAACGCCATAGAAGTGGCCTTCTTGCCCCCACCTCCTGCCTTCTATGAATCATATTTCCATGGGTCTTTCCGAAAGCAAACCACCCTCAGGTGTTTTACAGCATTTGTTTGTGTTGTGGGTAAAATACATATATACATACATAACTTGAATTGGATTAAGAAGACAAGAGCAAAGAAACCAAAGTGCTGTGGTTTCTTTGAATATCTGTATGTCTGCATAGTGACAGAGGTCTCACGATCTCAGCCACAATACCTTGACTCACCACATTGCTGTCTAGAAGAAGAGTTCATCCTCTGAGGTTGGGGGAGCTGAGCCACATAGGCATATGCAAAATACTGCTCTTAAAGCATATCACTCTCTTAGGCCGGATTCTACTCTCGACAGTGTAAATCAAAAGGCCATGTTTTCTTGCAATGGTATGAGTGAGTGCCTTAACTAGGGTGACCTGACAGCAAATGTGAAAAATCAGGATGGGGGTGGGAGGTAATTGGAGCCTATATAAGAAAAAGACCCAAAAATCGGGACTGTCCCTATGAAATCGGGACATCTGGTCACCCTAGCCTTAACTTCTTGCAGGTTAAGTAAGATTAAAAGAAGCACTTTGGTCTAGAGATTAGAGCACACAATTTGGAGCAGTCACAAGTTCCCTTCCTGGCTCCTCTGTTGATATGCTATTGGGCAAGTCATTTAACCTCTCTATGCCACTAATAAAATACTGTCTCTTCATGCCTCACAAACAATAAAGAATATTCTATGTGAATAATAATCCGTACCTACCTCCCAGGCTTGTTATGAGAATGACTGAATGGATTCAACTAACTTTGTAATCCTCACCTGAAAGGTGCTATAAATATGGCATATGTAATTGTTACCATTATCTCACACAACCCCCAGGGTACTGAAAGAGTTTTTGTTTTATGTAATCAGATCTGTGTGGCGTTTTCAATTTCAGTGGGGCTCCATGTGGAAGCAGGACCATGAGGATCCAACTGCAGACTGAGGCCTTGGTTAGTATTCAAAGCAAATAAGTCATATTTGAGTGATCTGTTGAATGTACCATGGAGCACAAGTGTACAGTGTGGGGTTTCGTATTTTGTATTTTTGTTTTGTATTTTGATTTTTCTTTAACTAGAAGAGATGGGTCATGTGATATGGGGAAACATGGTCAAAAAAATAAGAGACTGACTATGTGGGTTAGTGAGCTGGGTTAAGCACCTATAACTGAGGTGTTCAGCACATTGCAAGATCAGGAGCTAAAGTTGTATTTTCACCTTTTTCCACTGGAGATGTGCTCAGTCTAGATTTGGGTCACACAACTAAGAGAGATTTGGTGATATTTCAGCCTTATCCCAGGGAGATGTTTGTGGGAAGATTTTCAAAGGAGGAAGGGAGGGCCAACAACAACAGGCAACTCAGCTGTCACAGCAACTGAATCAATTTATGGCAACAGCTGGCCTCCCAACACCAGCAGCAAGCGGCTCAAAAACAGCTTCATTCTGAAGCTGACCACACAACGTGAAGAACAGCAACACCAGGTCACAACAAATGATGGTGCTCCTACAACTTCAAGGAGCTGCTGCTATCCTGGGACAAAGGTCCTCTGGGAGGGTCCTAAACTCAGGGTCCCAGTCAATCTGACAAAGATAGGCCCAGAGGATGACCCAAAAGCCTTCATGGTGACATTTGAATGTGTGGCCACTGTGGCAGCATGGCTGCCCGATCATTGGGCCACACTCTTGGCCCCACGCCTGATGGGGCTGGCCTAGGCAACCCATAAGGTGCTAGATTCCTGAATGCTCAAGACTACCATAAGGTCAAGATAGGAATTTTAGACTCTTTCAGCATTTCCCTGGATACATACTCTACCAGTGCTTCTGGAGGAAAAAATATGCACCGAGGGCCTGCCTTCAGGTAGTGGCCCAGTGCCTCAAGGATTATTGCTGGCACTAACTAACCCTAGATGGGAGAACTAGGGAGTAGGTGGCAGAGGATTTTGTGCTTTAGCCATTTATCCAGGTTCTCCTGGTCAAGGGACAGGAGTGGATGCAAAGACATTGATGTTGGAAGCAGCGGACTCATGGAAAATTACTTGGCAGCTGACCAGGCACCCCCTACACTCCCAAGGAGTGTTCTTGAATCTAGGCCATTGCTGAAAGTAGATGACAGAGTGTGATGGAGTGAGACACAGGAGACTCCACTGTGGCGAGGCCCAAATCCCTTCCGTGGCAGACATTGACGCTGAGCTAGAGGACTCCAGGACAAAGAAGTCTAGGGAGCCAAGAATTGCAGAAGCTAAGGCTCCTCTGGGCATGATATCCCTAATGGGGGGCAGACAGATGATTGCCCCTTTGGCAGGCAGTTTCTTCAAGCCTAGGCACTTTCAGCAAGATTGGCCCTTTATGGATTATAGTACAGGCAAACCTGGAAGCTGCCTCCAGAGTCTGCAGTCAGGGTCTGGTCAAGATGATAGTCTCAGTGAGAGACTATGGGTCTTAAGTGATGGGCTTAATAGACTCAGGGTGCAGCCAGACCCTCATAAAGAGAAAACTGTAATGACCATGGGATCCCAACCACATGATTTTCTTGTGGTGTAAACACAAAGATGTGCACCTGTACCCCACAAAGGAGATATAAGTGACAGTGGGAAACCACACTGAGATACTGTGTGGGGATGGATACCTCTCTAGGTTACCCAGTGATTCTGGGCCACAACTGGAAGTGTTTTAGAAAAGTCTTACAGGTGCAGAAGAATGACCCAGTTGGAGGTGCTGACCATGCCTCCAGGGCCAGGGAAGAGGCTGCTTTCAGGAAGCTGCCTGACACAAGAGAGAGAGAAGACCCTGGGGAGGGGACTCCACGACCTGTGGAAGGACCCCTGAGAGGCTAGCGAACTCAAAATCATTTGGATGTGGAATGGCTGTCCAAAATGGGGATTTCATGGGGAATGGAAGGGAAACTCAGTGGTGAAAGTAAGGTGGTATGGGCCAATAAAGCATACTGGTAAAAAGTGGCCACCGGTACCAGCCCATACAGCTGACTTTAAAGCACTGCCATGGCAACTTAGAGCACTGCCGTGGCAGTGCTTTAACATCGCTGTCCCTTTTGTACCTCCCATCAGCAGCCTTGTCAGGTCCCTAGCGGCAGAGCCACCGATGGGGGGGTGCAAAAGGGACAGCAACGTTAAAGCGCTGCCTCAGTAAAGGACCCTGCTTAAAGTGCTGCTGCAGCAGTGCTTTAACAGTGTTGCCCCTTTTCCCCCCCATCCCCGGGCCACGAATTGGGGGGGGGGGAAGGAGCAGTTGCCCCAGGGCCGGCGATTTATATCACTTATTGGAAGGTCCAGACCTATTCTGTTGGCAAAGAAACAAGTTAGACAATTTTTGGGCCTGGTTGGCTGCTATAGATGATTCATAACCAGCTTTACCATGATAGCTGTACCCCTCACTGACTTATTGCAGAACTCTAGCCCCAAGAGCATCACCCGAGGTCTGTGACAAAACCTTCAGGACTCTGAAAGATCTTCTGAGCAAAGCACTAGTCTTCTTCTACCTTGACTTCACAAGACAGTTCGTAATCCACACTGATGCTTCACATGTGGAGCTAGGAGAGGTGCTATCCCAAGACTTTAATGGGGAAGAGCATCCAATATGCTACATCAGCTGGAAACTACTTTTCCATAAAAGGCCTACTAGACTATAGAGAAAGAAGACTTGGTGGTGAAGTGGAGCAGAGAAGCATTGCAATATTTCCTGCTGGGAAACCCCCTCCTCTTGATAATTGATCATGCACATCTCTGCTGGCTAAATTCCATGAAAGACACCAACTCCCAGATTATGAGGTGGTATTTAGTCTTGGAACCTTATGGCTTCCAGGTGGTCCAAGGGCTGGGAAAGAATCAACAGAATGCAGATTTCTTTTTGCAGGAGGAGTGACTGCAAGGGGCGTTTGTGATGGGGTAAGTAAACTCCTCACTGGAGAAATAGGGGTGCAGGGACAAACCTGGGCCCAGGAAACCCCGGGCCCAGGAAACCCCACCCCGGATGTCTTGCTGGGCATGCTCCAGTTGGAGAAGGGGCTTGAGAAGGAGTGTCCTCAGCACAGTGATGGGTGAAGAGGGACAGATATGCATTCACTGCTACAAATGGACTACATCAAGAGGATATCCCCAGGAGGACTGCTGCACAAACCAGGACTCCCTAGCCTGCAGAGGCCTGTGGGCCAGGTTGCATGCCACAACGCACCCCAAGGAGGGATGAAGTGATAGGAAGAGACATAGGGGAGGGTGTTTAGCTAGCCCACAAATAGTGGATACTTTCCTTATGTTTCTGAAGAGGGCCCCTTGGTTGGAATCCAATGGAGTGGGAGGGTTTGTCTAGCCCTACTAGGCAGGGCTGCCACCATAGATTGTCACCATTAGGCAGGGCTGCAGCCAGAGTCTGTGCAGGGGCTCCCCACTTACCACCCTTTATACCATGGAAATAGGGCAGGCCAGGGAAGGAGTGGGATTTGGGCTGGTGGATTCCACCACTATATAGATCAATTAGCTTGTAACATGTAGCATCCTTTAGTAGTGTCCCCTTACCCCCACGTCCCTGTAGAGATTACTAGCAGATTTATAGTTATGTATTATTTGTATTACAATACCACTTAGAGGCCTCAACTGAGACTCGTTCCCTATGATGATAACAAAGTCTGTAGTGCTGATTAACTAAAACACGTTAACTTGCTTGGTTTTTTGGAAATGGTTTCTGCAGCTCCAGTGTGTTTAGCATGTCAAAGTTCATTTACATGGAAGGGGTTATCTTTTTTCAGCCAAACTCCAAGATTATCAGACAAAACATGTTGCACAAAGAAGGGGAAAAAGTAGCCCTAGGAGTTATCTGCAGAATTCTAAATGGTCATGAATAGCAGGGCCACACAGAAGATTCAGGAGGCCTGGGGTCTTCAGCAGCAGGGGACCCCCGCCACTGAATTGCTGCCAAAGACCCTGCACTTCAGCAGAGGGTCCCAGGGTGGAGGGACCCCCTGCTGGCGAATTGCTGCCGAAGACCTGGAGTGAGTGAAGGATCCTGCTCCAGGGGCCCCGAAAAACTCTCATGGGGGCCCCTGTGGGGCCCGGGGCCTGGGGCAAATTGCCCCACTTGCTCCCCCCTCTGGTCTGCCCTGATGAATAGTTGTGTGGACAGGTCCTTATAAGGTCTTCTGCTGGGCTAACAGTTTAAAAAATGAGCTTTTCCTGTAGTTTTGTGAATTATATCATCGAGGGCTACACTGGATTTTTCGTAAATATAGTCTAATCCAGGGCTGCCCTGAGGATTCAGGGGGCCTGGGGCAAAGCAATTTTGGGGGCCCCTTCAATAAAAAAAGTTGCAATACTATAGCATACTATATTCTCATGGGGGCTCCTGCCACCCCGGGGCAAATTGCCCCACTTGCCCCAGCCCCCCTCCCCCCGGGTGGCCCTGGGAAAAATAAACATTTAAAAACCTTCCGCATCTCGGCACAAACCCAGTTTTGAGAAAACTTCTTTTCAAGTCAACTTTACAAGGTGCCACTGGTTCTCAGCATCAGCTAGTGTTAAAAGGCACTAAAGCTCATTAAAAGGGTTGGACAAATATTTTCCGTCAAAACTTTTTTTGTATCAAAAACTAGGGGTTTTTTTAAAGCAGAAAAAAATCACAGACAATGTCTGCTTTCCTTCAAAATTTGTTGTGGGTTTTTTAATTGAAAAGCTGAAATTAGTCTGCCAAAACCTGAACATGGCTTGGGGTTTCAGAAGTGTGTGACCAAATATTTGCTGCTTGCTGTCTTTGATTGTTTAAAGAAACAATAAAAAAAATTCAGCTTAAAAAAAAATCCAAAACTTTTGAACCACCTCAGCTTGTAACCAAATGCCTGAACCCATCCAGTCAGAGATTTTTCCAGGTTTCTGATACTCTGCTGGCTTCCTTGACTCATGTCTGTCTCCATAACTTGGAGCTCATTTAGGTTAGAACATAAGAATGACCATACAGGGCAAGCCAAAGTTCATCCAGCCAGTAATCTGTTGCGACAGTGGGTCAATGCCAAGTGCCCAGAGGGAGTGAAACCTGACAGGTAATGACTCAAGTATCTCTTGCCTGCTATCCACTCCACCTTCTGACAACAGAGCTAGGGACCCATTCCTACCATCTTGGCTAATAGCCATCTTAGATGGACCTTAACCGTCCTGATTTAACTGTTTCTAGAGATGTGGCCCTCCAATGGAGTCCCTCACAACACTGGGAGACGGTTCTCGAAGGTTTGGCTTTAGATAGCGTTATGTACATACTCAACGAAATGAGCATGAGCTTGTTCCAGAATCTGGGATGAACCTATGTTGTGAAAACTGAAATGCTCAAAATAGCACATGCATGTGAATGGACACAGGGTGCTAAAATTAAATTAACCCAGGGGTTCTCAAACTGGGGGTTGGGACTCCTCAGGGGGTCACAAGGTTATTACTGGGGGGTCACAAGCTGTCAGCCTCCATCTCAAACCCCACTTTGCCTCCAGCATTTATAATAGTGTTAAATATATAAAAAAGTGTTTCTAATTTATGGGGCGGGGGGTTGCACTCAGAGGTTTCCTATGTGAAAGGGGTCACCAGTACAAAAGTTTGAGGACCACTGAATTAGCCCCTCTGGAGCCTCGGGGAATGCAGAGGATGGGAGGTCTCTCTTGGTAGGGTTGGAAAGGAGGTAGGTAGTGTATGATATTGCTCTTCTTGTGATCCCTCCCCCATGGCTCTCTTGGCTCTATCACTGTTAAGCTAAAGTGGCTAATTTTAAATGAAGCTACCCTCACCTGACATGAATCTCCCTATGGCACTGAAATTAAATGTAGACTATAATTTGGCATTTGAGAAGTGAAAGGGATGGTAGCCCTAAGGGAAAAGATAACAGCTTGGCTCTTTGTGTTAAATAGCTGTCTGCAAGCCTCAAACTGCTGAATGAGCTTTAGGGTAGGGAAGGATGTGCCTCCCCAAACAGTCTGTCCCTGCCCCCTATCTGACTCCTACCCACTTCCTGCCCCCCAACTGCTCCCCTCAGAATCCCCAACCCATCCTGCTCCTTATCCCCTCACCACCACCCGCAACCACCACCCCGGGACCCGACCCCCCACCAATCCCCTGTTCCCTGACTGCCCTGACCCCTATCCACCCCCCCACTGAGTTCTGACAGACCCCCGGAACACCCACGATCCAACCCCCCCTTCCCCATCCCCTGATCGCCCCCAGCAGTGCTGTCCAGGGCCGCTCCTGGGTTACCTCCACCTCTCCCTCTCTCAGAGTCTCAGCGCGCTGCGTCCAGGAGCTGCCCTGGTCCCTGGACAGCACTGCAGAAGTGTGGCTCCGGCGGGACAGTAGCTCACAGCCCCACCCCCTTACTTTATGGCTTTGACTCAGTGGGAGGAGCAAAGGTCCTGCCGCTGCAGCGCTGTCCAGGGCCACTTCTGATGCGGCGCGCTGAGGTGCCGGGGGATGGGGAAGGCAGTGGCAGGGCCAGGCGCCCCTGTAGGGCCTGGGGCAAATTGCCCCGTTTGCCCCCCACCCTTCTGGGCAGCCCTGCTCGAATCTACCCTATGTTGTTCTTCATCCCTGGGGATCTCCAGTGGGGGAAAAGGAACGAGTTTTTCCTGCAGGCAGGGATAGAGACACTCTACTGCTGCTATTCAAACCTATTGGCTGGAGTAGGCTCCAAGACCCTAGAACATCCCTCCACCCTACCAGTCTTTTACATAGCAGCAGATTCTCCAGCACCACCCTTGCTCTCATTCTCTTCCAAGGACTTCAGCATGCATCCATACTGTAGTCCCATGGAAAGCTCATTGACATTCAGGACTTATAGCTCTGCCACTCCATCACATGGGCTCCTGGTGACCTGCCCCATCTACATTGCATAGGTGTCCATGGGAATTTACAGACACAAATACAGAGACAAGATCTTTGCCCTTAAGAGTTTACAGTCTAAAGAGCTGGTCCTGCTCTCAGGGAAATCCTTGGCAAAAATCCCATTGACTCCAATGAGAACAGGATCTGGTCTAAGTCTGGCAACATAGAATCATGTGATTTTTGAGTATTTAGATTTGGCAGCCAGCTGGAAGTCTCAGGGGTTTTATCATCACTTCTTTTTAAGTATGTAACAAAAGAGTTCCCAGTTTATCATCTGTATAGCAGTGCAGTTTATGGAGGAGGAGTATACTCATAAAAAGGGATCTAATAGTTCAGTTAAGGTTTTGTTCCTTGGTGTTATAATCTGGTCAATACAAATTACTGAACACTTGGCCTGGGTTTAACGCTTTTTTGTTGTTGTTGTTGAATTAAAGTTATTTACCCACATCTATTTCAACGTACAGTGAACAAAATGACCTGAAAGTTCAGGGGCCTGATCCAAAACCCATTGAAATCAATGGCAGGCTTTCCATTGACTTCATTGGATCACGGGCCAAGTGAGGTTATATGCTGGTAACCAACAATTCAAAAGTTTTTCATTTAATCCTTGGGCACAACAGCACTCATCTACTGATTTGTCAAAGTCATCCAAAGTGCACGCAATTCATATTGCTTAAGCCCTGGAATACGTGGAATATCAGCCACAACTACATTCTCTATGCCAAGGGTTGGCTTCTCCCCCCACGTTAGTGGTATTGGTGATAAAGGCAAAACCCATGTGAGTGATCTTCTGGTGAAAACTTGAAGCCAAGCATGCAGAACTCTTGTTCGTCTATGTAGATACAGTCTGGACTGCCAAGGTCTAAGTGTTTGTTATGAAGTGGTATTAGAAATAGTTTTATAGTATTCACTACAAGGAGGGGGGCGGGAATTAAATATAAATGGCAGTGCAAAAGGTCCGGCCGTGGCTTTATTAAATGTGGAAAGAGTACAGCAATCCTTATAGGAGACAATGCTATGCTGCCTGCACCCTGAAATGCAGAAGGTAATTTCACAAAAGACAAGGACTGCACTCTGGCAGGATGAACACATTATAAAATCTATCAAACTTTAGAAGTATTTATCTTTTAAGGGGAACCCCCCCCCCAAAGTTTACTGAAAGTGAAAAGCCTTACTCCCTTACATGACTTTGTATGGAATTGTTTAAATGTTTCTTAGGTGGGAATAACCTACATAAGGGAATGAAATTCTGTAAGGCTGTACTCTGTTTCTTTGTAACATTTCCATCTTGGGAGAGGAGTGGCAGGTTAATGCTGACTTGGTTGGTCCCATAGAAAATCCATTAGGAAACCTACTGCGGTTGGAATCTTGCTGGTTATTTTCTCTGTGTTTGTTTTTGAGGAGAAGAGTATCTAGCAGAGTGTAGCCATCCTTCTGCCCCTCTCCTCAACTCTTTATCAGTCAACAAACAGCTGGAACAGTAAGTGCAAAACCGTTACTTTCATTGTGATCCCTGAGCACTACTTGATTCAATAAAAGCTGAGCCTATTACAGATATAGACAGGCAGATAGCTTTGTTAGAAAACTAGATGACTGTTACATATTGATTGTGTGGAGAAAGAGAGAGACAGTGACTGATATGCTATTGGGCCTGATCTTCCTCCCCTGGGAATCAATTAGTTGTTACCTTGTATTATTAATGATCCTAATGTCACTAATTTGATATTAGCTGTTTTCATGACCTACCAATGTACTAGTTCCTCCATGGTCACACTTCTCACTCGTCATAGATAAAATTCCCACTGAAGTCAATGGGAGTTTTGCCTATGGGAGGTGGAAGGGGTCAAGCCCTAAAAGTGAATCATATTGATTTGCGTGTGAAACAGAAAGCCACAAAACCACTTGTGCCAACACTGCCACCCCCAGGGATTTTACTTCGTAACAGATGCCTCCTTGCTTTCAACAGCTAAGTATTTACATCTTTGATTTTTACTTGCCAAGGAAAAAGAGAGAGACACCTAATTGCTTTCTCATTCATTTAAAAAAAAAAAAGATGAAGACTGCAAATGATAGATGTATGATTTCACTGTGCATCAGAGGGTTTGTGGCTATTACGAGTCTAGATTTACAAAGAAACATTATGTACAAGTAGGATGTGACCATAGATGCAAGCAATTCTCCCTATAATGTATAGATAGGGAAAGCACCATCATTCAACTATCACCAGTGTATGGATTTTATGAGTCAAGAGAAAGTGCAATATAGAAGAGCAAAGCAACTCAGACAGCTTCTTCAGTCTAACCAGTAACCACATTTCAGACAGAGGTCAAAGCCATCAAGATGGCCAGTGAAGTTCCCAAGAAGCCAGATGCTGTGGTAAAAGTATATCTTATGCAGTTTTTGGTCTAGACATGTTTGCACTAAAAATCTTTAGAGAGAGAGGGTAGGAACAAATTTAAATAATTTCAAGACTCAGTCAGTTGTTGCATCAAGCCAACTCTTTGGTGCTGTGTTGTCCCTTTTCCCTCTTCTTATGTCCAGGACTGACTGAACACAGAGACAAAACTACTCTCTCATCCATCAGAGAGGTTCCTCTAGACTTGATTGACTAAGGCACATTTGGCTGATGTGAACAAACTTGCACTGCTGTTGGTCCTTGCTCTACCTCTCTGGTAGATAAATGAGAGATTTTGTTCTCCTGGGTCAACCCATTTCCTTATACAAACCCTTCACTTCACTTTAGAATTTTTCAAACATAAGATGTTAAACTGGCAACCAGCTCTAGTATAATAGAAAAGTCTGTTCTGGTTGCAAAGCTGCTTAACATTAATTCCTTTCGCTTTGGAGTGTCCAGTTCTCCAGATTCTCTGATTCCCAGCACTAATCAGGAGAATGAGGAGAGGAAAATAAGATACAGCTGTGATATGCTCGACAACATGAAATTTTGAATGTCCCAAGAGATCTTAAGAGGTTGTGTGAAAATTTCAGCTGTTCAGACTTTATGCACTTGGGGCCAAATTGTGCCAGATAGAAGGATGGGTGAATAGAGGAGAGAATGCAAGGAGCCTTCTGCTCCTTATGGCTCCTGTGCAAGGACACGGAAAAACAGCAGTGCCTCCAGTCCTGGGATGCTGTTTCCTAGTGCACTTGTTGGCACAAATCACCCCACTGGGAGCAGAGAGGAAACTACTGTTAAAATTCTAGCAACACATCACTGGTCAGTTGCTGGTTTGGGGTTTTTTTCTTCACCAGTTTTCCTATATCTAATTGAAACCTGACAATGGTGCAAAAGCTAAAGATCATGAGGATAACAATTTCATTTTTTTAAAATGAAGATGCATCTTCAGTACACGGCCAGTTCCCAGTACTCCCAAAGCTGAGGCAGCTGAGAGTATTAATACATGGTTAGGCCTCCCGCTGGAATCATTTATAAAAATAGTCCTCCTAACGCTTTGTCACTGTATTTGGAGAACTGGCATGCTATGCATTCTACAGTAGCCACATTGCTGGCTTTATGACCCATGGAGCGCTACTTCCCAGAAATACAGAATTTGTTTAGACTACTCCAGTCACAGCCACCTTGACTGGATAACCCTTTGCGGGTTTTGCAATAGCCACATGCACATCAGTTCTCAGGCTTGAGGGCCACAGCTCAACAAAAAAATCTGTCTCTTTGAGTGCTAGCTTTAATCAGAGTCAGAACACAAAAAATGTCTCCTGTTTACAGCCATACTGTACAGCCCCTCTGGGTTTTTCCACTTCTCTCACATTTGCAAAACTTTGCTTACCTCACTGACCATGGACAGACCCCACATGACAGCACATGGAGTCCATAGAACATATTAAGGGAACACACTGCTGCAAAAGCAATCTCTGTGGGTGGTTGGGAGCAAGCCAGTGGCTAAAAAAAAAATTCTCCAAAGTTTAAAATGCAAACAATGGAGGATGGTTATATTGTCTTCAGTGGAATAAAGGAGATTATCTGTTGCCAGGAAGCAATTTTCACCACCTCCACTGTCATCTGTATTAATAAAAGGTTTGCCATTCAGGCCTGAATGGCTGAAAATAAGTTTATTCAAAAGGCAGTACATGTGGTTTTGGCAGGCTTATGCCTGAGCTCTCCCAGTTAGATGCAGCAACAAACAGTTTTCATCTGGAAAGTTATGTGGGTTTGGTTGGATGGATGAAAGACAGGTGGAGCCAGCATAACTAGATGCAAGTAGTTACTCACATGAGTAAACTATGTGCAAAATCTAAATTTGGGAGTGAATGTAGTGGTTAAAATGGACAACTGGCCTGTGTCAGACATAGCAAAAACAAATGCTGCCTTTACAAACTTTTCTATACCACTTTGCCAGTGGACTTCAAACAGTCCTGTCCTGCCTCATCCTTTCTGTTCTGGGGCTGGACTTCTCGTAAGAAGAGACAGACAGCGATTCTCAAACTGCACTGTGATTTTGTGATGTGTATGGAGAATGATGTTTGCTTTTTTTGCAACAGCGTTATACTGTTGACTCATATTTAGTTTGTGATCCATTCTGACCCCCAGATCCCTTTCTGCAGTATTCCTTCCTAGTCAGTCATTTCCCATTTTGTATGTGTGCAACTGATTGTTCCTTCCTAAGTACTTTCATTTGTCCTTATTGATTTTATCCTATTTATTTCAGACCATTTCTCCAAAACACTTGCAACCCCTCCCAGCTAGGTATCATCCGCAAACTTTATTAGTGTATTCTTTATGCCATTATCTAAATAATTGATGAAGATATTGAACAGAACCGGACCCAGAACTGATCCCTGCTGGACCCCACTTGTTATGCCCTTCCCTCATGACTGTGAACCACTGATGATTACTCTCTGGGAATGTTGTTCAACAAGTTATGCACCCACCTTATAGTAGCTCTATCTAGATTGTATTTCCCTAATTTGTTTATGAGAAGGTCGTGCAAGACAGTATCAAAAGCCTTACTAAAGTCAAGATATACCACATCTACTGCTTCCCCCCATCTACAATGCTTGTTACCCTGTCAAAAAAAGATCAGGTTGGTTTGACACGACTTGTTCTTGACAAATCCATGCTGACTGTTATTTATCACCTTATTATTTCTAGGTGTTTGCAAATTGATTGCTTAATTATTTGCTCCATTATCTTTCCAGTTACAGAAGTGAAGCTGACTGGTCTGTAATTCTCCGGATTGTCCTTATTTCCCCTTTTTTATAGATGGGTACTATATTTTCCCTTTTCCAGTCTCCTTGAATGTCTCCTGTCTTCCATGATTTTTCAAATATAATTTCTAATGGCTCAGATATCTCCTCCGTCAGCTCCTTGAGTATTCTAGGATGCATTTCATCAGGCCCTGGTGATCTGAAGACATCTAACTTGTCTAAGTAATTTTTGAGTTGTTCTTTCTCTATTTTAGAGTCTGATCCTACCTCATTTTCACTGACATTCACTATGTTAGACATTCAATTGCCACCAACCTTCTTGGTGAAAACTGAAACAAAGAATTCATTAAGCACCTCTGGCATTTCCACATTTTCTGTTATTGTCTTTTGACCAAAGAGAAGGGGAAGGTTGATTCCATGTTCTATCATACTCTGCCTACCCCTGCTCATTTCTGCAGTATGATACAAGGCCAGCGCAACATACCTATAACACTGGGGAATTTTGTAAATGCTACTGAGATGGTATTTAGAGAGTAAATTCCTTCCTTTTCCACTCTAATTCCAACATTTAACTCCAGTGCTGGAGAACTTCAGTAATTTCAGCATTTGTATAGCAAATGGGATCTCTCTTCTGGCTGTGATTCCAGCATTTAAGTGTAGAAATCATGGTATTAGAGAATGGCAGTAGTCATTCTAGCAATCAGATAACAAATATTGTCCAGTCCCGACAGAGTAGCCCTAATATGGTTGTAACTTCAGCATTTAGGATGAGATTTTTAAAAGCACTCTGCACTGGCCTAATTCTACTCCAGTTGCAGTTTATGGTAAGGGGATCAGAGTTAGGCCAGCACTGATCACTTCTGAAAATCCCACCCTAAAAATGAATAGCCAAATATTGCAAGCTTCAATTTTTGGATGCCCCGTTTTAGATATGTAGGACCAGATTTTCAGAGGGGTTGTGCCCCTGCACCTCCATTGACTTCATCAGCAGTTATTTGGGAGCAACTGACAGGATAATTGAGCTGCTGAAGTGTGTTCTTATGTTTCTCTCACTCACACCCTTGCTAGTAGTATGGGTATTTCCACGATATATGAAATGATGCCTAGAGAAAACATTTCTCCCTTGTTGTTTTGTCATTCTTTTTTACGTTTTACACAATTATGCAACTAGTACTTCACTCAGTGATACACTTAATTCGAATAACAGAAACAAATGATTCACTACAGTTTACCTCCTAGATGACTGTTCCTCACATTAGGAATGGGTAATTATTATGAGGCTAACTAGTATGTTTCTGAGAATAAATAGGCTTCCTTTTATGCATTCAAGATTTTCTG
This sequence comes from Chelonoidis abingdonii, assembly GCF_003597395.2. Classification (NCBI taxonomy): domain Eukaryota; kingdom Metazoa; phylum Chordata; order Testudines; family Testudinidae; genus Chelonoidis; species Chelonoidis abingdonii. The sequence continues at coordinate 84,003,970 of NC_133771.1, read as the reverse complement.
TCACCAAATCTTGGAAACATGCAATATTTTGTAAAGCTTCTAAAAGTATGCTGCCATGCTCAGTATCTGAATGGACATTAGTAGAAAATCCACATTTACTCACAGGAAACAAATGCAGCTTCCTCATATGAAATGTGATCTTGATGGAAACAATCTTTCCCCTTCCAATTAAAGCTCTTGATCCATTAGTAAAATTGAATACTTCCCATATTTTTTTTTTAAAGCAAAGGAGAAAAATCATTCACTCAGATCTTTCACAGACCACAGGACTCTCCTCCCCCACATTATCAGATTACTGATTTTGTGAGAGATATAATCCGTGTGTGTAACATTTTCTCATAGGTCCAAACACTTGGATGTAAGAGAGGCAATTTTTAAAAAGAGGGAAAGCACATCTTTCATATCAAAGAAAGTTTGTACTGTACTAACTTATTCTTTAACTGGTTCTCTAGAAGACACAAGTAGAGCTGAGTCAATAAATGATTTTTTGATTTGGTGGCAGCACTGAAAAAAATCTGCAAAATATTTTCTAGTTCTTTTCAAACTGAAATTGGATGTTTTATTTTTTTCCTCCTCATTGAAACAAGAAACTGAAAAAAAAATTGTTCATATCCATCACTGACATTTTCAAAACAAAATCAAATTCAAAAATGATGTTTTGTTATAAATTCCTTGAAATGTTGAAACTATTCATTTTTAAAATGTCAGTTTCTACATTTCCAATTTTTTTTCAACTGAAACTATTTTCCAAATTTGACCTGAATCTACAAATAAATTCTGTGCACCCAAAAATGCACTTCTCAGCAAATTTACTGAAAAAAGTCACCCAGGTCTAATTATAAGTCCCTTGTTCACTGTCCTGAACAGTTGGATTCCGGAGTAAATGTAACATTTATGCAATTAACTTCCATTCATTTTTTTGAGGAAATAAAAATAAACATAACTTATTCAGGGATTAGAAATCGTCAAAGAGGTATGGTGCAGTTCTCCCATCCACTGAACTATAGCAAGCCAGCTTTTAGTTTAAAATTTTGTGGTCAGTTATTTAGGAAGGGGAAAACATTTTTTCAGACAATTTAACAAGGAAGTAAAACTAGTCTATGTAATTCAAAATTAAATTGTTTAAAATTGCAATTACTTTTGTCTTGCAAGATCTATCCTTTATAACACCATGCTGCATTAGTGATCAGTAATTCAGGTAGTCAGTGATTACTATGTTTCCTTGTTTTCCTCTCATATTTCAATTAGTTCCTCCTAAGTGATAAGTAAATGGCTTCTTTCCTGTTGTGATTTTCTACTTCTTGGATAATAAAGTCATCTTCTGCACAATTTAAGACCTTCCTTGCACATCTTGCATCTATTCATTTCTCAGACATCTTGGATAGTTAACATTTTTCCTAAAAGTAAAGTATCCTTTGTTGTCAAGTATGCTGAGAGCTGGTCCAGGAATTTTTCATTTTCACTATCTGCCAGTGATCTATAGTAGAGCTGTTGAAAAATGGGGGGAAGGAGGGGTGTCTCCATGGAAAATTTAAACAAAAATGGAAAAAAATGTTTTAATCTTAATTTTCCTACAGAAAATTTAGATTTTCTGTGGTTATTTCAAAATCAAAGCCAAGAAAACCAAAATAGTTCAGCCAAGAAATTAAATATTTTATTTATAAATGCTGCCGTGGTGCCTCATGGCAGTTGTAGACTGGATGTCTCCAGCTCCCATTCTCTTCTATAGGCCAGACTTCCTGGTCAGACTGTCTCCCATGATGCTCTCCTTTTGGAAAGGGGAGTCGGTGCATTATGGGAATCCTTGGCCTTTACTGCACCATAGAAGATGTAGACTGGTTGGGAAGCCAAGCTCACAGATAATGGGGCCATAAGACAACCAGTCTACTGGCAGAATTTTCAATTTAAAAAACTTTCATTTTTGGTTGATATATTTTGGTTTTGGGGCTTTTGGATGTTCAATGAAAAAAAAACATTTTGCATGTAAAACAGGCACTTCTGTTGGAAAACATGCATTTAGTTGAAAACCTAATTTTCAGTTGAAAAACAAGTTCACTGAAAAGTTGTCTGCTAACCCGATCACATAGGTGCTAACCCGATCACACAAAGGTGTCATTTCTCCTTTATTTTTCATTCCTTGCCTTAATAAGGGTGTTTCTAGTGAGCCCCATGAGGATCTGTTTTTGGCCCAATGCTGTTCAGTATCTTTACTGATAATATGTAAGACAATATAAAAATCACTCATGGTAAAATTTGCAGATGACACAAAAATTGATGGAGTGGTAAATAAGGAAGACTCTGTTATACAGACTGACCTCACCTGGATCAGTTGGTAAGGTAGCAAATGGTCATTTGAACAGTAGCATTTTAAACAGCACATGCAAGGTCATACATCCAAGAACAAAGAAGGTAGGTCACACTTATAGGATAAGGATTGTATCCTGGAATATGGTGCCCCTGAAAAGTACTTAGGTTTAATAGTGGATAGCTAATTAAATATGAACCTCCAGTGCAATTTTAAGTAGGCAGCCACGATCTTTGGACATATAAGCAGGGGAATATCTAGTAGGAGTTAATGTTCTCCCTCATCTGTGTTCTAAAGTCACTGTTTCTCTAAGAAATATTAAATATTTAACATTTAAAATACTCTTTTTATGGAGCTACACCTACACTACACAGTATGAAAATTCTGAATGACCAGTAAAACCAGTCACTTTTAGGTAGGATTTGGGGATGCAAGGTGGGATTGTTAACTGATGAAACATTATGAATGCTGAGGAGCCAGCGCTGGCATAGGTAAGTCTGCGTATATGAAGCCCTTCCACAGAATAGATTTTAAGACTGTTTCATTATTTGGCTGGAAGCCAGACGATTCTTACCTGGCAACCTTGAATTGGAACAGGCTGGTACACGATTCACTCTTAATAGTTTTCCAGAAAACTGGTCAAAAATTCCCTAGAGCACTCTCTTTATATGAAAGCTGAGCTTGATTGACAGGTTCTATACCTGGGATCACATCATTACAGGCCATTTGACTGTATGCATTGGTGTATCAATAAACAGAAGCAGGGAATACATCTGAAAAAATAACATAAAGAAAAATAAGTGGTTTTATTCTCCTTAATAAGGAAAAATAAGTATATTATTCTAAGCTTTCACAAAATACTAAAGCACTCTATGGACCTGATCCTGGAGTTAGAGTGGCACAAGCAGATCCTTAGAAAGGAAATTGGTGCAGGGGTCTGCCTACATAGACCTCGTAACTGCAATTTAGACTACTTTGCCTCATTTGAGACAGTTTCAAGGCATATAATTTTGGAGCCTTTCTTACATAATACACTGGAACTAAAGTTGTACAAAACATTTGCAACAAAATTGAAAGTACTTGAGATTAGAGTGCCCGGGTGTTTGGCACTTTTGGAAAATCTTATTCAGGCACTAAAACTTGGACTTAAAAGCCTAGCTTTAGGTACCCATTTTAAAAAGTTTTGGCAAAAGTTTTACTGAGCACAGACGTGCCTGAAACACAATTGCAAAAAGTTTTGTGAAAAAAATCATTTACAATGTTAACAATTCACCCCCACACCTGTTACTGAAAGATAAAATGAAATTACACACACTGTGATGTGAAACACAGACGTTGAAAATTCATACACTGTTCTTATGCATACATAATTTGGGTGTATTAAACATTTATTGTACTTGTGGTTGAGAATTCAAAAACACCAAGTCTTGGCCTAATTCTGCTCCCATTGAAGTCAATGATAAAATTTCCATTGACTTCAGTGGGAGCAAAGTTATGCTAATGCTGGACACGTCTAAGAATCCCCGCTGTGGAAAAGATATTTCACTGTGAAAAGTTACAATCAATATTTAAAAAAAAAAAGATTGTAAATTGCTTTCGGGCTCTGTAATTTGGGTAGTGCCTAACACAATGATACCTGTTTGGATTCCTCCCCACTCTGAACTTTAGGGTAAGACGTGGGGACCGCATGAAGGAGACCTTAAGCTTATTTCTACAGCTTAGTTAACTCCCAGGACAATCTTATCCTTGTACCTTGCGATTAGGTAAATGACTGCCCATGACACCAGTGAGATAAAACAAACATTTAGAGGGGAGCTACTATGAGCCTACCTCCAATTCCCCGCCAAGCCCCACATCCCTTTCACACTGGGCAGGCTTGAGAAAATATCCTCACAATTGGTAGGTGAAACAGACCCAAACCCTCTGAGGATCTTAAAAAATGAAAATCAATTCAGGCTCTAACAGCAAGATTTTAATTCAGAAAAGGTAAAAAGAAATACTCTTGTAAATTGGGTGTAAGTACTTTACAGAATAATCAAATGACTCAAGAAACACGAGGATCTCCCCTCTAGCAAACCCTAAAGTTAACAAAACAGATATAAACTGCCCTTCTAGACAAAGGAAATCACAAGCCAAACTAAAAGCTAACGCATTTCTTCGCTAGTACTTACTAATACTAATGGAGTTGGATTGCTCGCTTTCTTGATCTGTCTCCGACAAGCACACAGAACAGACAGACAAAGAACAGACAAAACAAAGCCTTTTCCCCTACCCCAGATTTGAAAAGAGGCATCCGATGAAGTGGGCTGTAGCCCACAAAGCTTATGCTCAAATAAATTTGTTAGTCTCTAAGGTGCCACAAGTACTCCTGTTCTTTTTGTGGATACAGACTAACACGGCTGCTACTCTGAAACCAGATTTGAAAGTATCTTGTTCCCTTATTGATCCTTTTGGTCAGGTGCCAGCTAGGTTACCTGAGCTTCTTAACCCTTTACAGGTAAAAGGATTTTGTGCCTCTGGCCAGGAGGGATTTTATAATACTGTATACAGCGAGGTGGTTACGCTTCCCTTTATGTTTATGACAATACCTGAATACTGATTGCAGGCCTTAGGTGCTACTATAATAAAGAACAGATGAGTAATAATATCTGTTATACAGCATCCTTTGAAATTCTTATACAGAAAAATCCCCTCATGGGAAAGTCTTTTAGCATGTAATAGGGATGAATCCAAGAGGGTTCTAGAGATATTATATAGGCATCTATCAGAATTCCAGTACAAACCTACAGAATTTAACAGGAAGTTATATCTCTACTATAGAATTTTACAGATGGGTTTTAAAATTGTATTCAAAAAGTCATAGACTGATAGAAATATAGAAGAAGTCAAGTCCAGCCCCCTATGCTGTGGCAGGACCAAGTAAACCTAGACCATCCTCGACAGGTGTTTGTCCAACCTCTTGGGGATTCCTCAACCTGCATTGGAAGCCTAGTCCAGAGCTTAATTACCCTTATAGTTAGACAGTTTCCCCTTATATCTAATCTAAATCTCCCATGCTGCAAAATTAAGCCCATTACTTCTTGTCCTACCTTATGTGGACATGGAGAACAACTGATCACTGGCCTCTTTGTAACAGCCCTCAACCTATTTGAAGGCTGTTCTCAGTCCCCACTCAGTCTTCTCTTCTCAAGACTAAACAATCCCAGTTTTTTAAACCTTCCCTCATAGGTCAGATTTTCTAAACTTTTTATCATTTTTGTTGCTCTCATTTGGAATCTCTCCAATTTGTTCACATCTTTCCTAAGCGTGACATCCAGAAATGGGCATAGTGCTCCAGCTGAGGCCTCACCAGTGCCAAGTAGAGCAAAACAATTGCCTCTTACATACAACACTTCTGTTATTGTACCCCAAAGTGATTAGCCTTTCTTGCAGTTGCATCATTGTTGACTCATTCAATTTGTGATCCACTATAACCCCCAGATCCTTTTCAGCAATACTACCACCTAGCCAGTTTTAGCTGTGCAATTGCTTTTTCCTTCCTAAGTGAAGTACTTTGCACCTGTCTTTATTGAATTTCATCTTTTTGATTTCTATCCAATTCTCCAATTTGTCATGATTATCTTGAATTCTAATTCTGTCCTTCAAACTTCTTCCAACCCTTCCCTGCTTGGTGTTATCTGCAAATTTTATAAGTATACTTTCCACTCCATTATCCAAGTCATTAATGACAATATTGCATAGTACCAGACGCAGGACTGACCCTACTCGATACAGCCTCCCAGGTTAAAGAGAATAATTGATAATTACTTTTTGAGTACAGTCTTTCAACTAATTGTGCACCCACCTTATAGTAATTTCATCTAGATCACTATTTCCCTAGTTTGCTTATGAGAATTCATGTGGAACTGTGTCAAAAGCCTTACTAAAATCAAGATATATCACATCTACTGCTTCCCCCTATTCATTAGGCCAATAACCCTGCCAAAGAAGGAAATTAGGTTTGATTGGCAAGATTAGCTCTTGACAAATCTATGATGGTTATTCCTTATAATCTTGTTATCCTCCTTACAAATTGATTGTTTAATAACTTGTTCCAGTGTATTTCCAGGTATCAAAGTTAGGCTGACTAGTCTATAATTCCCTGGGTTCTTGTTCTCTCTTTTAAAGCTAGGTACTATATTTGCCCTGCTCCAGTTTTCAGGACCTCACACCTCCATGTATTCTCAAAGATAATCACTAATGGTTCTGAGATTGCTTCAGCTAATTCCTTAAGTATCCTAGGATGAATTTCATCAAGCCCTGCTGACTTTAACACATCTAACTTATCTAAATATTCTTTAACCTGTTCTCTCCCTAGGTTTTCATTCTTCATAGGATTTTTCCCTAACAGGCAATCCAGATCTGAGCTATTGCAGGTAACCCTGTCATATAATCCTGTTCATAAATTTAGCAACCTTCATCTTCAGACCAGTTAGCTATATAACTACACAAGCAAATACACTTGTGGAGGGTGACTCATGGATTATGAAATATCATTATCAATACCTAGTGAAATATCAGTGTACTGCATAGCAAAAGCTGCCTCTTATTTCTCTATACACCTACATTTTTTCATTGAATGATACAAGGTACAGTTTATCAGCAGTCACAAATCAGTGTTATGCAAGAAAGGACTTTGTCATGTTTTGAACAACTAGATACTTTTTATACATTAATAGACTTGGAGATTCTAAGGGCAGAATGAACCATTATGTTTATATAGCCTGACCTCCTGTCAGGACTGGATTCTGACATTCTGAGGCCCTAAGCTATGTAAAGTATAAGAGGCCCAATACCATAAATTTTTTTTATTATTTTCACAGAAAGGACATTGAATATATAAACACAAAATCTTTATATTTGCATAAAGATAAAGGCAAAGTTGTAAAGATAGAATAATAATTCATTTAGCTACAATGAATCAGGAAAAAGATCTTGGAGTCATCATAGATAGTTCTCTGAAGATGTCCACGCAGTGTGCAGAGGCAGTCAAAAAAGCAAACAGGATGTTAGGAATCATTAAAAAGGGGATAGAGAATAAGAAGGAGAATATATTATTGCCCTTATATAAATCGACGGTTGCCCACATTTGAATCTGCGTACAGATGTGGCTCTCCTCATTCAAAAAGATATACTTGGCACTAGAGAAGGGTTCAGCGAGAGGCAACTAAAATGAAGTTAGGGTTTGGAATGGTCCCATAATATGGAGAGATTAGAAGGGCTAGACTTGTTTCAGCTTGGAAAAGAGAAAGACTAAGGGGGGATATGTAAGGTATATAAAATCATGGTGGTAGTGGAGAATGTAGATAAGGAAAAGTTATTTATTTATTCCTCATTAGTAGAATAACTAGAGGTCACTAAATGATTAAATGGGCAGAGGTTTAAGAAGCAATAAAGGAAGTCTTCTTCATTACAGGCACACAGTCAACTTTGTGGAACTCCTTTGCCTTGATGAGGTTGTGGAAGGCTAGGACTATACTAGCGTTTAAAGAGAACTGAAATAATTCATGGAGGTAGAGCTCATTTATTGGCTATTTAGCCAGGTAGTTAAGAATATGGTGTCCCTTAGCCTTCTGTTGTCAGAGGGGGAGATGGATGGCCTGGACAGAGATCACTGATCATTACCTGTTAGGTCACTCCCTCTGGGGCACCTGGCATTGGCCACTGTTGGTAGACAGGATACTGGGCTAAATGGACCTTTGGTCTGACCCAGTATGGCCGTTCTTATGTTCTTAATCATTTTCAGCAGCCCTCTCTGTAACAATGATGATAGAAATAAATTTTAGACAAATTCTTTGAACTAATTGCATAAAAGAAAAGTAGAAGTAAACAATACAATATGAAAAACAAAATAAAAATACAGTAAATACAATTTACTAGAAGAGTTCTCAGGAAATTTGTCTTCTCTGTTGGGGCATCTAAAGTGTGAAATTCCTTGTCTGAATACTCATTGAAACTCTTGGAGGATATAAGATGGCAATAGAGGATACAAGAGGTAACAGAGGATATAGGATGTGGATAACTCACAAGCTTAAAGCTCAACTATTAGTTAGTTATATATTGATATGAATTATACCCAGGTAATAAGCCAACTGTCAGGAAATTGTATGCGTGTTGTATTTTTAATTGATTTGATTTGTTTTTATAGAAGGTTATGCTGAATTACCTAATATTGTTACTAAAATTAACAGCAGAAAGTTTTTTATTGAAACAAGTAAAAAATGTAATTTAATATTATAAATAGAGATTTATATATCTAAACAAATAATATTTTATTTAAAAATCACACACACACACACACATACACAACCTGTGTTATTTTACCAGGATATTTGTTTGAAAATTAGTGCTATTTTGTCTATGTTCTCACAGGAAAACAAGAGAGGATATATAATTTTTAATTCCATGAATAAGGAAAATTATCCTTCTTTTCATATGAATAAATGAAAAAACATTTGATTAATTTTGTTAGGGAAATAAAAAGTTCATCTAGACTATATATAAAATATATCTACAAATGTTTATTCTGATTTAATTTTGCTACAAAAGCATGAATTGTTGAGATTTTTCCTTTGCCATACTATAAACAGGGGCGGCTCCAGGCCCCATCATGCCAGGCAAGTGCTTGGGGTGGCAAGCCATGGGGGGTGCTCTGCTGGCGCCGCGAAGGCGGCAGGCAGGCTGCCCTCGGCGGCTTGCCTGCGGCAGGTCCGCTGGTCCCATGGCTTCGGCGGACCTCCCGCAGGTGTGCTTGCCGTGCTTGGGGCAGCAAAATTCCTAGAGCCACCCCTGACTATAAAAATACAATGTATTATGCGTATGATATGTGATTTATAAGTCTATATAAGTTCAAACCTGGCAAGCAGAAAGTCCCAGTCTTTTTTCTAGGCAGACATCTCACTTCACATTCACTTCTCTATCCTCTGTCTCCCCCAGGATCACTAATTAATCTTGAATAAACACCTCGGACACACAGTGTCAACAAGCTATATGTGCAAAACAGAAAGAAAGAATTTACCAGAAAAAAGACTGATAATCTCTAGACAGGCATTGAGAAAGTGAGAAAAACTAGCCTATATTCAAGCAAATATAATGAATATTATAGGCTTTAATAGCCTGTAAATCATAAGCACATAGTTTGAAATAACTTGCTTACCAAGTACTCAGAATATTTTTATATTTAGGTGTATCTTCCTTCACTTCTCTCAAAACCCTCCATTTATCCTTTCATCAGCATACTCTGATATTTATTGTAAAGGTTCCTGGAATTGACGGGGGGAAGCCAGCACAAATGTATCCTCCTCAAGATCCATTCGACCCAAGTCCACAAGACGGTCACCTGCAAACTCAGTCATGTGAAGCATGGGTAGTGCGTGAAGCAGAAAGCTGCATGCACACTAAGACACACAATTGTAAGTATGTACAGATCAAAAGAAGAAAGAACACACTAACATGCGAGTATGAGCTTGACAGGATTGCTTCACGACACTGCCATCTCCGACCTCACATTTTTCCTGATTTTGTCAACAGTGAGATTATTTATTTATTTATTTATTTATTTAAACAACTTATGAAGGCCTGGTCAGAATTCTACCAGTAGTGGCTGACCAACAAAACTCAGGCCATAGTATTTCATCCAGTAATACCTGCATCAAGCTTAATAACCTGTAGTTGTAAAGCCTATTTCTTTGTTTCATTCTCCTTCAGGTTGAATTTGTTCCAGTAAAGTGCTAAGTGTTCTCACTTGAAATGGGAATTCTAAATTCACAACTGAAGAAATTTGCAGAAATATGCCTGCTATACAATATCAGGCATCTCTGGGACTTCCTTTCCTAAGCAGCGGAATTTGTTCATAGATGTCCAGCTCACAGGTTGTGTGTTGATTTTTGGCTTGTGACTATAAATATATCCAGGACCTTTAGAATGTAGAGTGGTGCTAGCCCTGAAGTCTACACAGAAGACACATCTGTTGAAGAATGTAACTATGTGCCTCCTGAACAGAATTATCAGACACACAGATGAACAAAATTTGTTGAGGAAGATGGTTACATGGTTTTTGTAAAGGGAAATCATGCTTCAGCAATCTATTAGAATTCTTTGAGGGGGGTCAACAAGAATGGGGACAAGAGTAATCCAGTGGATAAATTGTACTTAGATTGTCAGAAAGCCTTTGACAAGGTCCCTCACCAAAGGCTCTTAAGTAAAGTAAGCTATCGTGGGATAAGAGGGAAGACCTTCTCATAGATCAGTACCTGGTTAAAAGATAGGAAACAAAAGGTAGAAATAAAGGGTAAGTTTTCAGAATGGAGAGAGGCAAAGAGTGGTGTCCTTCAGGGGACTGTACTGGGACCAGTCCTATTCAACATATTCATAAATAATCTGGAAAAAGAGGTAAACAGTGAGGTGACAAAATTTGCAGATGATACAAAACTATTCAAGACAGTTAAGTCCAAAGCAGACCGCGAAAAGTTACAAAGGGACCTCACAAAACTGGGTGACTGGGCTACAAAATGGTAGATGAAATTCAATGTTGATAAATGCAAAATAATGCACATTGGAAAACATAATCCCAACTATACATATAAAATGATGGGGTCTAAATTATCTGTTACCACTCAAGAGAGAGATCTTGGAGTTATTGTGGATAGTTCTCTGAAAACATCCACTCAATGTGCAGGGACAGTCAAAAACTGAACAGTATGTTGGGAATCATTAAGAAAGAGATAGATAATAAAACAGAAAATATCATATTGCCTCTATATAAATCCAGGGTATGCCCACACCTTGAATACTGTGTGCAGGTCGTGTCACCCCATCTCAAAAAATATCTATTGGAATTGGAAAAGGCACAGAGAAGGGCAACTAAAATGATTAGTGGTATGGAATAGCTTCCTTATAAAGAAAGATTAATAAGACTGGGACTTTTCAGATTGAAAAAGAGATGGGAGGGGGAGAAAGAGATGACAGAGGTCTATAAAATTAGGATTGTTGTGGAACAAGGAAATAAGGAAGTGTTATTTACTCATAGCACAAGAACTAGGGGTCAACAAATGAAATTAATGGGCAGCAGGTTTAAAACAAACAAAAGGAAGTATTTCTTCACACAACACACAGTCAACGTGTGGAACTCTTTGCCAGAGGATGTTGTGAAGCCCAACTATAACAGGATTAAAAAAGAACAAGATAAGTTAATGGAGGATAGGTCCCTCAGTGGCTATTAGTCAGGATGGGCAGGGATGCAAAACCGTGCTCTGAAGTGTCCCTAATCTCTGTTTGCCAGATGCTGGGAATGGGCAATGGGGATGGATCACTTGATAATTACCTGTTCTGTTCATTTCCTCTGATGCACCTGGCATTGGCCACTGTTGGGAGACAGAATACTGGGCTAGATGGACCATTGATTTGACCCAGTATGGCTGTTCTTATATTCTGAGCAAGATAATCCACTATAAAGAAATATGCTCAAACCTGCACTGGCTTCCTGGTCACATCTGGGTGCAATGCATGGTGGTGATGATAATCTTCAAAACCCTGGCTGGTGTGATATACTGAAATGCTACCTCTTATCTTAGACCCATCTGGGACAACATAGACCAGCTGAGCATCTCCTGGTTTAAGTTTTTAGGGGCGAACATTCTGGGACCAGCAGCAGAACTTCCTCAGCTAGGAACCCCCACCTCTGGAATTTGCTCCAGTGGCAGCCTGCCATGGCTGGAGTCTGGCAAGCTTCAGGGTACTAGGAAGACATATTTATTTGGTTTAGCTTTTTGTTTGATCTTTGTTATTTGTTTGTTTTTTGTTCTTGACAAAATGACAACGTGACTAGTAACATTTTTGAAAGCAGCTGGAGGTTTTGATGCTGTTCATGGTAGATAGTTTTACCCAAAATAAAATTTTTTAAATTTCCAAATAAGCATCTTGCTGCTGCAACTATAAATCAATAAAGTAAATAAATAATTACTGCCCTAGTCCTCCTACTATAGTCACATGTACCTGCACTGCTGTGTCCTAACAGAGCTAATAAAATTGTTCTTTTATTCTTCTAAACAAATAAACGCCTATTGCTGTCATAGATAATGAGGAAGCTTTGCATGCATTTTAGTCCTTCATTAAAAGCATGAGAGTCTCTTCCCTGAATCCATGATCAGAGAGTGCGCGGGTTTTTTTGGCCCAGATTAATTGACATACTCCTACTGCTTTGTGCTAATCCGGCAACACAATGTAGCTATAAATGTGATTTAACAGGCATAATTAATACACCTCTGATGTAAAGCATGAGTTTTCTATGTTCCGAGTTTTCCCTCATTTCTTTTGGGGATTTTTCAAAGCTGGATGAGTGGGATAATTTGGCTTAAAGAAATGTTTTTCTATATTGAGTACTTTTGTTGCAATTATAGAGGTTCAGTGTCAGATAGCATGTTTCAATGCAGTCCATAGAGCAAATCAGAGGTACTGCTATATGTGATATTATTAATTATTATTGTTATTATATGGGTCTGATTCGCTGGTATGCTCTGGCTGCTTTGCATTACTCCACTAACAGGTAAGACAGATTTATGGCTGCTTTGTGTTACCAGAGTGATGCAAAGCATCCGGAGCATACTGGTGAGTCTGGCCTCGTGAATATATCAAATTTATTGACACCTGGGGGAGACCATTGTTCTTCAGAGTGGAGTGCTCTATGAGATCCTGAATCCTTTGTGTTTGTAAGCATAGAAGCCAGTGCAGGAAAAAGCATCTTTAAGCCAAGTTATTGCATGCATCCAGCTGTTGAAAAATCCCCAGAGGAAATGAGGGAAAACCCAGACCTCAGGAAAATCCACATTTGTATATTAGATGTATTAATAATTGATTTATAGTCACCTTTTAGCCACTCATCTGTTAAATTTCATTTGTTTTCTGGCCCTAAGGCTACAATTCATTTAGGCCTAACTGATTTGGCTTATTCGAGTAAGATTTGGATAAGCATTTGATGTTTGGACCAGGAACCTTATCTGAATCAAACCCCTGCATTTTTTGAGGTTCACCTATCCCTAACCAAAATGATACTCTTTTAGAAATGCATAGGATTTGGTATTTTGGTATTACAGCTAGTGAGAATCAAATAAAATGTGCTATGAACACAATTGTTGGAATGAACTGGAAGCATATTCAACTAAAGTCATTTGCACATCTACTTCTCTCACTCAAGTGATGAAACCCAGAGATCAGCTTAAAAATCAACTTTTTTTTTTAAAGAGTTACTTTATTGGAAATATCCAGGATGTTCTGACTTTGAGTCTTTGTCAGTTGCACCCTGGTAGTCCTTTATTTGTGTGCTCTTAGTTCTAGTGTTTATCTCTTCAGATGTGTGAGCCTATTCCCATCAAAGACAATAGAAGAAAGATCAGTTCCGGTTTCCTGACAGAACAGAGATGGTCAAACTTACTTGCCCTCTGAGCCACGTACAACAATCTTCAGAAATTCAAGAGCCAGGGCATGTCTGCTGGGAGCCAGGGTTGGGGCTTCTGCCCCGCAGAAGGTGCCTGATGGGACTCAGGGCTTCAGCCCCACTCCTGCTGAAGCCCTGGCAGGTGTGCCCCACAGGGTTGAAGCCCTGAGACCCTCCTCTCCAGTGGGAAGAAGCCCCTCCCCCATCACCCCATTGAAAGGCAGAGGTCCTGAGCTGCTGTCCCCCCACCCCCACCAATCTGATAGGTGGAAAATAGGGGGACTTGAGGAGCTTCGCAAGCTGCACTTTAATGGGATAAAGAGCCGCATGTGGCTCATGAGCCCCAGTTTGGCCACCTCATCATAAAATTTAAGGTCAGTAATTTGCGTTTTCCATGTCATCTATTTTTTGCAGAGCTATTTCTCTTTAAGGGTTAAATCTTTTTCACTGTGCACATCCCAAGTAATGAACTATGTGCTGAAGCTGTCAATGGAAGGTTAATCTTTTCCTAGGCCACACAGTGTCAGCAGAATTGATCCATCACTGCTACTGCAGCTTCAAGGTTGTGGTAGCCACCATAGCTACCAGCCCCTTAGTTACCGGTGTTCAGTCAGTAGATCCTCTTAGCCGTTGATCCCATGCCCAAAATGCTTTTGTGCACTAGGGTAAATGAGCCATATGAAGCTATATTCCTCCTTGATGGTACACAGCATATTCACATCTCCCTCATATTCACCAATCCTTCCCAATGCCACTGTACCAGCTTTCCGGGGCCCATACTTGGGATGCAAAATTTGATCCTCATGAAACATTCTAGTGAAAACAAAACAAATTTGGAAAAAGTATTCAGAATTGTACATTCCAAACATAGGATACAAGAACAAAGGCCCAGGCTAAAAGTCAGCTTCTCTGAAGGAGCTGGTTTAAGTTTTTGGAATGCTACGTGTAAAATTTCTAGGGAAAAAGAGAACATATTGCATGGAACAGGAAAATGAGACAGATGAGTCCCTTTTGGGAAAGATTTTGCTTGGTCTTTTATGCTTTACTGTCTTGGTAATAGTGGCCATGTAGATTGTAGTCACTAGTACAAGTATACACAGTTATTTTGCATCATGTTACTTTATAGAAGAATATACTTAAATTGTACATAAGAGATTGGCTTTAGCATGTACTTCACTGTAACCAATTTTCCAGATTTTTTGAGTATGTTTTTTCCAAAGTGCTGAGAAAGTATTGGATGGTCTCCCACTGCAGCAAGGAAAGATTGTGGCAGCGAGCAGGCATCAGGAACAAGCTGAGCATTTCCCCATTGCTGCCTTCCTGCCAGAGCTTTCTCCTCTGCTAGAGTCTCTCCCTGCTGCCAAAGCCTTTCACTGCTGCCTGCTCACTGCTAGAGCCTTTCGCCATGGAAGGGAAAACCTCTGGTAGCAGGGAGCTGGTAGAGCTTTTCTTCCCTGCTGGAATCTTTTCTTTTGGCAGGGAAAGCTCTATTGGCAGGGAGCTGACAGACCTTTTCCCCTTTTCTTGCTGGGGAAGTCTTTTTCTGCAGAGGGGAAAGACTCCAGCAATGGGGAGACAGCAGGACACTGCACTGCTAAAAATAGCAGTGTAGGCAGGGATGCATGACTTGGGCAAGTAGAAAGCATGTAGGGTATGTGCTTGAGTACATCTCCAAATCCTTCAGGCATGTCTTTACTCTACTTAACAACATTGTGCCTTCTCAGCTACACTACTGTACCTGTGCTGGGGGGCAGGGGGAGATGAGGGTATGCACTTTACACGCCACTGAAAAAAAAACATGCAGTGAGACGTACTCTAAGTATAGTGTTTTGCACCTCTCTTTATTGAATTTCATCTTGTTGATTTCAAACCAATTCTCCAATTTGTCAAGGTCATTTTGAATTCTAACCCTGTCCTTCAAACTTCTTGCAACCCTTCCCAGCTTGGTGTCCTCGGCTAATTTTATAAGCATAGTCCCCACTCCATTATCCAAGTCATTAAGAAAATATTAAGCAGACCTCTGCAGGCCCCCATAATAAACATCCTCCAAGTATGACAGCAAACCATTGATAACTACTCTTTGAATACAGTCTCTCAATCACTTATACATCCACCTTGTAATTTCATCTAGATCACATTTCTCTAGTTTGCTTTAAGAATGTCATGTGGGACTGTGTCAAAAGCCTTACTAAAATCAAACTATATCATGTCTACAGCTTCCCCTGTCCACTAGCCTGGTAGCCTGTCAAAGAAGGAAATTGGGTTGGTTTGGCATGATTTGTTCTTGAGAAATACATGTTGGCAATTTATTTTTACCTGGTTATTCTGATTGTTTAATAATTTGTTTCGTTATCTTTCCAGGTATCAAACTTATGCACACTGGTCTATAATTCCCCCAGCACTCTTTGTTCTCCTTTTTAAAATATAGGTACCATGTTTGCCCTTCTCCAGTCATCTGGGACCTCATACATCCTCTGACTTCTCAAAAGATAATCGCTAAAGTTCTGAGATTGCTTCAGATAGTTCCTTAAGTATCCTAGAATGAATTTCATCAGGCCCTACTTACTTGAACATGTGTAACTTACCTAAATATTCTTTAACTTGTTCTTTCCCTATATTGGTTTGTGTTTCTTCCTCCTTGTTGTTAATATTAATTATGTTAAGTATTTGGTCACCATTAATCTTTTTAATGAAGACTGAAGCAAAATAGGCATTAAACACCTCAGCCCTCCTGATATCATCCATTATTAGCTCCCTTTATCTGCTAAGTAGAGGACCTACGTTTTACTTGGACCTAATATTTTTATGGAACCTCTTCTTATTGCAGTTTGTGCCCCTTGCTAGGTGTAACTCATTTTGTGCATTAGCCTTTCTGATTTTGTACCTACATGTTTGTACACTTCTTTTGTACTTATTAACAATTTGTTCATATTTCCACTTCTTGTAGAATTCCTTTTTTGGTTTTCAGGTCATTAAAGAGTTCCTGACTGAGCCATATTGGCCTCTTACTATTCTTTCTATCTTTCCTTCACACTGAAATAGTTGACTGTTACACCTTTAAAATCTTTCTTTGGAAACTGCTAACTATCCTATGCTCCTTTTTCTCGTAGATTGTCTTCCCATAGAACCTTATCTCCCAGTTCCCTGGACTTCTTAAAATCTGCTTTTTTGAAGTCCATTGACCTTACTCTATTACTCCCACTCCTTCCTTTCCTTAGAATCATGAAATTTACTACTTCTTGATCACTTTCATCCAAATTGCCTTCAGCCTTCAATTGTGCAACCAATTCATCGCTAATAGTCAGAATCAAGTCTACAGTGACAGCCCCTCTATTACTTCTGCCACCTTCTGAAACAAGAAGTTGTCCCCAACACATTCCAAGAATTTATTGGACAGTTTGTGTTTTGTCGTATTACCGTTCCAACACGTTTGGGTAGTTAAAGTGCCCTGTTACTACCCGCTCTTGTGTTTTAGACATTTCTGTTATTTGTTCTAAAAATGTCTCATCCACTTCATCCTGATTTCATGGACTATAGGAGACCCCTATTGTGACATAGCCCCTTTTTTTCCCCCAGTGACTTTCAAGTGGGCTGCCTCTCACTTCCTTCTGGACCCCAGAACAAGTGTTTATGTTCGAGTTATAATTCAATACCTCCCCACTTTTTTACCCCATCTAGCCTTCCTAAACAAGATATACCCCTCTATACTGATATTCTAGACATTATATTTATCCCAGCCAGTCTCAATTATACCAGTTGTTATAATTTAGTTTATGAACTAATACTTCGAGTTCTGTTTATTTCCCATACTTGCATTTGTGTATAGACATCTACGCTATCGAGCACTTCTACCACCACACACACAGTTTTCTGTCTTGCTGAGCTATAACCCTATTGTAATTTTCCATTCCCCTTCTCCCTCATCCTCAGCATCTAGCCCTCTGTTAAGTCGGTACTTTTTGTATACCAACCTGTAGGTGCAAAAAATATTAGAGTTACTGAAGTTGGTTTTATAAATACCAGTTGCTAGAAAATACCTTTTTCCTTGAATTTGTATTAAATGAAATGGCAGACTCAGTCATAGAGCAGTATCTGGCCAATATCTTTCCTCTAAGGCTAGCAATAAAAGACAATGTTACTTTGATCTCCAAATCCAGAATAGTTTCTGATCAGCTGTTGCATTCAAATAAATAGAGTATTTCTCCATAGAAAAGATACATGGGACAAATTATGCTCTGTTACAGCAACTTAACCCCCTGACCTGTTTACCACTATAACTGAGAGCAGAATTTGTTCTTCTGTGTTTGGAAAAAATCAACAGCAGCAGCCAACAAATGTAACCATTATCTTTAGAATAAAGGAAGGATTTCTAGCTGGCTGATTTTCTCTTATAAAAGTATTTATGATCACATTCCTATATCTGGATAAGAGAACTAACATACAAATAAAGCAACTTTTTGAAGAATGTCATAAAAAGTTTTGATAACCATGCCTCCAATATTAACATTTCTATTTCGAAAAGAAAAGAAAACAAGACCGGAAAGGGTGGAGGGTGGGGTATGCACCATATAGTGCTATTTTACGTTCAGTCTCCACTAAATTACAACTAGAGTGCTAAATTCTACCTACTTTATACCCAAGGCACAGTCCAGTTCCCGCACTCATTAACTTGGGTGCAGCTTCTCATTGATTTCAAGGGGAGCTACACTTAGGTAAGTGAAGGCGGAACGGACTCCACCAACTTTATTGATAGTGCAAAGAGTATACATTAGGGCAGAAGGGTCACATTCATCACTGATGTAACGCCACTGTCAATTCTAGACAACTGAAGAGGAGTTTGGCCCATTAGGTCCACCTTGGGCATATTCTGCTTTCATTTATACTGCATAATCCAACTGTTTGCAGAGGGGTTGCAGCGGAAGCTGAGAGCAGAAGGTGACTTCTAAACAGCTTCTATAATGCTAAGAGCAAAGACCATATTCTCCTCACCATTTTCGGCTTTCCCTCTTGCAGGGGCTCTGGAACAATTTGTGAAGTAGGGAGTGCTGAAAGCCATTGAACCAAACTATAAACCCTGTATATGACAGAAACCACTCAAGCCAGGGTGGTTAGCACCTCTAGCACCCCTAGTTCCAGCACCTATGGCAACTTGAGCATGAGATCATTTCTAAATGTGCAAGTTCATATATTCTATTATGCCACTTCGTAAAATTCACTTTACCTGCAGATTTCCAGTCATGTTCAAACAGTAAATGGATTCCTCTCTTGACTCCTTAAGGATATATTTATTATATTATATTATTATTATATATTATAGCTTGATCTATTTTGCATTAGATATAGCTTAACTTGCTGCTCTTCTGAATTGTGCCTTCATGTGTCACTTTTGTCTACCCGCTTTCAGCTGTCACCAGCCTCCACTGCTTTGGGTCACTGCATAGCAGATACCCTAGCCTCTATTTCATTTCTTACTGGCTCAGTACGTATGCAATTCTTCTGTCCCTGTCACTTTAGTTCTATTAGGTATCCAGGGTGTTCTGAAGAGGATATTTTGGTTGAATTAATAAAGCTTAACATGGAGTTTCCTGTTAATATTTCTATCAATACCTTATAAGTGCTGGGCATCTATTTGATTAACAATATCCCTCCTCCAAGCTAATCTTAACACCCCAGTTGAATATTTTGTAGCTTTAAATAAAGAATTATAAACATGTCATTGAGGGCCAGATTTTTAAAAGTATTTAGGTCCTAAAGATGCAGATAAATGCCTAATGGGATTTTCAAAAACACTGAGGCACTTAAACTTCCAATGGGAGCTAGGCACTTAGGTAGTTTTGAAAATCCCACCAGGTACCTGCGTGCACTTTTAGACACCTAAATAACTTTAAGAATCTGGCTCCAAGTCCTTAAATACCAGTAGAGAAATGTAATGGGCCTGCATTGTCTATGGAGGCAAGAAATGATATGAGATTTGCAACCCTTGAAACAGATATTGCAGACTGCTTACATAAACCATGTGCTGGTCCATTCTCTTGATGATGCATATAGAAAAATCTCATTGCCTTTAATGATAGTTACATATGTTTTATATATAGTAACTGGAAGGGATAACTGTGTTCTAAGCCTCAGAAGGGAAACAGTTAACCTCTCTGGAACTACAAGCTCAAATCCCAGTTGGGTCCATTAAATCTGTTATCCCCTCAACTGGATAAATTAAGTTCCATGCAATTTATTCTGCATAAGTCTTCCACAGGAGGCCCTTAAAACCAAGATCTGCTCTGTGCGGATATAAATTCTTAGACCTGTGGTTCAGAGGAGGGGAAGGTAGGGTTTGGCTAAGATGACAAAGCAGAAATGTAGCTAAGCAGTGACTGAATATTCAGAGGCAGGAAGGGCATACTGCAAGGTGGAAGGTCCTCATAGCTCCAAACTGGGACTGGTAAAGATAGGCTGGAAGGAGGGATAAAAAGATTCTCCATAAAATGGCCTTTGGGCTAAGGGAAAGTGCACAGGGCTAGGACTTGGAGACTATGAATTCTGATCTCATCTCTCCTAATAGCTGATATTAATAAGGTAGTTGAGAGATTGTACAAGCTCACTTCAGATTATAGTTCTCAAATATGACAGATCCAAGTCTCATCTACTTAGTGATATTGCCTTTCCATGTGAGTACGCCAGATCTGTTGTTTGGTTATGCTGTTTCTAACTATTGTCTTAACCACTAAACCAAGCTCCCCTCCTAGAGACCAGGAGTCCTGATACACCTGTCTGGGAAGCAGCAGTGAAATGTTATGACCAAAGTTTGAATGCATAAAATGTTGTGTGACAGAGAGCAAGTGTCCCTAACTTTTTTTTTTGGTAACTCTAAATTAGGTACCCAAAGTTACGGGATGCTTGAAAATTTTGGCCTAAAAAAGTATGGTATTTAATTATAACCCTGCATATAAAAAGGGACAAGTAGACAGCTGGAGACAAGACACAGGATGGGATGGAACAGTGCTCTGAGGCAGTATACAGAATCCTTTTTCTAAATTCCTAACTAGTGTGTCTTGCTCACATGCTCAGGGTCATACTGATCACAATATTTGGGGTCAGGAAGGAATTTCCCCTCAGATGTACATTGGCAGGGACCTGGGGTTTTTAGCCTTCCTCTGCAGCATGGGATGTGGATTTCCTGCAGAGATCATACCAGCCCCCTTTTCCCTTGATGGGTTCCTTTTGTGGGCTGCTCAAATTGTTGGGTGTGGATGCGGGCACTCAGGTCTAGTGGTCAGAGCAGAGGGTCAGAACCACAGTCAGATGCCAGTGCTAAAGTGAGGACAGAGTCAGAGTCAGAGCCAGCAACCCAGAACTGAAGGTCATAGATTCATAGACTCTAGGACTGGACAGGACCTCGAGAGGTCATCGAGTCCAGTCCCCTGCCCTCATGGCAGGACCAAATACTGTCT
>NC_133771.1:83689634-83982211 GCF_003597395.2 Chelonoidis abingdonii | reverse complement strand
AATGCATCCCAGAATCACGTTTGCTTTTTTTGCAACAGCATCACACTGTTGACTCATTTAGCTTGTGGTCCACTATAACCCTTAGATCCCTTTCTGCCGTACTCCTTTCTAGATAGTCTCTTCCCATTCTGTATGTGTGAAACTGATTTTTCCTTCCTAAGTGGAGCACTTTGCATTTGTCTTTATTAAACTTCATTTTGTTTACCTCAGACCATTTCTCCAATTTGTTCAGATCATTTTGAATTATTATCCTGTCCTCCAAAGCAGTTGCAATCTCTCCCAGTTTGATGTCACCTGCAAGCTTAATAAGCTTACTTTCTATGCCAATATCTAAGTCGTTGATGAAGATATTGAACTGAGCCGATCCCAAAACAGACTCCTGCAGAACCCCACTTGTTATACCTTCCCAGCAGGATTGAGAACCATTAATAACTGGGTTACCTGGGTTTGGGAAGGCAGAAGAAGGGCTGGTGCAGGACAGGAACTAGGTGAATGCTTTGAGTAGCCAGTGCACTAGTGCTGTTGATTGTCTTAAGAACAGGTCTGCTGATCCCCTCATCCAACTGGGAGGTTGGCCAATCAGGAGGCTCAACTGGAGCCCAGCTTCACTTGTTAGACTGCTTGAGAGTTGAGTTCGCTGGTAAGCAGGCTAGCTGCAGGCCCTTAATCCTGACATCTTGTAACACACAGCATTTTAGACTCCTGAGGACTGAAATGCTTTGGTCTAACCCAGATAACTGGGCTTGATATCAGGGTGGTTGTGTGAAATTTAATGGCCTGTGATATACAGGAGGTCAGACTAGATGATCTAATGGTTCCTTCTGGTCACAAACTCTATGAAACCAGTCAGAGTCTTATAGTTTATTATGTATATGATTCCATAACAAATTAAGATCCTTCAAAACTGGTCATGAGCGATGTTGAGAAAGTGGGTAAGGAAAAGTTATTTACTTATTCCCATATGTACAAGGGTGGGACCGGGGCTCAACCCTCCCTGAGGGCGGAGGGGAGCCACATCGGCTCATCACACTCTGTTGGCCCAGGTCCTACCCTTTGCTTCAGGGCTGAGCGACAGTACACAGTCTCTTGGGGGTCCGGCCTTTTGCGGCAAGGCGGAGCAACAGAATACAGTCAGTTGGGAGCTCAGGCCCTTTGTCTCAGGGCTGAGAAGCAATATACAGCCCCTTGGGGGTTCAGGCCCGTTGTGTCAGGGCTGAGCAGCAATATACTGTCAATTTGGGGCTCAGGCCCTCTGCTGCAGGGCTGAGCAACAATACACAGTTAGTTGGGGGCTCAGACCCTCTGCTGCAGAGCTGAGCAACAATCAGTCTGAATGGCCTCTTCAGGCCAGGGGGAGGGAGAGTCTGCCACCCTTGGAAGGGTGGCAGAGGGAACACAGGCCCTCCCACTCCACTGCGTTCCAGCCCGGGGCCCTAGTAGCGGTTAACACCACTGACGGTCAGTGGGGATCCTGACCGAAACACACTGACATAGGCACAGGTGAATCTGCAGCCTGACTGGGGTCCGCTGCCCCTGGGCCACTTCCAATCTCCCCCTTACTGGGTACCTGCCATCCGCTGGTGCCGTCTGGTGGGTCCCAGACCATAGGCTCCTCAGGATACCCCACGTTGGGAACTCCAGGCCATTCCTCTGTGTACCGGGTGTGGGGTGGCTCAGGCAGCTCCTCTAGATGCCGAGCGTTGGGAAGCTCAGGCAGTTCCTTTAGATGCCGGGCATCAGGAAGCTCAGGCAGCTCCTCTGGGTGCTGGGCATCGGGAAGTTCAGGCAGCTCCTCCAGGTACAGAGCACAGGATAGATCAGGCCAGTACGCCTCCGGGTATCAAGCATGGGGTAGGTCAGGCCAGTACACCTCAGGGTACCGAGTACGGGGCAGGTCAGGCCAACGCTCCTCCACATACCAAGTACGGGGCAGGTCAGGCCAGCGTTTCTCCGGCTACTGAGCACAGGGCAGGCTGGGCCCGGCGGGAGCTCGGGCAGTAGCATCTGTCGTCTCCAGCAGCCTCCCTCCAACTGAGTGCCGGGGCCGTGCTTTTATACTTCCTGTCCCGCCCCTTGATTTCTGGGGGGCGGAGACAGGTGGTGGCACCGCCCCCTGCTGTGCCTGTTCTGGCTTGTCCCTCTCAGGCAGGATGGGGAGTGAGGCCTCCTCGCTACACCATAATACAAGAACTAGGGGTCACCAAATGAAATTAATAAGTAGCAGGTTTAAAACAAATAAAAGTAAGTTCTTCTTCACACAGCGCACAGTCAACTTGGGGAACTCCTTACCTGAGGAGGTTGTGAAGGCTGGGACTATAACAATGTTTAAAAGGGAACTGGATAAATTCATGGTGGCTAAGTCCATAAATGGCTATTAGCCAGGAAGGGAAAAGAATGGTGTCCCTAGCCTCTGTTCATCAGAGGATGGAGATGGATGGCAGGAGAGAGATCACTTGATCATTGCCTGTTAGCTTCACTCCCTCTGGGGCATCTGGCATTGGCCACTGTTGGTAGACAGATAATAGGCTAGATGGACCTTTGGTCTGACCCGGTATGGCTTTTCTTATGTAAATATACTCAAAATCCCAGCCCTAAAGCATTTACAATCTACAGGCTTGACTAGGTTCAGTTCAGGTAACAGACAGAGTTGTTGTGCTATTAAGAGTTTCTTAGGTTCTTCTTGTTAAATTATCTGTTGTGACATTATTTTGCTTTAACAAGAAAACACAATGAATATCAGATATCACCCTTTTCTTAAACATTCTGAATGAAACATTTCTGGAAACTTTTTTCTTCTCAACTTTATAGGACAAGAACTAGTTTTATAATCTTCTGCTGCATAGTGTGAATAAATGCCAAATGTGATAATGTTCTCAATCACCATTTAAAGATTGCACACCCATGGGATTCTGTAGTAACAAGTCCATCTGAGCAATACTGTTACCTAATAATGATAAAATTTCATGAGTGCCAGACAGCACATACTATATTGACACTTACTAATGGCTACAGTGCAAATGACGTGTAATGCAGCCACCTTGGAGTCCTGTAATCTGACCAGATTTAGCTCATCTTCCT
Organism: Chelonoidis abingdonii; assembly: GCF_003597395.2. Lineage (NCBI taxonomy): Eukaryota > Metazoa > Chordata > Testudines > Testudinidae > Chelonoidis > Chelonoidis abingdonii. The sequence goes on along the minus strand of NC_133771.1, from coordinate 83,979,133 downwards.
GCATCATTTCCTTTCTCTTGTTTGTAATTTTTTATTAATTGCTTCTCTAGCCTGTCTTTATAAATTGCATTCCTACATGTTTACTAGTCAGGGCACACAGTCAACATGTGACAGGACGTGTATGTTCAAAACTGACAGCGTGTGTGGATCAGAGCCAGCAAGGCAAAGAAAATGCTTCATAAACAATGCTGTAAATAACATCTGGACTGTCCCAATAGGGAAGAACCTGGTAGTTTTTCCTCTCTGTTGTTGTTTTGTTTTGTCATGGACATCTCCCTATAGACTCAGAAGTCTGAAGTTGGTAATTATGGCACAGAACTATTTTAAGCTAATTCTCAGCACCAAGTGTGTGTAACAACATGTTGTACACAGGAAAACCAGAGAAGGTGTAGTGAATCTACAGGAAACCAGTGAATCAGAGTTGGAGAACCTCAAAGAGACCAAACCTATTAAGAAAAATGCTGTAAGTTATTAAAAGAAATTGTGTCAGGGCCTACAATTGTCTCACTGCACAGGATACTGACCCACAGTGCTCCCATTTCTTTGAGTAGGAGAAATTGGACAAAAGCATTTATCCAAACATGCAAGACATGGAGTTTCAGACAAAATTGATTGTAAATCTGAACCACTCCTCCTTTCGGTGGGGTTTTATAACCAAAATCTGACCAACAAGATTTTGTAACATCAAATCTACTTCAGTTTTTCAGCTGGATTCAGCTCTGCCACAATCATCTCTTGCGACTTTAACTATGGCATATGACCTTTCTGTGGGGCTGTAAAATGGGTACCATAATGTTTCCTTTCTTCTGCCTTTTGTTTGTCTTGCCTGTTTAGATTGTTAGCTTCTGGGGGCAAAGACAGTCTTTTATTATGGATTTGTACAGCAGCTACCACTATATAACTCCATTGTCAGCTGAGGCCTCTAGATGTTACAGTAACACTGTGATCCAGGGAACCCTTGGTGCCCACTGGCAGAAGGCATAAAGGGAGCACAAGAATTTACAGAGATCCCCTGAGTATGATGTCTGCATGATAGTGCACCAAAGGGTGGCATGTAAACTCTCTACCAACAGCCAGTAATGCACTGGTCATCCTAATCACTGTGAGATGTATGGGTGGATGATATTTAAGAAGTTAGGTATCTATATTGAAAACTATGTACGTATGGTACTGAAGTGAAGTAAGGTCACGTGAAGGTGATAAACAAGTTCTGTTCAGGCAGGGAATGGGAGATGCTTCTCTCTCCCTGGCTGATCAAAATGTATTGTGTGTCTTACAACTTGTAAGTCAATTTGCATCCAGAGCTACCAGCTAACCATGATGGCAAAATCAACAAAAGATCACAAAATCCACAGGAAGGAGTACACAGCAAGAGAGTGTCCTGTTTATGACTAAGATACTTGAAAAATTCTTTGATATGAGGAAAATGCAGAGAGACACCTAGTATCCTGCAACGAGGGGACAAGTTGCCAGCTGCTCTGTCTTATGAATTGAAGGCCACAGCTGGCCTGTTAATTGCTGGGAGAAAAATTTCAGGTGGGATAATCCTTATGATAAAACAAGATAGTGTCTTGTTAGTAAAGTCTAGACTCCAGAAGGCATATTATGATTTTGTTTTAGCTCTAACCAATTATTTCCAATACTTCTACCTACTTGCTATTACTTGAATCTCTGTTCTTTGTTAGATTTGTTTATAGTGAAAACAAATACCAGGTGCCGTAAGTTAGGCAGAGCAGTAATGCTGAGATGCAACTAGTAAGCTGAGGTATACTGCTGCTTGGGGAACAGAGTAACTGTAATTCTGTGAATGAACAGGGACTGGACACTCCACAGGGACGCTTAGAGGGCTCAAGGGTTGGAGTGTGTGTATCACTAACCAGCAGAAGGACAGCAGAGTCTGTATAGGCTGAGCGGGGAGTGCTGATAGTGGCCATGGCTGGTGGAGTTGGGCCGCTGACCCCAGCAGGCAGACAAGTCTTCCTCGCATTAAGAGCAGTTGGCAGTGAGGTGGCTCATAACCCTGGGAAGCATCACAAATGCAAATCATGATACCAGTTAATTGTAAGAAGCTATTCCCCAACTTTTAGAGCATGGGAGTGGTGATCATAAGCCTGTCACATGCTATTATCTTTACCTCCAAAATCATTATCGGGATATTATTTCTTTATTCTTCCTATGAGCATATTCTCTAAATGATAACAGCCTTTGACTTCTAATGACAATTTAAGAAGAAAAGCATAACAAGAGTAATCATTTAAATATTCAGAGGATACAAATAAGGACCTACCTCACTGATATAAACAATGCTGTTTGTTGTTTTATATCCATTAGAAAAATGACTTTTATATCTTTCTCAAGATAAAACAGCATCATGTTGCAGCATTGTCTCCCAGTGGGATACCACAAAACCTTAACAGAAATGCTAAAACCAAAATAGCTTTCCAACAGAATGGACAGCACAACAGTCCAATGTACTGATCTATTGATACAAGAGAGTACGTGAAAGCTTCTGCATGACAGAGTGTGTTGGATGAAGTCAGTGTATGCATGGCTTCTCAGTGTGTGTCAGAGAAGGAAGTGATTGTGACCGTTAGCAGCAGCATTGGAGGCAATGTGAGGGTGACAAGGAATACCGAGACTCTTCCCTTCGCTTCTTATTTACATGCTTTCGAGGTTGTGGACTGGGGAGGGGAGGGGAAGTGGGACAAAGCTTTTGTTTTTGTTTATATATATTCATGCACCCATATATTCAGGAGAACCTACTTTTTAGGACCTGATTCTGCATCTATTGAAGTCAGTGGAGAGACTCACAGTGATTTCAGTGGATATTGTGCTCGGGCTCAAGTGGACTTAGATATTTCTTAACAGTGAAGGGAAGGAAAGTCACCTATGGAGGCAGTGCATTGTCAGGAGCAAAATGTAACTTTAGCTGTTGTAAACTTCCACTTACAGGGATTTCATTTGTACAAAATCTCCCTCTCTCATGGCTTGTCTCTTGCAATGAGCTATGTGCAGGAGCCCCACTGACTTTGCAGAGGCTCTGCATAGGTGTCAGAGTGTGCCTGCCCAGAGCAGTTTGAAATGGGACTTATAAGAGACATTATGAAAAGCATAGAAACAAGAGTCAGAGAAGGGAGGAGAAGCAGGGTTTGTGTATGTGGTGGGGAGGTAGAAGGGGGGTTGTGACAGTCAAACTTTTGGATTCCTTCTCATTAGATGTGGCATACAAAGGAACCACAGAAGTGGGGCATGAGTTTTCTAGGTTATAGACTATAGGCTTGCAGTCTCTCACTGCAATGAAGTGAAGTTAAAGAGACATTGCTTTTCTGTTTAACTCTTGATCCAGAGCCCACCAAGTCAATGGGAGTATTTCAATGGGCTTTGGACCAGACCCTAATGAGCCCCTAGTGTTTGTTCAGTGGTTGATTTAGGGGGCCAAGACATAAAGATGACCAAGCTATGTGGTTTTGTGACTTTTTGATGCTTTGTGTTGGCAATTGTTACTTTGCTTTTAATGCAGTTGTTTATTAAACATTTGTCCAGCTATTAAAAACAGAAAGCAGCTTGTCTCTCATTCTGGAAAACACTGATATGTTTGCAGCACATCACATTGTATACGAGTACTGGGCTTCAGTTGCATAGTTCATTTTGCTCTGACCTCAATTTCTTGAAGAGAGTGTTTCAAGAGTTAGAAACATTTATTTTTGGCTAACATTTGGAAGAAAAAGTCTGTAAAGTAATACACATGTACCAGCCCCCTAAATCTGCAGGAGGGCATTACTTCAAAATTTGTTTCTACTACAATACAGATGCCGTCCCCTGTAAAACAAAATTAGATTACAACCAGGCATAAGGGAACAAATGGTGTGTTTTAGTTGTGCAGAGTCTGCACCTTGCTAGATTTCACCCAGGTTTCACATAGGTTGTTAAAGATGTTTGATTTGTATGACAACATGTAAGTATTTTTTCCTGTGCATAAAACCATATAGCGGTATCTAGCCAAGTATTTCAGGAAGCACTATTGGTGCTAGACAGTGAGTAGGCTGACTATAGTAGTTTATCTTATATCAGTTATCTATAAGTGTCTAGGCAGAATAGCTTTACAGTCATTTTGGTAACAAAAACAAGTTGATTGTTAATCATTACACCTCCACATGCACTTATGAATTCAAGATAATCAAAAAGAAGCTCTGAAATAGTAAGAATACCATTAACAAATCGTTTCATATTTGTGCTGTGAACTGTTATTCTTTCTGGCCCATACAAAGTAAATCATCTCTCATGGAAGCTATACTGCAGTCAAGGGGAGATGAGAACATCCAGACTAGGGGGAAGTGAGGTTATGGTGGCTTTAAGCCACTTTTGTGAACTCCCAGTCCTGGGCTGCTCTGAGAGCTGGAGAGGGCCAGGGGCCTGTCTAAGTTATGGCAGCCTCTCTGAGCTACCCTATGGGCCTCAGTGCTGTGTGGAATCTCCACAGCGCTGTGTGCTGTAACACTGCCACCAACAAGCCCCTCCTGTCCTCAGCCCCACCCTTGGCATGCTCCCCTATGCCGGAGCTAGAGCGCAGGCCTTCTGATGGCCTTGTGCCTGCAGCTGGGGAGTCCTCCCTTGTGTGGGGCTGGAGCTTTCAGGGCTCCTTTACACTACTTTGCTCCTTTTACCTGTTACAAAAGGGCTTGAGTGAAGGTGAGGCTCTTAGCCTAAGTATCAAAATGCAGGTACTTGACTTCTGCATTTCTTCTGGCTGAGCTAATGAACAGGGGACTGCAAACAGAGGAACTTGAGGAGGTAGAAGGAGATCCTTCTGGTGAACAAACAAGGTGTAAGTACTAACTTTGGGGTGAGTGAGTTTGCTTAGCTGTTTGTGTTTTTCTTTCTCTTTCAGGTTATTTCAGTTTCAGTTATTTTCAGTTATTTCAGTTACAGGGTCAGTGAGGGCTTGGCTACACTTGGAAATATGCAGCACTGGGAGTTACAGCTGTGGTCGTACAGCTGTGTAGGAACAGCGCTGCAGTGTGGCCACACTCACAGCTACCAGCGCTGGAGCATGGCCACATTTGCAGCAGTTGCAGCGCTGTTGGGAGTGGTGCATTTGGGCAGCTATCCCACAGAGCACCTCGTCCCATTTTGGCGCTGTGAGTTGTGGGAAGGGGACGGAAGGGTGCGGGTCATTCTGCTTCCTGTCCCAACACCCCGTGTTGCCATTTTGAGTCTGCAGTGCAGTTTCTGTAAGAAATGGATCCCAAGCTGCTGCGAACTTTGCTGATGAATGTCGCCAGCACATCACATTTGGCAGATGAGCTATTCCTTTAGCTCCAAAGTGACAATGACAGTGAGGAGTCAGACGACGATGATATAGATTCGCCTGACGCGTGTGACACTAAATTGCTTGTGGCAGTAACGGATGTGCTCAGCACCATGGAATGCTGCCTTTGGGCTCGGGAAACAAGCACTGAGTGGTGGGATCACATCGTCCTGCAAGTCTGGTCGCACAAGCAGTGGCCGCAGAACTTTCGGATGAGAAAAGCCACTTTCATGGGACTGTGTGCTGAGCTTGCCCCCACCCTGCAGTGCAAGGACACGAGATTGAGAGTTGCCCTGCTGGTGGAGAAGCGGGTGGCTATTGCAGTCTGGAAGATGGCAACTCCAGACAGCTACCGATCGGTCGCGAACCAGTTTGGAGTGGGAAAGTTGACCGTTGGAATAGTGGTGATGCAAGTTTGCAGGGCCATTAATCGCATCCTGCTAAGAAGAACCGTTACTCTGGGGAACGTGCAGGACATTGTGGATGGTTTGCACAAATGGGTTCCCTAACTGTGGAGGGGCGATAGATGGGATGCAATATCTATTCTGGCCCCACCGCCATCAGGCATATGAGTACATTAATCAGAAGGGTATTTTCTCTATGGTTTTCTCCAGGCGCTTGTGGATCACCGTGGGCGTTTTCACCTGACATTTACACAGGCTGGCCTGGAAAGATTGCAATGCACGATCTTTCAGAACATGGCCTGTTCAGGAAGCTGCAGGCGCGGAAGATCACAGTAGGGGATAAAATGCCGATTGTGATCTTGGAGACCCCGTTACCCGCTTAATTGCCTTGGTTCATGAACCGTACACAGGGAAGCTTGACAGGGAGCAAGGACCAGTTCAACTACAGGCTGAGCGCAGTGCAGAATGACTTGGAGTGGTGCTTTCGGCGCTTATTAAAAGGACGCTGGAGGTGTCTTTATGGGAAGCTAGACCTTGGGCGGCAAAGCAGCCATCCCTGCGGTTAATATCCGGCGTGCTGATCTCATAATCTTTGGGTGAAGCGGAAGGGTGAAATTCGTGACGAGGTAGATGACCTCCGAGGTTCAACGCCTGGGGCTGAATTTGCCACAGTCAGAGAGCAGGGCTATAACTAGAGGGCCCAGCACAGGGCTTCAAAGGATTAGGGATGCCTTGAGGGAGCATCTGAGGCTGAAACCAACAGTAATGGTTTGGTGCCTTTGTACTGGGGTTAAGCTGCAGTGGTTACAATGATTTTTCCCTTGGGGTACAGTAGGTTTCTCTTTCTGCAATAATAAAAACTGTTTTTAAAAAGCCAGAAATCTTTATTCAAAATACAGTACATAAAGGGCAGGGGGAGTAGGGTGCTGAACTGTACAGTCAGAGGTTTGAAATGTCCTGCTGGAGTGCTGTGCAATGCCTGCTGACTTCAGAATACTATGCTGCATGGTGATGGGGTTGAGTGCAGAGGGTAAGGGCATAGTTCAGGGCTGGTAGGTGAACGTACAGGTGTGGGGGGCAGCGGGGGGTGGTAAGAAGCAGATACTGGAGAAGGGGGTTTTGAGCAAACACTGGGGCAAAAGGGAGAGAGCTTTGGGATGGGGGTGGGTTAGCACGGGATTGGTCTGCCTGTATGGCTACCAGTGACCGCATACAGTCCATTTGGCGCACCAGGAGGCTTATCAGTGCTTTGTGCTTTCTTCTTAGCCAGTTCCTTTCTCCTGTTGTGCAATTTCCTTTTTCTGCTTTCCGTTTTCCTCCACTGGTGCATTTCTTCTCTCCAGTCCTGCACTCTTTTAACTGTCTCTGCATACTGATTCATCACTGCTTTCACAAATTTCTTTGGTTCTCCTTTGTCACATCTCAAGTTATGTAGTCTCATATCTGTACTACTTGTGCTGTAGGATTCAGGACACTTAAAAAAGAACAACAAATAAAACATTTATTACAGAGGCTGTATTGTTTATAATCACAGGAGTTTGTAGACTCTTTGTAGCATCATTACACATAGCTAACTATACAGAGAGGCACAGCATATGAAGCATGGTGAGTATGGGACTGGTCATTAATGAATCAATGTTTCTGCTGCGGCTCCCTAGAAAGGGGAGCAGCCTGATAAGAGCTCAATGGGGTTCCTGAGTGCATTGGGGGAAAGCAGAGAGCAGCTGGGGGACAGTGCACTGGAAACACCATCCCACATTGCCACAGCAGTTACTCCTGGAATCAGTGTTTCTGCTGTGACTCCCTGGGAAGGGAGCAGCCTGTAAGGGCTCAATGGGGTTCCTGTGCATTGGGGAAGCAAGAGAGCAGCTGGGGGAACAGTGCACTGAACAGTATCCCTACTTTTCCACAGGATTTATTCCTTCCAGATATATCCTGCTCCGCTACACTGGGAAGAGCGGGAGGGTTTCACTGCAATGTGATTCACCCTGGTCCCTATGCAGCTTGCCTGTGTGCAGCAATGGTCCCACCCCTCACGGGCACAGTGGCGTGGACGCGTTAGTCTGACTGGGAACAGGACCACAGTAGCTCTCCCTATAAACTTGCGCAAGCAAGCCCACACTCTGGCGACCTTTTGAAGAGATTCAGAGGCCGATTACGCGACAATGATAGATCAAATCAATGGGCTATTCCACATCTAGGCATGCATGCATGCAGGCAGCCATACCCCCCCTCCTCCTCTCACAAACATTTTCCCTACTTAAATAAAGCTGCTTACCGGGAACACGATCCTCTGCTGCTTCTTCACCAACAATTCCAGCTGCTGCGACTGGCTTGCTTTCTCTTGGCTTGAGAAGAGCTCCTGGCTGCATGCCTCTGGGACTCGCGGGGTGTCTCCCACCACCCAGTAACCTCACTCTCAGGTTCCTCCACACCCTCACCACCTCCTCTCCCGGCTCTGAACTGTCCATTGTGGTCTCCGGATTTGCAGTGGGGTCAGACCCAGTATCGATCAGCTTGTTGTAAAACGGCAGGTCGTGGGGCAGCACCTGAGCGCTGGTTTCCCATGGGCTTTGCAATAGGCACTCCGCAGCTCCTTTACTTTAACCCTGCACTGCACCGGTCACGGTCCATGGCCCTTTCCAGCATGGACTTTGATATCTGCCCATAGATATCATAATTTCTACGGCTGGAGCGCAGCTGTGACTGCACAGCTTCCTCACCCAAACACTGATGAGGTCCTGGAGCTCGCCATTGCCAATGCTGGGGCTTCGTTTGGGCATGGAGCGGATGGTCAGTGATTGATTGATTGATTGCACTCCACACCTGGCTGAGCAAACAGGAAGGAGATTTTTAAAATTCCTGGGGCATTTAAAGGGCAGGTCACCTGAGCCCAGGGCAGTGGAGTGTGAAACGATGAGCAGAGTGGCCGAAAAGGTATGCTGGGATACCTCCTAATACCCTGGAAGCCAATAAAAGCGCTGGCTGGGCTTTCCAAGTGTGTACACAGAGTGAGTTGCAGCGCTGTAACCCCATCACCAGCGCTGCAACTATCCAGTGTAGCCAAGCCCTTAGGGTAGTGTGTCTGGGGACTGTTTGAGTCTTTGTTTCCTGGATCATCCTTGATCATCTTTGATCAGCCTCACTCAGCCGCGTGATCACACTCCCTCTGTGTGATTAACAAGGAGGTAGGGCTGACCTAGGAGAGAAGGCCTTAAAAGCCAGAGGCTTAGTGACCAAGAGGAGCTAGCAAACAGGAGACCGCAAACAGGGGAGTTTGAGAGGGAGTTGTAATATAATCACTATTGTTAGGAAGAGCCACACTGCCAGTGCCAACTCTGCTCTTGTCTTCTCCACTTGCACCTGTATCCAGACAGAGAACCTAACCATGGGTGCCTTTACCCAGATCCAGGTGTGGATTTGCAGAGACTGTGGCCTGCATTTCCCACTCTCAGAAAGCCAGGCTGGGGGGACCATCCAGTGTGAACGGTGCCTGCTGGTAGAATCTCTCAGGAAGCAGGTGGGAGAGCTACAGGAGGAGGTGGCTAGGCTGAGAAGCATCTGTGCCCATGAGGAATTCCTCGAGAGTATTCACATGAAAACATCCAAGGCTAAGGAAGCTATCCAGCTACAGAGGATTGCTGTCACAGCAACAGGGGAGTATATGGCTCTGTCACAAGGAGGACACTGGCAGCTGGGTACTTCTAGCAGCAGACAGTGCTCCACCCCTACTCCCAACCCACCCACAATGGTGATGGAAAACTGATATGTTGCCTTGGCAACGAGCGATAAGGAATCACCCCCAAAAGTAGAGGAGGATAAGCCATGTACCCCAAAGGCTGGGAGGATCACAGCCACCCCTCCCAGGAGGAAATGTAGGGTAGTGGTGGTTGGTGACTTTCTTCTGAGGGGGAAGGAGGCACCCATCTGTCACCCTGACATGGCATCCTAGGAGGCATGCTGCCTGTCTGGGGCCTGTATCTGAGACATTACAGATCATCTGCCCCTCTGACTACTACCCCATGCTACTCATCCATGTGGGCACTAATGATACTGCAAGGTATGACCCTCAGCAGATCAGAAGTGACTACAGTAAGGGTGAAGGAGTTTGGAGTGCAGGTGGTGTTCTCTTCAATCCCTCCGGTAAAGGGTAGGGGGCCAGGCAGAGACAGATGCATCCTGGAGGAATGTCTGGCTGTGAAGATGGTGTCACCAAGAGGACTTCGGCTTCCTTGACCATGGTATGCTGTTCCAGGAAGAAGGACTGCTAAGCAGAGATGGGGTCCACTATCGAGGAAAGGGAAGAGCACATTTGGATACAGACTGGCCAACCTAGTGAGGAGGGCTTTAAACTAGGTTCGAAGGAGGCAGGTGACCAAATCCCATAAGTAAGTCAAAAATATGTAGAGCCGGGAGAAGGTTTGGAATTTGTGGGGAGAATGGGCTGTTATAGCAGGGATAAAGGAGAGACAAGACAGAAATCAAATCAGTATCTTAGATGTCTATATAGTAATGGGAGAAGTATGGGGAATAAGCAGGAAGAACTCTAAATGCTAGTAAATAAACACAACTATGACATAGCTGGCATCACAGAGACCTGGTGGGATAATACATGTGACTAGAATATTGGTACAGAGTGGTACAGCTTGCTCAGGAAAGACCAGCAGGGAAAAAAGGGAAGAGATGTTGCCTTATATATTAAAAATGTATACATTTGGACTGAGCTTGAGACAGAAATAGGAGATAGACTTGTTAAAAGTCTCTGGGTAAGGATAAAGCGGGTAAAAACAAGGGTGATGTCATGGTAGGGGTCTACTACAGACAACCTAACCAGAAAGAAGAGGTGGATGAGGCTTTTTTTAAACAGCTAACAAAATCATCCAAAGCACAGGACTTGGTGGTGATAGGAGGACTTCAATTACCCAGACATCTGTTGGGAAAATAACACAACAGGGCACAGATTATCCAGTAAATTCTTGGAATGTATTAAAGACAATTTTTTAATTCAGAAGGTGGAGAGAGCTACCAAGGGAGAGGTTGTTCTAGATTTGATTTTGAGAAATAGGGAGGAACTAGTTGAGAATTTGAAAGTGGAAGGCAGCTTGGGTGAAAGTGACCATGAAAGGATAGAGTTCATATGTCAGGGTTCCCTCCACACTTTGAACTCTGGGGTACAGATGTGGGGACACACATGAAAACCCCCCTAAGCTTATTTCTATCAGCTTAGGTTAAAAACTTCCCCAAGGCACAAATCCTTTCCTTGTCCTTGGATTGTATCGCTGCCACCACCGAGTGATTTAGACAAAAATTCAGGAAAAGGACCACTTGGAGTCCCTATTTCCCCCAAATATCCCCCCAAAACCTTCATCCCCTTTCCTGGGGAGGCTTGTGAATAATATACCAACCAATTGCCTTTAATATAGGCACAGACCAGACCCTCTATCTTTCGGACACTAAAATCAATCAGGTTCTTAAAAGAAGAACTTTATTATAAAAAAAAAAGTAAAAGAAGCACCTCTGTAAAATCAGGATGGAAGGTAACTTTACAGGGTTATAAAAAGATTTAAAACACAGAGGACTCCTCAGGACTTAGCTTCACAGTTCTAAAAAACAGGAATAAACTACCTCTCAGCACAGGGAAAAGTCACAAACTAAAACAAAAGATAATCTATTGCATTTCCTTGCCTTTACTTACAATTTCTATACTTTTAGATGTATCATTTCAGGTATGTTTTCAGGAGATGGTTTACCTGCTTGGTCTCTCTCTCCATCCAGAAAGGGAACAAACAAAGAAAGCACAAACAAACCCTATCCCCCTACCCCAGCTTTGAAAGTATCTTCTTTCCTCATTGGCCCTTTTGGTCAGGTGCCAACTAGGCTATTTGAGCTTCTTACCCCTTACAGGTAAAGATTCAGTACAGCTACCCAGGAGGGATTTTATGCCACCCTTAGCTTATGTTTATGACACCATGTTTCTAAGGAATGGTTGGAGGGAGAACAGCAAAATAAAGACAATAGATTTCAAGATGGCAGACTTTAGCAACCTCAGGGAGCTGGTAGATAAGATCCCCTGAAGGGATCTAAAGGGAAAAGCAATAGAAGACAGTTGGGAGTTTTTTCAAAGAGATATTATTAAGTGCATAAGAGGAAACTATCCCACTGCGTAGGAAAGATAGGAAGTATGGCAAGAGACCACTCTGACTTAACCAGGGGATCTTCAAAGATCTAAAAATCAAAAGAGAGTCCTACAAAAAGTGGAAACTAGGTCAAATTACAAAGGATGAATATAAACAAATAATACAAGTATGTAGGGACAAAATTAGAGAGACCAAGGCACGAAACAAGATCAAACTAGCCAGAGACATAAAGGGTAACAAGAAAACATTCTACAAATACATTAGAAGCAAGAGAAGATCAAGGACAAGGTAGGCCCATTACTCAATGAAGGGGGCAAAATAATAACAGAAAATGTGGAAATGGCAGTGGGCATAATGGCTTCTTTGTTTCAATTTTCACCAAGAAGGTTGGTGGTGACTGGACTTCTAACGTAGTGAATGCCAGTGAAAATGAGCTACAGACAGAAGAGGCTAAAATAGGGAACGAACAAGTTAAAAATTACTTGGACAATTTAGATGTCTTCAAAGTCACCAGGACCTGATGAAATGCAGCCTAGAATACTCAGGGAACTGACTGAGGAGATATCTGAGCCATTAGGGATTATCTTTGAGAAGTCATGGAAGATGAGAAGGATTCCAGAAGACTGGAAAAGGGCAAATATAGTGCCCATCTATAAAAATGGAAATAAGGATAACCCAGGAAATTACAGACCAATCAGCTCAACTTCTGTACCCGGAAAGATAATGGAGCAAATAATTAAGCAATCAATTTGCAAACATCTAAAAGATAATAAGGTGATAAGTAACAGTCTGCATGGATTTGTCAAAAACAAATCATGTCAAACCAACCTTTGTTACAAGAAGGAGGGAGAAAAATTGTTCTTCTTAATCTCTGAGGATAGGCCAAGAAGCAATGGGCTTAAATCACAGCAAGGGAGGTTTAGGTTGGACATTAGGAAAAACTTCTTAACAATCAGGGTGTTTAAGCCCTGGAGTAAATTGCCTAGGGAGGTTGTGGAATCTCCATCATTGGAGATTTTTAAGAGCAGGTTGGACAAACACTTGTCAAAAATGGTCTAAATAATTAGTCCTGACACGAATGCAGGGGACTAGATGACCTTTTGAGGTCCCCTCCAGTTCTATGATTCTATGATTTACCTAATTTATGGTATATCTAGGGGATCTGTCATCATGGTGTGTTTTCCAAAGAAAGCATGAACTCTTTCGAGGCAGAGAAATCCTACTCTTAAGCTTTGTGGTAGAATTTAAACAAGTGCATCTTGAGATCTTTCTGCAGCATATTATCAATTAACAGAACTATGCTGCTTCATCAGAAGGGAATAGTCTACATTAGAAACAGACAAAATTCAGACCCAAAACTGCATTTTTTGGCAAATAAAATATTTGTCCAAAAATGTTGCCCATTTCTAATCCTAATGTGTTTATATTAGGCTCCCCAAACCCTGTGAGGCTGAAAGAGATCATACAGGGGTCATATCAAACATTGCTGAAATCTAGCCATTGCTGGAGAGGAATATGGCAACTGTTTGACAAAGTATCCAAATTAAATTGAAGTCACTGTCATCCTGCCTGAGTTGTCTTTGACCTTAAAAACAAAACAGGAGTATGAATGCTGAGTTCTTTTGGACTGACTCTTGCCCAGGGCTGCCACTGGAGTCCTGGAGGTGCCAGGATGCTTTGAGTCATCCATTGTTGGTGGTAATTATCAATTTTACCTACAGGGAGGCAGATGTCAATTTTTGTTAAAGATGCTATTGTGAAACCTGTGCTCAAGAAATCAAAGTGAGAGATGAGAAGAGAAGTGAGAGGGCATGTAAATTGTAATTTTTCAGCTTTTCCTCAACAAACTGGAAAATTTTGTCTGGAATGAAAACTTTCCATGAAAATTTTTATGTCAGTTGAAAAGCTATTAAAACAAACAAACAAACAAACAAACAAAAACCACTTCAGCTGGTTCTACTGACAATCTTTCTGTCTTATCTGCCTGTTTCTGATCTCCACTGCTGGGAAAGGTCACTGGGAAGGTTATGAAGTGCAGCTCTGGCAGTGTCCTGAGTCCTTAGTTTCCTTGATCTCGGTGAGTTAGCTTAAAACCCTGCTTATTGGACAAAACCTACAATGAGGGCCTCAGTCCTTGATCTTGACCTAGCAATGGATAATGATAGAACTGCAATGGCTTACCTAGGGAGGTGGTGGAATCTCCATCCTTTTAAGGCCCAGCTTGACAAAGCCCTGGCTGGGTTGATTTAGTTGGTGTTGGTCCTGCTTTGAGCAGGGGATTGGACTAGATGACCTCCTGAGGTGTCTTCGAACCCTAATCTTCTATGATTCTATAGCGTCTATGCAAGTTCATTTAAATTGGTCCCCTGCCTTTGATACCAATGGTCACAATGTTTTGTTAATATATCCGTGGACCATAGCACCGGGGGCTGGAGTCAGTCTTGAGCGGCTCATGTCCTGATCCTGAGGGGATAACTGAGCAACTGTAACTTTGCCCCTTAGTCATTCTCATGCAAGGTAACACAGGTATCACCTCTCCTGTTCAATGTGAGTTTAAGAGAATAAAAGGAGAGAAGGACTGTAATGTGTTCATTATGGGGATAACATCTGACTCTACTTTTCTATACATCTGGCATGGTGACGCAGTGGAACAAATAAGCCAGTGGCTTGGATGACTGAATTACAGCTTGCTATCTCTCTAGGTAAGGAGCTAATGCAAGCTGAAAAGCTGGTAAAGATTATATTGGCAGCCTTCCATGAAAGACTGTATCCACTATTTGTAACACAGGTGCAAAATTGAGGGGTACTAGTAGATTCTGGACTATTGCTGTATATCCAGTCCTGGCTAAAAGCTCTTTCTTTTCCCTGCAGCAGACAAGAAGAGTATGACCTTTTCTGTCTGATACAGACCTTGCTGCTTTAGGTACTGACTCAGTGGGTGCTCCGGAGCTGGAGCACACCTTAGCAGCCAGCTCCTCCCTCTCCCCATACCAATACCTCCTGACTGCTGGTGACCCTGCTGATCAAGTCCTCTCCTTCCCTCCCAGCCTCTCCTGCCCACCCTGATCAGGTGTTCCCTGGCATGCAGGAGGCGCTAGGGGGAGAGAGAGGAGCAGGGATGGGGCATGCTCAGGAGACGGGGTGGAACTGGGCGGGAAGAGGTGGGGTGGGGGCAGGCAGAGGTGAAGCAGCAACTTTGGGGAAGGGGTGGAGTGGGGTGTGATCTGGGGTGGAGCAGGAGTTGAGCACCCCAGGAAGGTGGCATCTGTGCTTTCCACAGTTTTCCAGGCCTTTGTCACCTCAAGACTGGATTGCTACAATGTGCTTTACCTGGAGCAACATGTTGCTAGAGCAGAATGGGGCTACACTGAAATGGAGTTTCATATTAGGAGCACATTACACCAGTGCTGTGAGATTTGCACTAACTGCCAGTAAGTTTCCAGGTTGAATTCAAGATATTAATTATTATCCATAAAGCCCTATATTGTTAGAGACCTGGTTATCATAGGGTATTTCTACACTGCAATTAAAAACTCATGGCTGGCCCGTGGCAGCTGACTCGGTCTTGTGTTGTGGGGTTATTGAATTGTGGTGTAGAGTTTTGGGCTCAGGCTGCAGCCTAAGCTTTGAGACCCTCCCGCCTCACAAGTCCCTAGAGCCTAGGCTCCAGCCGTGGGTGTCTAATTGCAGTGTAGGCATACCCTAAGACACCACAGTAAGAGTTTAAGCAGGCAAAATGCAACTACTTTAGTTGGCATTTTCTGAGCACACAAAGGTTAACACCCCTACCTTACAAAAGCTGCTATGAGATGTTTAATGATCACAGATGGTCAGGGTGTTGGTTTTGTGTTTCATCTGAAAGCATTTGCAGCAGAGTAGCATCCCAAATGCCGTCATATGACAACAGCAAAGAATCACAGAAACAGCAATTATTTCTAGTACCATTTAAGGTCATGTATTAAAATAAGGAGAACAATATTACCGCTATAGTTAATTCTCTCTCTCTTTCTGTTTCACTGTAGAGGTTCTGCCTAGAATCTTCCCCCATTCCCATCCTGTCTGGTTTCTGGCTACAGATTTAAAGGAACAGCCACATATTCTCATGAGTACGAGGCTTACTTGTGATCTAATGGAATCAAAGCACAGGTAATTATAACTGTAGGAAGTAAAAAATAAATCAGTGATAATTGAATGAATGTTTTTTTTTAATAGTTATCACTGTAGATGCAGAGAGAGAGAGTGATCCTAACATCCGTACTTTTTCTTATTCACAATGACTGCATGAAAACAGGAAAATTGCATGAAAAACCTGAAGTGGAATTTTCCTTATGTCCCAAATCTGCCTGTGAACTTCCACTGGAAGAAATGGACAGTTTTGATTGTGTTCTCTAAGCATGTAATATACAATTCATTATTGTGTCATGCATCCTATGATTGTGAGTTACTCTTTATTACTCATTGTTATATCGGGGAATGCTTCTCTCCTGCGCACATCTGGTTTTATGTAGTTCCTAACAACAACAAAAAAGCAGAGAACATATTGTATGACATCTCTTTGCTGCCATATTCCTTTTCTTACCCTTTATGGGGTACTTATTTTTGTTTGGGGCCATAATATATTTTTGGAGCAAATCTTTATTTTAATGTGATAGAATTAATGATCGCGGATATAATGCTTGAAATAAATTAGTTCATCATTAATATCACTGTAAAATCAATTGAAAAAATCGTTTCTCAGAAGAGACATGCTTATCTTGGTAGTTAACTGCTTTCAGGGACTAATTTGACACCCACATGTATGTCTAACTCAACAACTTCTTTTGACCAGCATAAGTAATTGATGATTTTATCTTTGAAGGGAAGAGGTCAGCTGAGAACAGAACCTGAAACGTGCCTTAAAATTGTTGCTCACAGTAGGATACAAAGAGCAAGCCTTGAAGACGGACACAGTTTTGTAACAAAATGGGGTAGTATATGCATATTATTGGCTTCACTTGGATGCTGTGTTTCCTGGGGTAGGAAGGGAACATGGAAGGGAGCAGCTCTCACAAATCTCAGGACAGTCCTGGAGAGTGTGTACATTTGTATATGTTGGGCAGTATTGTCAAACCGAAGCATTCAAAAATCAGGAGTCGGAACCCCCCAAATCATGAGGTTAAAAAAAAAAACAACAGATTTTTTGTTTATTTTTATTTCCTTTCTGGTATCTGAGCCTTTAGGATACATTGATTCCTGTTTTCAAGCTGTTCTCTGCAATCATAGGTATGTCTACGCAGCAACTGGAAGTGAGTTCCCCGGCCCAGGGAGACAGACTCGTGCTAGCACCCTAAAAATAGCTGTGTGGTCATTGCAGCGCCAGTAGAGTCTGGGGCTAGACACTTGAGATCAGATCCAGGGGGTTCAGGTGAGTCTGAGCTTGGGTGCTTAGTCCAAGCCTCTGCCAGTGTGGCAACATCCACAGTGGGGCTCCTGCACATGCCATCCACACAACCGTTCAATATGTTAGCGGAAGCCCTGGTAGCAGGAGTCTGTTGACCCAGATTGGGAAGCTTACTCTAAGCCACAGTGTAAACATATCCCATCGGGGTAGAAATTGATTTTTGAAAGAGAGAGAGATGAGATTTTGAGCTGTTAAGGTTCTGTTGGTTCCAGAAGTTGGTGCTTTAAGAAAAACCTCAAATATTGTAAGACTGTGAATTGAACATGCAAGAGCTGACAACACTGTTGGAGAAGGGTGACTTTTGTAAAGTGAAAAATGATAGTTCTGTTTCTTACAGCTCTACCAGGAAGGCATGCTTCTGTCCCCTTGAGGAACTTGGGGATTCTTCTGAGTGAGACATATTTCCTCTACCTTAATGTATGTGGGGAATAAAAATAGGCTGAGCTTTCAAATGTGGGGGCTAATTCCAAATTTAAGCAGTTTCTTGAATGCCTAGCCTTGGTTTGGACTGATCTCTATCTGAAAACTTGAAAAAAACACACACGCACACACATATACACACCACTGCTGCGTCCCACCCTAGGAGTCCCCAACTCTGCTCAAGAATTATTGCACTATCCCATTAAAGTATGATGGTCTGTAAGTCCATGCTTATTTAATACAAAAATATCTTCAGTTGTCAGAAGTTTCCAACATGGAAAATATAAAAAAAAACCCATGATTTTCTTCACTACTTGGAGTCTATTTATGTAAGGGACATAGAACACTGGAGACAATTCGCATCCACAATATGCAGCAGATCTGACAGCAGTATTTTGCTCATACACTGTGGAAATTGTTTATTGTAACTTCTCTCCTAAAATTCCCCTAATCACAAATTTTAATTGGTAAATCAGATTGGATTTTCTATAATTCAGGCAAATTAAAGCGATGCAAAATAATATGTCCAAACTTTTGCAAGGAACTTAATTATTGCAACTCAGTTTAATTTAACTTGAGAGCAGCAGCCTTGAGAAAGTGCTATAAGTGTTGCAGAAAGCAGCAGCTCACCTTCTGCACATCTGCTATGGAGGAGGAGAAAAAGATCTGTACATGGCCTTGGAACAGGCTTGTTCATTGTGTTTCCGACTGTTGACCTCAGCCTCAGTTTTCTGCCACTTGTGCTCTAGTTTCAGTTTCCCTCTCTCTCCATTTGATGTACGTTATATGAGAACCGTGGAGGCCTGTGTGCACCACTAGAAGGAAAGGGCTGTTTGGGAGCCATGGTGGTGGCATCCACTTTGTTGTAAAGACTTACCAGCTCTGCATCTCCTTATTCTGTTGGCCAGTTATGACTGTCATGGAATATGTTTTTTTCAATCTTTAAATCTGTGAGCATTTGGGATCTTCCTGGACAGGGCCAGCTCCAGGCACCAGCTCAGCAAGCAGGTGCTTGGGGCAGCCAACAGAAAGGGGCACGTGTGGCTCTTCAGTGGCAATTTGGCAGCGGGTCCCTCAGTCGTCTTGGAGGGAAGGACCTGCTGCCAAATTGCCGCCGAAGAATGAAGTGGTAGTGGTAGCTGCTGCCGAAGTGCCGCCAATCGCAGATGCTTTTTTTTTCCCTGCAGTTTGGGGTGGCAAAAAAGCTGGAGCCGGCCCTGTTCCTGGAGACAAGGAGAGTCCTGACAATTTCTTGCAATGAAGTGGCCATCCAGACTCATGCCTGGTTAATGATGTTTTCGCTCTCCACATTTATTCCAAAGATTAGGTTCAAAGTGTGCCTGGCTACACAGAGTGGTCTGAAGATCACCAGTGAGGGTCTAGGATGAAGAATTAAAAAGTGTCTGAAAGCTCCACTTGCCAGCCTAGATCTGTAGGTTTCTGCACCCCTCCACTTGCAGATGCAAAGAGGTGAGATGGGGCCATTTTAAGTCATTTTTATGCAGTTTAATAAAGTGACAGTGTTATGATATTGCACTTACTGGTGGAAGTGATGTCAGCTGAAGTCAACAGAGGCAGCAGTGTTGAGCACTTTCGAAAATCAGGTCACTTGTTCAGGAATCTAAATGTCGGCTTCACCTTTTAATGTTAGGCTATTGTTCTGTGAAACCGTGTCCTAAAGTTTTCAGTGCTTAGATGTGATGGTGATAAGTCTTGTACACTAATAAAATGCATAGATAGAAAGATAGATATTGCATCTTTGAACATGAATTTTATTTAGAACCACAGAGAGGAAAATGAATGTCTAAACTGAATGTCAATTACCATCAAGTAGTGAGTTATTCCAAATGACGCATGACTAACTTTTGGTGAAGCCTCTGTGCTATTCAGGTTTGTGGTTTCATCAGTATTAGTTATCAGTAATGCAAAAAAGCAGAAGTGTTTGTTTAAAATAAGTCTCCTCTCCTGTTGTTTTGTCAGTGGGAAGCAAACTCTGGCTGACACAAGCAATGAATCATATTGTATTTAAGAGAGTAATACAGACACACAACTTCCCCCTCACACACACACACGCACACCTCGCCTGGAAAAATAATGTTTCTTTATAGTGCTAAACAGCAGTAACTGGTCAGATGTAGAGTACTGGCCGTTATCATGCAAGTTGTAACTGAAAATCTAAAACTGTGTCATCAAAACCTAATAATGAAACTACAGGCTCAGACAACTGATGAAGCAGAAATGGTAGGTGTTAACTTCTAGTAAATGCTGCACATTAACATTAGGCCAATTCCTGCTCTCCTTACTCACATGAGTAATCGCATTCAAATCAATTTGCTTTGTTTCTGCAAGTAAGTTATCAGGATTTGATTCTTTGTCATATCTCTGCAGATTTTCTAACAAGAAAGGAGCTGGAATATATGCAGTTAATATCTGAGTGTCCTGAATTATTTCCCATCATTTCTCAAAATAATTTTTGATTTTATTATCACCTCAGTTCCAGTTCACACATCTGTTCATCTTTTTTCCCCTGTGGCACAATGGTTTTTGGTTCATATCAGATGAAGTGCTAAAAATAGGTACTTTTAGGCAATTACGTAGCATACCACAATTGAAATATGAAAAATACATATTTTGAAATAAATACAATTCAAAATGTTTCAAATGGACATAAGCTTAAATAGCACAGTATTAATTCCCAACCATTAAATTTAGATAGCAATACTACACCGAATCATAAGCAAACATTTATTATATGTTTCACACATGTTCAGTTAAGCCCTCTCCAGGGGCACATCCCAAACAACCATTCATGTCCTTTCTATTCTATATTTCAGGATGCAATTTTTTAAAAATATGGTGCAGGAATTGCAACGTTACAGGCCTGTTTATTTCAATCTTTTTCTGCCCCCCTTTTTCACACTTTCTCGGCAGCGTCTTCACTCTTCCCCTCCCATGATCCTCTTCATCCTTCTCTTCTTCCTTTTCCTCTATCTTTTCCCCTTACCCTTCCTCTTGACTCCTGAATAATTGCTCTTCTAATTGCCCTTCCTTTTCCTGTTCCCATATTCCTGTTAACTAAACTTCTCCCGTCATTTCATTCCCCACAGTCTATTCCCATTAATCAGCTGGTGTAAATCAGCATCATTGTATTGACCTCAGTGGAGCTATGTCAATAGCTGGACAATAACATTTTAAAATGATAATAAAACTAAAAGAATTTTTAAAATGCAGAAATGCAGTAACATGGCCGCTTCCACCCATGAGACTGATCACTCTGCTTGTATATTGTATCCTCTCTGTTTGTATATTATATCCTTCATCCAACCCTTCATCTGCCTTGTCTATTTTGATTGTGAGGCCATCAAGTTGGGGATGGCCTCTCACTGCATGTGCACAAAGGGGCCACCATCTTGATTGGAGCCTCTAGGCACCATTGCATTACAAACAATAATATATAATAATAATATAATAGGATAACTGTGTCTAATGACTGGGACAGGGAATCAAGCAACTGTCAATCAGTAAAATGTCTAAGCCCCTCTGGCTCTCTCTCATGGCTCTTACCAGCTTTAAAGACACCCCCTCCCCCCCAGCCCTTTTGCACATTTGCATTAACCACTGATTACAGACTGGCTTTCGCTTGTTGTTAGAAAAACAATGGCCTAAATCCACCGCTACATTGTTTTCTTTCTGTGAGATGATCAAAAGGATAGAAACAAATGAACACAGCACTTCAAAACAAGTTTCTGCAGCTATAGCACTGAGGCTGTAGGCAATGGGTAAAGTACAATAAAGTTAGTGAAAGTGAAAAATTAGTAGTAGGGAAAATAAAACCTTGAGAACCTTGAAAAGCTCTGTCAGTTGATGAAAAAGTGTTTCAGTTCCATGACTAGTCCTTTCTGATTTCTTATTAACACAGTGACAGGTCTCATCAACAAGGTTTATGCGAGCTGCTTTCATATTGATTTTACTCTGCAACACTATGGCATCTTGGTTTTAGGATACAGCACTGGATATATCACACTCTCTCCTCTGGGATCAATTGCAAGAAGAGTGGTGGATCCAAGTGTTTTGGAAAAGCCCAAAGCATTGTGTTGCTGTCATGCAAACCTGACCACATTATCATTATTATCATAGACTGACATCTTTCATTGCCTTTCTGTTTTTGCAAAACAAAGGAGCCCAGCTGAGACTGAAACAAAGGAGAATACAGGGAAAAGGAGAGAATATGTCAGGCAAGAATAGTTTGGAAAGGGCCAAAAGTGGAAAAGGAAGTCTAATTCTGTCTTAGTCCAGGGGAAAAAAAAGTTTTTTGAGAAATGTAAACAAATCAGGAAATCCTGGCACTTACTCCAGTTCCGATTTGGCAAAACATACCAGCCCTTTCCCTGTGTGTGAGCTGCTGTTTGTGAATGAAACCCAGATTAAGTTATTCATTGAGCCCTGCCCGTCCCACAGTTTCCAGGTTTCCTTTTTGCCTATGGCACAGCTTAAACCTTAAAATAATAATAATAAAAAACCATATGCATGTTATTAACTCTCCATATTCAAATGGAAATACAATGCTATCATAAATCTCTTTTTTCCCTAATGTAAATTCCTTTCTCCAGCACGAAGCTGCAGGAAAGCCATTGTATCTGAGTAATCTAAACTTGAAAGAGAATTTTTGTTAAACTAGTTATGATAGGGGAAACATGTTTTTCACTGAGTCAAAAGATTAAAGTTGATCATAAAAAAGGGTGGTGGGGTTGGGGGAGAATTACTGGTTGCTCAACTAATGATTAGATACAGGACTTCAAGGACAAATTAAGGAGTACGAAAAGAAAGATTTCTGCAGATAAGTAAACTCCGTTCCAATAGTATCACATAAAAGATGCCCTGTTTATCGTACATTTTAATCTCCCCCTGCTCAACTAGTTTAATTAGACAATGAAAGTATAAACTCCAATAAAGACAACCAATCTTGTATGTACACATCTACAACTTATGCCTGTCCCTTCCCCTTGCCATTCTCTTCCCTCTGTCATAATTTGTGGATTTTCCTTCTTCCTCTTCTAATGAGATTCCAGTTTTAAATGGGCATCTATGTAACATTTCTTTATCCTTTTAGATTTTTTCAGAAACATTAAACAGGTTGGCACACTTCCGTTTTCTGACACCCCCCCCCAAAAATAGTTCTGGTTCATTAACACCATTAAAATGTATTTGCTGAAAACTGCTGTTCTTAGGTCAAACTTGATTTTGCTGTGCAGTAATACCAGCAAAGTCAGGAGCCAAACTGAGGGCCTGCTCAGGAACTCCTAAAGGGAAGCTCTCTTAGTAAATGGAATGCATTATATCACTGTGTGGCCAAAAAAAGCATCTATTGGTTCTGGAGAGTGAACTACCAACTGGTGGACAAACACCAGAGTGGATTTAGGTCCAGGTCCTCAAAGGTACTTTGGCATATAAAGCCCATTGTTTTGGATGTTAGGCATCTAAATACCATTGAAGATCTCAGCCCTAGTCTCTTATGGGCCTAATAATCTAACTTCCATTAAAGGCATCCATGTAGAGTGAATTGTAAGGTCAGGACAAAGACAACAGAAAGACTCCCATTGACTTTAACTGTGTCAGTCCATAATTGGGTCCCTCATTTGACAGATAAACTCACTAAATCAATTTCGGTCATGCTGTAAGTGAGCACAAATCTAATGATTCAATGGAGTTGTGCCACCTTACAAAAGTACTGAATTTGGGCCACAGTGTTTCTGTGGCCTGTGTGCTACCAGAGTCAACAGTGAGACCCCCTATGGTGCATAAGCATCAGCTCTAAGCTGTGAAAACTTCCCTTAACTGAACTGCAGGGCCATTCCTTGCTTCCAGCAGGAGCAGTTGGTTACCTATTTCACCTGTGTGCCTGTGAGTGAGAAAGAGATGAGGAGGAAAGGGGAAAAATTTTCAAAAGTGTCTAAGACTATGTCTATACTACAGATCTTACAGCAGCATGTCTGTACCACTGCAGCTGTGCTATCATTAGGTCTCCCATGTAGCCACTCTATGCCAACAGGAGAGAGTTCTCCAGTCAGCATAATTAAACCACCCCCAGTGAGCAGGGGTCACTATGTCATCAGGAGAGCTTCTCCCACCAACATAGCACTGTCTGTACCGGCACTTTTGTCAGTAAAACTTATGCTGGCCAGGGATGTGTTTTGCTGGCAAAAGTGCTAATGTAAGGATAGGCTCGTAAGGAATTTAGGCTAAGTCCCATTTTCAAAAGTGACTCAGGCACTTAGCATAGTATCAGAGGGGTAGCCGTGTTAGTCTGGATCTGTAAAAGCAGCAAAGAGTTCTGTGGCACCTTATAGACTAACAGACGTATTGGAGCATGAGCACATACATCCGACGAAGTGGGTATTCACCCAAGAAAGCTTATGCTCCAATACGTCTGTTAGTCTATAAGGTGCCACAGGACTCTTTGCTGCACTTAGCATAGTTACTTTTGAAAGTTTTACTCAAAATTATTATTTCCTGTAACTGTCCAAAAACTGGGCATGTTTAGTTTTGACACAAGAAGACTGGAGAGAGATCTGATAAAAGTCTTCAAATATGTTAAGACCTGTTATGAAGATGGTGATCAATTGTTCTCCATGCCAGCTGAAAATAGGATAAGAAGTAATCAGATCAGGCTGCACAAGGGAGATTTGGGTTAGATATTAAGAAAACTTTCTAACTATAAGGGCAGTTAAGCTCTGGAATAGGCTTCTAAGGGAAGTTGTGTCCCTCTTGTTGGAAGTTTTTAAGACAAAACACCTGCCAAGGATTGTCTATATGTTACTTGGTCCTGCCTCAGCATGGAGGACTGAACTTGATGACCTCTTGAGGTCCCTTCCAGCCCTACATTTCTATGATTCTATAAAACTTTTCCAAATTTGGAGTCTTGGGCAATTTTTTTTTTTACAAAACTTAGTTTTGAGCCCAAAAGGCCCTTCAGTATTTTTTTCAGAGACTAGAAAATGTCAAAGTCAATATTTTTCACAATTTAAAAGCAGTTATTTTTTAAAATCCTGTTCTGTGTTTACCATTTCCTCATGAAAAACATGGCTACTGCAATCATTTTTAATTAACAGGACTGTCCATAGAATGAGATCGCTCATTTTCTTGTTCAGTGGTAAACTGGTGGATCTGATCACTAGACTGGAACAACCGATCAGCCACAGCCAGTTCCATTTATAGCCCCTTCCCTCAGGGTTCTGTTTAGTCTCCAAAAGAAAAGGAAACCTAGAACAATAATAAAAGCAATACCCTGTTCTTGGCTGAGATTGTGGGGCCCTCTGGCTATCTAAAGGTCTGGAACTCCCCACCTCAGGGCAGAGGTCCACCAGGTCTGCTTGTCTTCTTGCCAATCATCTGTTTCAAGAATGTACTCTCAACTGTCTCCTGGTCCCCCTGCCCCTCAAGGAGCAGGGCCCTCCTTTATGTCTTCCAGAGAGGAATCAGGCCCAATCATTAATTGCTGTTCAGCTGGGTCAGTTGATTCCAAGCACATGCCTGCTTGGCTTCCTTCCAGAATAGGTCCGGCTGCCCTGTCACACTAGTATTGTGACCAAGTTCTGTAGGTGCTGAGCTAGAATTGTCTAAATAACTTCTTTACTATTTGAAAGTCACCTGGACTTAGCAGCTCACAGTGTTCAAACCAAAAGCCAATTACTGCTCTCCTTACCTACATGTACAATGCCATTTAACTCAATGGAACAATCAGAGTGAGGAAGGTCAGCAGAATTTGACCCCAAGGATCACAATTTTGACTCCTCTCCCTGTGGGCTTCAAGTACATTTCATTGTTATTAGATACTGTGGACAGGATCCTGCTCCCATTTAAGTCAATGGGAATTTTTCCACTCGCTTCAATGGCAACAGAATTGAGCCTTATCTGATGAACAGAAAATATTAACTGAATTTCTGCCTTTGAAATAAATATTTGTAGAATCTGTAGAAATGTGAATAAAATGTAGATAAATCCAAGAGGCTATGGATTAAGTCTGACAGATAACAAAGAAATAAAAAATAATCGCCTCTTGTTCCTTTATCAGCCTTGTCCTGCTGCATGATACAATGCAGAGAGAGGTGAAGTTACAGCTAAGTCTCTGATTCCTTTCTGCTCCACTGAAAGAAGCTTATGCAGCCCCGCATGGGTGTCTGAGTGTGTATGTGTGAGTGCCTGCTTGCAGGAATGTTTGTAAAAGTTGTACGTGGTACATCTTTGTTCCCTTTTTAAGGAAAAAATGCAGCAGCATTATTAATTTCAGGCTTCATTCTGTAGCCTGCATAATGTTGTATTCCCCAGTACTGCAAAGAAGGGAAACAGGTGCTTCATCTCCTCCGCATCTGGTTTGGATGACCACAATACTCCGAACACCTGCACTTTGCAACCCAGCCAAGTCATGCCTCCCATTGTATTGCATTGGACTTTCTGCCTGTAGCAATAAAAAGGCATTGTTTGTCAGATTTACCAGAGGAACATGGGTTGCGAGGAGGGGGCAGAATAAACAAATCTGGAACAAAACTGATATGAAAGCAAATTAGTACCACGGCTTGAATATTTGTGACCATGAAAGGGAATGTGGTGGATACAAAGATGGAGAGTGTAGTGGGTGTGGGAGGGTCAGTCTTTAAGGCAGATTTCCTATCTGATCTGAGAATGGGTACTTCATTTAAGAGAATATTGTTCTTTAGCACCAGGTGTTACATTTTAAGATATGAAGATTCAGTATTAGGAGTGAAATTCTTTGTCCTAAATCTTAAAGAATATAGATTCATTTTATTTTTTTAAAATTGTTTTCTCCACAGTTGGCAAAACCAGTTAGCTGAACCTACAGACAAATGACATGTTGATAAAACCATGTCAGAACACATTTTAAAGGCTGTCTGATTTAGATCTCAATTTTGCAAGTGTAACTTTAGTGTAACTTTAAGCTTATGAATAGTCCCTTTGAAATCAATGGGACTACGTACATGCCTAAAGTTAAACACATGCTTAAGTATTTTGCTAAACTTGGGCCTTAATAATGAAGGCAAAGGCCTGGAAATTGACATATCTGGCTCCTCTGCCACAGGTTTACTCTGTGACCATGAGCAAGTTACTTAATTTATCTGTCATTGTTGTAATTTGTATTATCCTAGCACAAATATAGAGCAAAAAGACAGTCCCTGTCTCAGAGAGCACTTCAGTTCCTCCATCTGTAAAACTGTGGCTGTATATATTTACCCAGCACCTAGTGGTGTTGATTAATTAATGTTTGCATAGTGTTTTGAGATCCTCAAATGAAAGGCATTACAGAAGTGATAAATATTTATCAAGAAATATTATATGAAGTATTTACAACAGTTTTAGCTATAAAACTAAGAAAGATCATTCCAATGGTCCTATTAATGTGACTGAACCAAGTTTTCCACAGAAGTGACATCCAAATCCACCTGACAAAGGATGTGTTTTTTAATGTTTGTGTTGAGTGCCAACTAGTGCTGTTGCTATAGAACTACAAAACGGAATAGGACTGAAATTATGCCCTGGTAAAAACAAGTGTTAGATTCTCTATGCCAAGGAATTTAGACAAAGGTAATTTATGGTAGAAAGCAAAGGCCTTTGTTGAGACATATTGAATTGTTGTTATTGTTTTTGCATTGGACTCTATTAAATAGGGTTTATAGATAGTAAAAATGAAATAGGACAATAAAAATAGTTTGTCTTGTGGAAAAAATATATCACATTTTGGAAAATTAGTTTAGTAGGAAATAAATGTCCTGAATAGGAGCAATGAACTGGCTGTAGAAAAGGCCTTATCCCACCAGCATGATGAACAAATAGCTGGCATCAGTGTAACAGTTCCATTTGTGGTCAGTGCAGGACATGACGATATACCCAAGTAAAGAATATTTGTCAGTGCATATGCAAATAATAGAGCCATTAACTACACAAGAGCTCAAGAACATAAAGGGACACCTGTAAGATAGCATATGGAGCATTGGATTTTGTTAGAGAAACAGCTTTTTTTTTTCCATTCTGAAAATCTCCATCTAACTTCACAATTTACTACATCTCACACATAAATGCCATAGTTTAAGATCCACAGCTACCCTTTCAAATGAGTGATGGTAGAACACATAAAACTGAAACAAACAAAAGCATACACAATGGAGAAATAAGAATAGGTAGAAAATATCATTTTGCTTGCCAAAACCGTTGACATATAGCATGCACACACACTAAGCACTCATACACATACTCGTGTGCAGTCCCATACACAGCCATATACGCAAACACTCATCCATACGCATACAACTCCCGCTGTTGATACTGCTAGTTGAGTTGCACCAGTACAGGAAAATGTTTATGAATTTTCCAGTGCAGCTGCATCTGTTGAGATTTACCCTGTTTTTACAATACCTACATATACAAAACCATGATCAATTGCATATTTTGTTAAAAAGCTAGGAGTCTTGCTTGCAGACTAGCAAGCATGAAGATAAGTCATCAATGAATTTGGCTCCAATCCTGCAAAAAGTTCTCTACTCAAGCGGGTTTTTTTACATAACCTCCAAGAGCCCACATATTAGGATTGTTTACTTGCACCAGTTTGCAGACTGGCATGACAAGGCTAGGTTTATGGGCTGATAAATCTGAAAGTAGCTGAACCATCATTTTCCAATAGGTTAAGCAAAGAAAATCTGCACAAGAATTGCTAAACACATTTTGGATTTTGAACAATTATTCGGGGCATTGACTGTTGCTTAAATAATCAGGAAAACACAGATCTTAGTGATGGTCACCTAAAGTTTCCTGGTAATTGTTTAATAGATTGAGATGTCCACAGAATCATTTGCAAAATAGGTTGTTTAATTACCATTTCATTGAGGACCATTAAGTCTCTGGAACTTAAGGGTAGCAAGGGAGCTAATACCATGGCAATGGTATCAAATCTCTCTTTTTATGACATCCGCTTTTTTATAGATCATACTTTATAAATGGCCTAGCTGTGGAGAAAAGCTGTTATATTAACCTGTCCTATCCTTCACCTCATATCAAGGCAGTTAATTTCAAAAAGTGTGTTTGTGAGGATAACAGGACTAACACAACAGCCATAAATAATCTCCTTGTCAGAACTCAGTGTCATTGCATATCACGATTTTTTCTACCAACCCCTGGGTTTTTTGTCACATCACTATTAAGTCACACATCTTTGACTCTTGGGCTCACTGGAAATTATTTAGTTTATTAATGAGTTTAATGGTTTGGGATTATTTTTATGTTATTTCCACATCTCCCTCTAAAGATCTTATTCTCATAGATATTACAATTTGTTCTTCTAATATAAACCAAACAGGGTGATATCCTGGCTCCACTGAAGTCAGTGGCAAACCTCCAGTTGGCTTTAATGAAGCTAGGATTGTGCCCATAAAGTTCAACTTGAAAAAAAATTGCAAATAGGACACAGCAGCATACTCCATGATCATAAATTCACGTCATATCCTGCCATTCATACTCAGGCAAAAGTGCCTTTGAAATGACTGAGTCAAGTCTGATTAAGAATGACAGGATTATATCCTTAAATTGTTGAAGGTTCATGTGTATAACAATAACATTTCCTTTGAAATCTAGAAGAAAACCCTTCTAAAGTTAAAAAAGTGAATCTGAATTTTGTATTTTTCTGAGATCTGTATCAGAGCCTGTAGTTTTTGCTTTGGGTCTTGTTTTTAGAAACTCAGACTTTTGGATGTGGTCCAGAACTTTTTCAGCACCTCATCATTATTAACTCAGTGTTTCTGTGTGAGTGTAAATTTTCCAGTCCTCATTGACTAGACAGACAGACAAAGCTAAATCAGTCAGGGCATGTTTGACACATCTAATGCTACAAAGGAAGAATAGAGGGAGAGCTTTAAAAATAATATATCAAAGCACAAAGGAACTAAAATGAATGCATTCCCCTTATATCCTGGTGTCACAGGATCAACTACAATTATGCTTAACAAGACGCCATAGGAAGCAACAGTGAAAACAGAAAGTTTAAAGCAGAATGAGTTTGCTATAAAACTAGCACCTCGGTTTACCAGCAACCATGAGAATTGAAACAAGGATGCTATTCATCTAAATAGAGTGTCTACCTAGAGTTTGATTAACCAGCCAGGATTTTTCTGTATTTTTGTTGCTCTGGGATAGCCACGTGATTTCTGACTAGAGCATCAAATAAGTGCACTCTAATCCACAAAAAGAGAAATTCACCATTCATTTGTGATGTATTGACTCAGGCCAATTTAGTTCAACATCTGGTTTCTTTTTCACTTCCACATCTTACCCAGATTTCAGGCTTGGTGGGCTGAGGCACAAGGAGGTCAAGTGACTTGGCCAGTCACACAGTGAGTCAGTGGTTTAGGTGGGATTAGAGTCTAGAACTCTTCAGGTTCCCAGTGGTTTGCGCTAACCACCAGACACTACAGTGTCCCATGAAGGAGAAGTCTGTAGCATTTAGTGGGGATGCTAACAATAGAAATTATTTAGAATATTTAGCATTTAACAGAGAATGACAACTTTGATATAGTTTTTTTTAAATCATTCTGTTGAATTTAATAGATAATTATATTCTTGCTACAGCCTATTTTAAAGTTATCATCAGTTTGGGCATGATGCAAAGCCCATTGAAGTTAATAGAAAGAATCCCATTCAAGCCCCCAAATTATGTAGGACTTTTCTATAAGGTCCTTGTCGTTACTGAGTAAAATCTCCAGGTTGTGCAATCTTAGTTGTAGAGATTCCATGTCACCTGTTGCAGTTGCCTCTGATCTTAAGAGCAACCCATGAAACAGCTTTACATAATTAATATTTATTTAAAATGTATGTTGCAGTAGCATCGAGAAGCCAACCAGATCAGGACCCCGTGGTGCTAAAAACTGTACAAGAATATCGTGAATGACAGTTCATGCCCCAGAATGTTTATAGGCTAAAGGAGAAGACATGGCAGACAGATGAAACAAAGGGGGCCTGATTTTTATTTACAAATTACAGTAAGGTCCCTTTGCACTGTTCTGGGTCATTTACGTACGCACTCATTTGAAGGCCCCTTTATTCTAAGATGAGGAGCAAAAAGGGACCTGATTATAAATAAGAACCTAGCACCCAGAGCTCAGCCATAGCACTTGCACTCTTGTGAATCTGCAAAACAGCTCCAGCCCAGCCCAACCCAAGGCAATGAAAAGTGGCTCATACTTAAGCATCCATATATACTGACTGAGAATAATGACATTAAGGAACAGTTCTTAGAGGACTACTCCTTTTTGTTATTTTTTTCCTATTGCTGATATTCTTTTCACTCCTTGTTCTCAGATAAGATCTGGTGGTTCACCATGGTCTAACCTCTATGCAGGGACTGACTGAAACAGAACCAGATGATCTTAGATGAGCTTTAAGTATGTACTATGGTCTTGCGTAATAACTTAGCTATAATTCCTTAATATATGTTGTAATTGTTAATGCCGTTGGTCTTCCTGCTTATCTGAGGTTGCCACACCACTATTTAAGAAAAGATCCCTATTTCATTTCCTGTCTTTGTTTTCACCTATTTCTAGCCCATCTGTGTGCTCTGTGTTCCAGCATTGTCACTCACTGAGATTGGAAATGAAATACAAAAATGCACCCCACACCTCCAAGAATTAAAAGATGGAAGAAAATCTGTTAGGTCATATGGCACAACTCCCTGATGATGCAGGATTGTCCCTACTTACTAGTGTTTGGTCAGATCTAATTCTACATGTCCTAAGGTATGGGCTTTTCATCACTTCTCTTGGATGACTATGCCACAGCTTAATAGATCTCACTGTTGGGAAATTTTCTGTGATATTCAGCTTAATTTGTCCCTTATAATCTCATTCCATTATTTCTAGTTTTACCTTGCACTACCTGAAATAATTCTTCCTCCTTAATGATTACACTTTCAAATATTTGTAGTGAAGCATCAAAAGCTTTCCTCCTTTAGTAGCTAAACTATACACATTTAACTTTTTTAGCCTTCTCTCATATATCAATCCATCCAGACTCATAACAATTTTCCTTGTTCTCTGAACTCATTCCAATGTATCAAGAACTTTCTGGCAATGAGGTACCTATGCACATATAAAAAGTGAATATTTTTGTGTGATGTTTCGGTGTAAACAGCCTATAATGGAGTTGGCCTCAGCTGGATCCACACTGCCTTGCAAACTCATGCCTAATTTATTGTCCAGAAGAACTGGTAAAAAATATTAAGCATGTTTTGTGAAAAATTCTGGGGAAAATAAGTTGGGGTTTTTTGTCATACTATTTTGTGGAAATTTAGTGATTCTTTTTCAATAACCCCCCCACACTATTCTTTCCCTCCCCTTTTTTTTATTTCCTTCTTTTTTTCAGTGGCAAAACAGAAAAAAAGGTAGAAAGGGTAAAAGTAACCATTTTTGCCATCCTTTCTACCCCTCAGGCCCACAGCCTTGATGGAATCCTTGATTTGTCTCCTTCCCCCTGCCTTTGATGCAGCTGTAAAGTCCAGCCAATTTATCCTGTACAGTATTTCCAAAATCCATCTATTCCTCTCCATTTTCATTGTGAATATCCTGGTGCAGGCCCAGGCTATTTCCCACCTCAGTTATTGCAACAACCTCCTCTTTGACCTTTCACACATCTTGGCCTACTTCCATCCATCCAAAATGCAGCCATCAAGATCATCTGCTTTAATTTGTAAAAATTTTCTACCATTGCCAGTAAGGAGCACCCCCTCTCATTTTTTAAAAACTGAAATATAAGAAAATATACATTTTGGCATGTTGTATTCAATAAATATATTTGGGTAACTTATATATTAAAACCGCACAAACAAAAATTATCTAACCACATTATCCTTTTCTGCAACCTGCCTCATAATCCAGGTCTTCAGGTGTAACCTGCTTGCTCTATGAATGAATTTGTCAAATACCAAACACTAAGCAGGGTTGGACTGTGTTGGTCATGGGCTGGTAGGCTTTCAAAGAATGCCTAAGTCAGCGGTAGTCAACAGGTACTCAACATGCCTAAGTCAACTGCTTTTGAACTGACACCAAAATGTTGTTGTTGTTCTTCTCATTATTATTATTATTTATTTATTGATTGATTATTTTATTATTATTTATTATTATCTCCCTTGGTATTCTACTGTTAATTGAATTGTCTCATTAGACTGACGCCCCGTCTTTTCATGTACTATGTATATATATACCTGCTACTGTATTTTCCACTCCATGCATCTGATGAAGTGGGTTTGCCACAAAAGTTTATGCCCAAATAAATTTGTTAGTCTCTAAGATGCCACAAGGACGCCTCATTATTTTTGCTGATCCAGATGAACACGGCTACCACTCTGAAACTTTTCCCTAAATGACATTTTTGAAAACAACTGTGAACCATAATGTTTCACATATTTTAGATTTGGCATAATTCTGTCAGAGAATTAAAACTCAGATTCTAGAACAAGGAATGGCTGAATCCTTAAAGTATTAGGGACATCTCTTTTTCTGACCTCCCATTGCAGAGCTTTTTCTTGAACTATTGGAATCAAGGCTGATGTAATTCTAGAAGTGCTCTGAGGTTTAGCAGTGTAACTAGGGCTTTCACAACATTAGAAAGGGAGCAGTGGCTGCCAAACGTTATTGTATTTGATGACGCATCTCAGTGAGCTCCAACATCTAGGCAGGTATTTACCCTGTTATCCAGTGACTAATTGACCATTGAAATCCTGTTCTGAAAAACAGATGATCCAAGTGTAACAGCACTAAGTTTCACAATGTTATGGATACATCTATGTTAGAAAAGGCATTGCGTATCAATCGCAACTCCCCAAATACCTTCCTCAACAATGATTGAACACAGACTGCCCCTAAGCCCAAATACATTCAATGCCCTTGACAGAATCATGGTCAACCAGATGGAACAAATAGTTTATCACATTTTCTGTTGTCCTAATTCTAACTCCAATGGAACCCAGATTTGATCCGCTAAAGTGTTCAACCTAGCCAAAATCTAGCAGCCAACTATATAACCACTATGGAGGGGGCCTTCAAAAACACTGACACTTGTTGCTGCCCCTAATTGTAAACATTAGTGCAAACCCAAGTGTGAAACTTTATTTTGTTAAATTAGGTTTGATGTTTTAGCCAGGGATGATGTGGCCAATCACTTTGCTTGGAAAGAAAGGTAAACACATCTCTGGAGACTGGAAATTGGAAGTATGGGTCATCATATCTGGTATAGGTAGTTGGAGATTATGACAGTCTGAAGAATGCAGTTTCCAGTTACAGCAACTAAACAGTGTGAAGTTGTAAAGTTTAATTTACATGTCACTCTTTTAGTGAGTCCTATGAAAATTGTTGTTTGGGTGGAGTAAGCTTATTCAACAATTGAAAGGTTTAAAGTTGAGCTATGAAAAAGCTGAGAGTGTCTCAGGGGTATATATAAAGAAAAGTAGAATTAAGAGGAATAAAAACAAAAGAGGAAATCCTTTCTGACAAACAGCCTTAGGTGAAGGAATAGGTGTTGTTTCCCTGAGTGCTTGGAGGGCCTTTTCCTCATCTTGCATTCCCAGTTTGAAAAACATATGTTTTTGTTTGGTAGCATTATCATTCTTTAGGGGTAAAATAAACGGTAGCTTCCATTGAAATGCTGATCTCAAGGGAATTTTGAAATGTCCCTCTTTGGAACCATTGAGGTGAGTGAAGTGAATCACAGACAGGTTCAGGCTTTTTTTGATTGGGGTATTAAGCTAAACATTACCATTATTTCTGTCAATGTGCTATGTGCTGTGGAGATGGATGTGCAGGAAGCTGAGGGGTAGAGAAAAGAATAAAGAATAACATACTTCATGCCATTTTCTTTATTCTCTTCCCTCATTTTGACATATGAAAAATTTAGCAAATAATGGAGATTTCTTAAACAGACTTCACTCTTTAAGTAAAAGGAAAAAACCTCTTTGAAATGTGCTTTGTATTAGGGTTATCTAATCAGTCACCGATGAGTTTGAAAGGTTTAAACAGAGAGACAAACTTAAAGTTCAGTTTCCAGTGTGAAGGGAAATGATATGTGAATTTACAGTCTGAAGGTTCATCTGAAAATTAAATATGTAACACAGGCTGCAAGGCTGTAACTGGCAGTTTTTAAGAATATGCAATTTTCTATTCCAGTACAACTGAGACCTGTTAAATGCATTGCCTCGATGTAGAACAAATCCCTCATTTCAATAGGGTTATTCCTTACAGATACCTTGGGTTAACTCAGCTGAAACATTGACTTAAATTGTTGCAGAGCAGATTTATTTATTTAACATGGTGTTTCACAGAAGGTTTTGTGCTAATTATTGGATTTGGCATGCAGTATTACACTATTTGAGCAGATTTTTTATTTTCCTTTCAAATATACTCATTAAGGGTCTGATGCAGAACAATCAACTTATTCATTTGGCAGGTTTAAATTTCATGTTTAGTTGATTGCTGATGGCCAGAGATTCTGCAACAGTAAAACAGCTAAATCTGAACTACCATTTTAATGTAAATGATAAATTAAATAAGAGAAAGTGAACGTTAACATGGCCACCTTTCACCCCAAACTTTGGAGCTCTGAACTGGAGCCCTTTAGTTAAATTGGTGCAACTTCTGTTTGTAGACAAGCCCTAGATGAAGCCATTAAGCAGATTAGGTGTGCTATTTGTCCATTGTTGAGTCTTTGAAATGCATTGGGTTTTGCACTGAATATGTTTCTTCAAAATCATCCCATTCCCCATCAAGTATCTGGGTAACTTTTTTCAGGGCATTAAATAAACTCTACTGGATCACATAAGTAAGGAACAGCTCCATGATATTTAGCATTACAAAATAAAATGTTATCCAAACTTAGGAGGGAGGGTTCTGGAAATGTCTTTCTCTGAATTTGAAATTTCCATTATGGGGCTCTGGAAAGACTGTATGTATTAGCCATTATTTATTAGGCATATGGTTCTCAGGACGTCACTTTTTTTATCCCAGATTTTTATTTTGCTCTTCAGTGTTTAATTCCTTCTAAATATCATAATTTAAATGATTTTGTTTTCTAATATGTCAGTGAAAACAAAGTCTGTTTCTGATACCCAACATACAGTACTTTAACTATTTACATTTACTGCATTTTCCCAGGGCTGCCAGGATCTAAGGGCCTGATCCAAAGCCTATTGAAGTTGGTGGGACTTTCCATTGACTTCAGTGAGCTTTAGGTCAGGCCCTTAGGGCTTTAGAAAAACAGAATGTTCTCAGTGTGAATCAAATCACAGCTCAACCAAATAATGCAAAATGTCTGTCAGTTTTCACTAATTGCAGCACATGGAGAATTCCATTTATGCCCATAAAGGTCAGATTGAATTGAATCCAAGCAATTTTTTTTCCCCCTCATATTTTAACATCTTCAGTTTCACTCTGTTAGCTCACTTTTGAGAAATAAGTTGAATGTCTTCCTGTGAAAGGAATAGCCTAGTACCACTGTTGTCATAGCTATGAGTGTGTTCCATTGTACAGAAATGAAAACAGAATCAACAATAAATACCAGATATTCTTTTCACATCAAACAACTTATTTGCCTTTGTTTGAACTCTCTGTGCTCCTCCCCTCAGTTTACTTTCTGTTTTGGAGGGCAGAACAATTCTGTATCAGTGGCATAGTGACACCAACTGGTAATAAGAAAGATTGTAACTAGATAATCCATTGTCAATGCTCCTCATTCACCTGGAGCAGGAACACAAGAGGTTCTTGTTAATGCTTTCAGCAGCAGCACTTTCTGAACGCGGGAGAAAGAATATTGCCTTGCACAATAAAATGCTGCCCTTCTGAAATCATATCTAAAGGCACCAACTCTGTGCTCAGTTATAATGATTTAAATTGAATTGTACTAGAATAAATAAGATAAATATTTGGCCTTTGTTTTTTAAATGTCACTCTGATAAGCCTAAATGAAGTGATTTGTAAGGAAAATAAAATGACTGTGCAGGTGGGTGGGTGAGTATGTGTGTGTGTGTATGAATAGATGTGGATCTATGTGTATATATATTCAGAAAGAGAAAATGACTGTGTTAGCTTTAAGGAATAACACCCATAAAAGTAACACTTGAAAATAAGTATAAATTTACCCCTTGAAAATTCAGTGAACAAAACTAATTTAGACCCTTCAGGCCAGATCCTCAGCTCAGGCAAAGCAGCATAGCTGGATCATCATCTACCCTACTCTGCCCTAACAAAATTACTTAAGCAATCCACAAGACACATCCTGCCATTCTCTTGTGTTTACTACAGAGGGAGTGGAGTGGAAATATAATATATATGAGACAACTATGCAGTATTTAGGGTGTCCTTTTAACAGACCATGTTTCAACAAGTGTTTTGATGCACAGCCACATTCCAGAATTTCCCTTATGAAAGGGAAACATGCGGCAGCACATCCTTCTGAACATTAACCTTAAAGCTGCAGCAAGCAGTTTGTCAGGGACTGAGGCAAGAGAGGGGTGAAATTGTTTTGCCTAATTTCAAACCCACTTGACCGTCAGGGGTTTTAAAGTTCAGCTGAGGCCTTGGCTACACTGGCACTTTACAGCGCTGCAACTTTCTCGCTCAGGGGTGTGAAAAAACACACCTCTGAGTGCAGCAAGTTACAGCACTGCAAAGCGCCAGTGTAAACACTGCCCCAGCGCTGGAAGCATGTCTCCCAGTGCTGTAAGCTAATCCACACGGGGGAGGTGGAGTACCTGCAGCCGCGACCACACTCGCACTTCAAAGCGCTATACGGCTGCAAGTGTAGCCAAACTTGAATGGTTATTCAGTTTGCATTCTTCTTTGGTGAGGCTGCAAGAGTGGCAGAGAAGAGGAGAGAGGTGCTAGACTATGTAAGATTAAAAAATGGGTCAGAGAGTGGGAAGAGAGACAAACGAATTCAGCAAAACAATGAAAAAGGAGCAAGGAGGAGGAAAGAAAAAATATAAAGAGTAAAAAAAATATGCAGTACAGTATATTTATACCCTCTATAGCACACCTCATTGCTGATTGCTCTTCAAAGCCTATCATTGTTACAAAATATGTTTACTGTGGTCATGTCTACAGGACAACAGAGAATGAGAACTTGTGCTAGAATAATGTAGAAACATAGAAGAATAGACAGCCCCTGTTCTGAAGAGCTTACAATCTAAGGCCTTGTCTACACTGGCAAGTTTCTGCGCAGAAAAGCAGCTTTCTGCACTGTAACTCCAGAGGTGTGTACACTGCCAAACTACTTAGTGCACAGAAACTGAGCAGTTGCAGCGCTGTAAAAAAAACCATCCCGACTAGAGGTGCACAACTTTCTGCTCTGGGGCTACACCACTGGTTGATTACAGTGCTGCGACTGGCCTCCAGGAGGTGTCCCACAATGTCTGTTCTCGCCTCTCTGGTCATCAGTTTGAACTCTACTACCCTGCCCTCAAATGACCAACCATGAGACCCCTCTTAAATTCCTTGGGAATTTTGAAAGTCACCTTCCTGTTTGCTCGGTGATGCCTACAGTGGTCTCAGCACATCTTTCCAGGTGACCATGCCTGCTCTGTGCACCAGGCAATCCCCCACTTGAAGCAATGCAGAGCTGCTGGACCTCATCAGCATTTGGGAAGAGGAGGCTGTTTCTTTCTCATACTACAGAAACTGGAGGAGTCTGAAGCAGATGAGAAGCAAGAGGAGTCAAAGGCTGTTTTGAACAAAGACTTTGCCATTATGTTGTAGAAAAAGCAGATTCTCAGATTGTTCTCTTGGACCAAATACCTGAAGAGGTTCTGTATTCTGCAACATTTGAAAGCACTTTTCAACATTTGGTTCTAAGTATGTGACTTGTTTAGTAATCCAGTTAAATGCTATAACAATCTTATCATTTCTAAGGCCTCGTCTATATTAATTCTGTAAGTCGATCTAAGTTACAATTAGTTAAGTTATGTAAGTTACGTAACTTAAGTCGATGTAATTTACATAGACTTAAACCAGTGTCTGCTCCCCTGTCAACATAGTTTCCGTCTCTCATTGAGGTGGAGTACTGAAGTGGATGGGAGAGTGCTCTCCCATAGACTTAGCTCATCTTCACCAGACCTGCTAAATCAATGGCAGCAGTGCTGATTTAGCATGGTAGTGAAGACAAGCCTTAACATTACTACCTCTGAACCTTAGCTCTAAGAGGTTTGCAGCAAAAATCTTCCCATCTTTGAATAAACTCCTTCACTTTTACTCCTTCCTGACTTGTGAGTGGAGATGCACTTAGAGTCTCAAAAACAGTTGACTTGCCCATAAGCTGAAGAATGTCTGACAAAAGTACTTTGTCTGGTTTAGATGCAGTGACTGCAGAAGCAATGGCTGTAGAATCTTCAGAGAGTTCTGCAGGTGAACCCAGAAGATCTCCTGATCAACTACAATGTATCATACACTTCTAACTACTTCAATATCTTTAAATATCACTGTTTCCTGAAAATCTACTTGGTTTTTCAATAGACTTTCAAAGGACATCACCACACTTCCCTATCTTGTTTTGCTAGAAAGTTTCAGTGTTACCATTTTATTCTTGCCATGCTTTTCTTCCGACTTCTTAAATATTATGTCTTCAATATGAATAGTTTTTCACATATTTTAGAACTTTTCAGGGCTAAAATTCAGAGACAACTGTCCAGAGCGGAATTCCAATGAACCCCCTGGAGTTCTCATAGCATGTTGGAGCTAAGGAGGGTCTGAGGGGGCACTGGGAAATATTCTATAACGGTGGATCTCAACTATTTAACAAAGTGTTACCTGGGCCACACATTGAGAACCACAATGCCCCCCACACCTAACTCTCCCCACAAACCGCTATGCACAGTGCCCTCTGCCCAGAGACCTCTCCACAGAGTGGGGTGAGGAGTGGGGAGTTGGGTGAGGAGCAGGGCATGGGGCAGGTGGCAGGGACCCCAATCCCAGTCCCTGCTGCATGGGACTCCCAACCCCACTGTGCAGGGCTAGGGAGCAGCCAGACCCTGCCCCAGTCCTGGACCCCATAACCCCAGACTCCAACCTGGCTGCAGAGAGTCCAGAGTCCGCAGCCCAACCCTGCTGCATGGGACTGGGCAGCAGCTGCCAGCCCAGGCCCCAATTCTGCTGTGTGGGGCTGAGCAGCAGCCCAGAGTCCACAGCCTGACCCTGCTGTGCGAGCCCATGCGACAGTCCAGAGTCCGCACCCCAACCTTGTTGTGCGGGGCTGGGCGGCAGCCTGGAACCCACAGCCCAGAGCCTAGAGTGTGAGGCCAAGTGGCAGCCAGTAGCCTGCACCCCGAGCCCACTGTGCAGGCCAGGTGGCAGCCAGCAGGGCAGCAGGGCCCAGACCTATGGCCTTTAGTACACAGCTGTTCTGGGCTACATCTATGTGCTAATTGGGCCACATGTGCAGGGCCGGCGCTTCCATTTAGGCGACCTAGGCGGTCACCTATGGTGCCAGCATTTGGGAGGGCGTCAGACTGCTCCGGTGGACCTCCCGCAGGCGTGTCTGCGGACGGTCCTCTAGTCCCGCGGCTCCGGTGGAGCATCCGCAGGCATGCCTGCGGCAGGTCTACCAGAGCCGTGGGACCAGCGGACCGTCAGCAGGGACGCCTGCGGGAGGTCCACCGGAGCCGCGGGACCGACGAGCCGGCCCTGCACCTAGGGCGCCAAAAACACTCGCACCGCTCCTGTGCATGTGGCCCATGGGCCACGGGTTGAGAATGGATGTTCTGTAAAAGCAGCAGAGAATCCTGTGGCACCTTATAGACTAACAGACATTTTGGAGCGTGAGCTTTCGTGGGTGAATACCCACTCCTGTGTCTGACAAAGTGGGTATTCACCACGAAAGCTCACGCTCCAAAACGTCTGTTAGTCTATAAGGTGCCACA
The DNA here is from genome assembly GCF_003597395.2 of Chelonoidis abingdonii. Classification (NCBI taxonomy): domain Eukaryota; kingdom Metazoa; phylum Chordata; order Testudines; family Testudinidae; genus Chelonoidis; species Chelonoidis abingdonii. The sequence continues at coordinate 83,938,476 of NC_133771.1, read as the reverse complement.
GGATTCTCTGCTGCTTTTACGGATCCAGACTAACACGGCTACCCCTCTGATACTTGATGTTCTGTAAGAATTTAAGCCCTGCTTCTTTTGCTCTTTTACAGATTTTTTCCAGTGTGCCCCATTTCATGAAATCATTAAGAAGCAACTTTCGGCCATGGTTGTAATATATGGATATTTGTCCACTATGATACCCATACTGCTTTCATATTAGTGGCATTATGAGTCAGCATAGCAAACACTTTCCCATTTCCAATCTTCTCTAGTACTTCACATATTTCACTACTAATATACTCTGCAGTATGTCTGTTCTCTCCTGTTTTAAAGCTCTTGTATTAAACTGGTAAAGGTATTGTTATCACAAAGTTTACGATTTCTTCCCTCTGTACACGTATTCAACCATCTGTAAGTACTGCCAGACAAAGTGATTCATTGATATTTTTCTTGCACAGTTTGCACTGTGCATTCATACTGCAGAAGAGGCTTGCTTGAAGAACGTCTGCTGGGTAACTGATATGATGTTCTTAATAGTTTAAATGCTGTATTCCAAGAACTATTTTCAGTGACTGGTAATGGAGTGCTGGAGGTGAATATTGCTCTTGAGCGCTTGGTCAAGTTTGTATTGATGTTCAGGTGTCATTCTGTCTATAAATGAAGTTACTGTTGGTGGTATTTTGGATATAGTTGGTTGAGATGCCCATTTTCCTGACGATTGAAGAGCTGAACTTGAGAGTACACTTCCAGATGGTGATGTCACAGAAACAGAAGGACCTCTGGATCGAAAATATTTATCGCATGTGCAACCATTGTCAGAGTCATTTACTTTATACTCTTCTTCTTGACCTTCATTTCCACTCAGAAAGGATTTACTATGTCTGCAGGACGTTTCATACATACAATGTGTTTGGTCATCCTGGTAGCATTTGGAAATGCAGATTTCATTTGGTACTATTTGGAAAATAGAGGTTCTTTTGGGTATGAATGACTTTCAGTGTGGAAATGCTTCCATATGTCTATTTTTGCTGAGGCAGAAGAAAAAAGTAATAAGAGCTCCTCCATGCTGGGTGCGGTTGGTTTCTCCTGTGGATTTCAGGGTAAGGATTCAGAGACAAGATCCATTCCAGCCTGATGAGGTGAGATGACAGCTAAGGGGTGAGTAGGCTGCTCACCAGGGCTAGGCAGGAGGACAGCAGCTTCAGGATAGCAGCTGCTTCTCCCCTCCTGCTCACATTGTCTCCACACCAAACTCCACTTCCAGGACAGAAGTCACTCAAAACAGGCAGCCAGCAATCCACAAGAAAGGGCCCCTGTACTCACACACCTGTTCTCTAGCTCTCTCTACTGGTGGGGGCTGTACTAAGATGCCCCAGAAGGTTACATAGATATATAAAGCATATAGACCTACAATATATAGGAATTGTCCTTGCTTATTATTGTACATTTTGAAATAAATGAACATCATTTGAAATACTTATTAGTTATTAGAAAGCATTTTGAAGGACTGAAGTGTAGCATAGTAATATCAGTTTAAATATTACTCTAAAAATTCTTTCATTGTATATTCTGAGAGGAAATATTTCACATAAATATTTCTGTTCAATTTTCCCTCCAAATTTCCAACTTTTCCATACCAGGCCTCAGAGGGAAAGAAAAAAAACAGTTTTTTTCCTGAACGTTTCAGGGATTTTTCCAGCCCCTCACATCTCCACGCAGAACCCCTGTATTCTGTTGCTGCATGTACCAAGTATTCCCTAACAAACCACTAATTACAATGGGCTGCATTGCAATGACAGCACAGTGGGTGCAGTAGCAGAAGCACTCCTAATGGGATAATATTCTACTTTTATTACTTCCACTTAACTTTTATATATTGTTTTTGTCTTCAAATATAATTACTAATGTTCATTTTAATTGGCATCTTCCTTGGCTCATAAGCAGTACACCTTTTATGTTATTTTAAAACAGAAATCATGCTCATTGGGCAAGGTTTTTTCAGTCTCTCACCAATCCAATTAAGATGTTTGGAGGGAAAAGGAATAACCATATGGTTTCTTGCTGATGACATGTTTATGCTCTCTATAGCTTTCTAACCAAAAAATGCCACCATACCTCAACTGGTAAAACCTGAGATGAAGAGCCGTGTGCAATGCCTTCAGAAATTCCTTCTCACTGGCTGTTTGAAATCACCTCATTCTTGTTGTTTTAAAATAAAAGTCGTTGAAATGCATTTACATACCAGAACCTTTCATGAAGACAGAAAAGTCTGTGGTACTCTCTCTTTTCTTATTGTTATATTTTAATATCTGATGTGTTCACAATTCACCACTTGGACTTTTGTTTTCTTCCATTTCCCAATGTATCTGAGGATTTCAGCAAATGAAATGTGTTTAAAAATATTCCATTGTGCATAACTAGACAGCCCTGATCCACCTGCAATCTCTTCTTCTGTTTCTCTGGCATTTGAAAATAAATTATTTTTAAAATCACTAATGTTATATAGATCACTAGTTTAAGTGACACTTGACAAAAGGAGAGCTTGTGAATTCAAGAAGTGGGTTTTTTGAGGCCTGCCCAGTCTCTTTATTGTAGAGGTCCCAACATGAGGTCTCCCTGTGCTAGACTTAGTACATACACATAGTATGAGACTGTTTTATGTATTTAGATTGCAAGATTTTGGGGGAGCGACAAAGGATGGAAGAAAGGAAGTAGTATTAACCTCCATTTTATAGCTGGGAAACTGAGGCACAGAGATTAAGTGAATTCTCCAGGGATACAAAGGAAATCTGTGGCAGAGCCAGAAATGTAAGCCTGATCTCCTGAATCCCATTCCAATGCATTTATCAAAGACCATCCTTCTCTATTCTTCTCCTATTCAGCATAACTTCTATGACTACAACATCATTGGCAGTGGCTTCAGGAGCACTGTAGTGAGGCAGAGTGGCCTCATTCCAATGCTGATGGGAGGAACCACTTTCCACCCCTCTAGTGAGCAGAGTCAGGCCAGCCCCACGACCCATGCTGGAGGCAGAGAGGCAGGACAGGAAGTGTAAGAAGTAGGGCCTCCATCTCAGTTGGATGAGATCCAGGAAGGAGGCAGATGCCCCTGCCTTGCTGCTGAACCCTGGACCGGGGACTGAGTTGTTCAGCGCCCAGACCGGTGGGAGAGACTGATGGTGGGGACGAACTGCTGAGATTGCTGTCAGCCAAATATCCAGAGGAACTGCTGGGACTGCCATCTGGTGAGTACCCTTACCGGACTAGGGTAGGAAGTAGCCCAGCAAAACCAGACATTAGTCTGGTTGAGATACTGGGAGTTGAGTTAGCGTGTTGCAGTGGGATCTTTGCCGACCCAGTGGCAGGATCACTTACTACTGCTAGTGCTCTAGGCTGGGACCTGGTGGAGTAGGGTGGGCCTGGGTCCCGCTTCATCCTGCTGCCAAACCCACCCTTGGGGGGTGGCCTATCCACCTGAGGCTGGAAGGCCTGTGTGTGTGTGCTGTCTGCCCAAACTAGGAAGCTGGGCTAGACTGCTAATTGCTCTGCCCTGCCCAGAAGGCTAGAGCCTGACTGTGTTTGCCATCTACCCAAGTGAGGCAGCTTGGGTGACAGACTGCTGGTTACTCAGCCTAGCTCCAAGGGGCCAGGGCCCTTGACCATTAACAGTTGCCATACCTTTCTAATGCCCTGCCAATTGATAGCTAGATCGATAGCTAGGTGTCATAGGAGGCAGAGTGGCCTCCCTCCGAGGCTGACTGGGAAGAACCACTCAAAGCCATTACATACACCCACAGCTGTGTCATCACCAAATGTCCTGAGATGAAGACCAAGGACAGGGTAGGCCACTTCCTCAATGAGGGAAAAACAACAATAACAGAAAATATGGAAATGGCAGAAGTGCTAAATATTTTTTTCTTTCAGTAGTGATCAGATATCTAACACAGTGAATGTCAGTGACAATGAGAGGATCTGAGGCTAAAATGGAGAAAGAACAAGTTAAAAATTACTTAGAAATGTTATATGTCTGCAAGTTGCCAAGGTCTGATGAAATATATCCTAGAATACTCAAGAAGCTGACTAAGGAGCCATCCGTGAATATCTTCAAAAAGTCACGAAAGATGGGAGAAATTTTAGAGGACAGGAAAAGAGAAAATATAGTGCTAATCGATAATAAAGAGGAATAAGGGCCACCTCTGGAATTACGGACTAGTCAACTTAACTTCAGTACCCAGAAAGATAATGCTAGATCACAAGCTAAATATGATTCAACAGTGTAACACTGTTGCAAAAAAACCCAAACCTCATTCTGGAATGTATTAGCAGGAGTGTGGTAAGCAAGACATGAGAAGTAATTCCTCCGCTCTACTCCACGTTGATTAGGCTTCAACTGGAGTATTGTGCCTGTTCTGGGCACCACCGTTTAGGAAAGATGTGGACAAATTGGAGAAAGTTCAAAGAAGAACAACAAAAATGATTAAAGGTATAGAAAACATGACCTATGAGAGAAGATTGAAAACACTGGGTTTGTTTAGCCTGGAGAAGAGAAGAATGAAGGGGAACATAACAGTTTTCAAGTACCTAAATGGTTGTTACAAGGAGGAGGGAGAAAATTTTTTCTCTTTAACCTCTGAGGATAGGACAAGAAACAATGGGCTTAAATGGCAGTAAGAGAGGTTTAGGTTGGACATTAGGACAAACTACCTAACTGTCAGGGTGGTTAAGTACTGGAATAAATTGCCTAGGGAGGTTGTGGAATCTCCATTGTTGAAGATTTTCAAGAGTGGGTTAGACAAACACTTCTCAGGGATGTTTTAAATAATACTTAGTCCTGTCTTGAGTGCAGTGTCTTGAGTGGATTAGATGACCACTCGAGGTCCCTTCCAGTCCCACAATTCTATGATGCTATGAGTTTTGGAGGCTGATACAAAAAATTAGGTTCATTTAGGCAATCATGCATTCTCAACATAAAAAACATAGCTACTTTTCTAACCAAATGCATTTCAATGTATAGACATAGGATCAAATACAACCAGTGTTCAGATGCACAAGCTAGAAGAGCCCATTTATTTTCTATCGCATCATCATGAAAAGTGCTGAGGCTCATTAGTGAACCATCAGGATTTGTGTATGGCATCATTCCAACACTGGAAGCAACACTAGACAATTTAGGAATACCCAGACTGAGAAGGATCCAGAATGACCACTATGTCTTTCTCTTTCATTGTGTTAACAATTGAACCGCCCAGTGCTTGCTTCCTCCAAATAACTGCCCAGTAATTGTTTCCTCTTGTTTAGCTCATTTTTAGAACGATATTAATTTCTCCTTCTATTGTTGACCCTGTTAGTTTAGTCTGTAATGTATGTTTATTGCACACACATGGCACCACCTAACTTTCTGCCCTTCGTTAGCTTTAAGTGAAACTTCAGGGTAACAAATTTAAAAAGAACTGTTTTTGCCCATGTTACTATTTATAATGCCCACTTACGCTATTATAAAAATTCAAATGCACTGTTCATCACTTACACCATTTGCTTGTTTTATGCATTTCACTTAGACAATGAGTCTAGACTGACCAATTTCATTTTGTGATTCTGCTCAAGGATACAAATGTTGCCATACCTTGGTTACAAACACTGTAGTCTATTTACTTTTCTTATTTTTAATACAAGCAAAATCTCTTTTCAATTAACTCTTTTTTTAAAAAGATCCTGAAATATTCTACAAATATTAGTATTTTATAATACTTAAATGCGGGGCCTAATACCCGATAGTGTCCCCTTAAATGTTCTCTTGCTTCTGTCTTTGGGAAGAGCTCAGCACCTCCATCTTCTTTGTTCCATTTTGAATTCAGTTTGCTTCAAGGAGATTTGATCCAGTTCTGCTCATTCTGAAAGCATTTAAGACTGGCTTCTCAGTAATCCTGATATTAGTGCTTTCCCAATTCTAGCTGCTCTCCTTTGATACAAAGGAAAGCAGCTAAAATGGTGAAAGTTCTAATATCAAGATTTTCTCTGTTTCTCTCTCTTTTCTATTTCTGTCATATCTTTTAACGTTTTAATGTACTGGCTTAGTGTTTCTCTCTAGTAGCTGGCCTGCACTGACAATAAGAGCCTGCTGCTTTTGTGAAGTTAAGCTAGTTACTCCTTTAGCTGAAATTATAGGGACTGTGCTTTTGAGGACTGATCCAACACCCACTGACATCAGTAGAAAATTTCCCATTGATATCAGTGGGCTTTGGATCAGCTCCTGGATGATGAAGGTCTTAGATTATATCACCAGTAATAGCCCTTGTGGTTTTATGTATGCAGACCTGGGTCCTTTACAAAATGGCATCCTAGATGAGGCTTTAACTTGATCCTTCTCCCCCATACTCTACTCATTGGATAGTCAATGTAAGGATGAAAGAAAGAGGGAGGGGGAACTAATGAAGATATATTTAAGATAATTTCAAGTTTCCATTTCCTGAATTTCAGTTGCTAGATGATATAACCAACTCTCACTGTTCTTTATTTTCCACTTTGTTGAAAAATCAGCCATTTTGCTGACAAAAACGTAATTTTACTGTCAAGAATAACTGTCATGATTCATAACCTTAATGACTCCTCTCACATACACCAGAGTGACAAGAACAAATACAGGAAACCCTGATCTCTGATTTTCTGTAGGTACTTCTCCTTTTAGCTATTGTTCTCCTATTTCATTACTAAACCCAGCAATTAAACTGAAACATTCAGGCATTTTAAACAATGTTTTCTCTATTCAAATTTTATTGCTTTCTAAATGCTTATATATATAAATTTAGAAAGTATTTTAAAGCCATACAGTTAGAAATATATATACACAGACACACGCATGCACAAAAATTAGGATCAAATGGAGAGTCTTCCTGTGAGCGGTGGCAAGAGTGTGAAAAAGGAAATCTCCCCCTCCTCTGCACCATGTACCCAATGCTGCTAGCTCTACTTGATCCAATGGGAAGGTGACATAGTCTGTCCAATAGTGTTCTATCCCCAGAAAAGGCACAGCCAGTTAGGTTGGGGTCATGGCCACAGCCTTGAATCTGCTGTGCTCACCTCAGCATCTGGCAACAGGAATGGAGAAAATATGCTATTACTTTCTAAAGGAAATGTAGTGAGTTCTGAGGCTCATGATGTTCTGGGGTATGTCTACATTGCAAAACAAAACCTAAAGCTCGGAATCTCAGAGCTGTGGTCAGTTGACTTGGGCTGTAGGGCTAAAAACAGCAGTGAAAACCTTCCTGCTTGGGCTGGAGCCTGGGCTCCAAGACCTTTTCCCTTTTCCAGTATTCAGAGTCCAGGCTCCAGCTCAAGCCTGAACATCTACACTGTTATTTTTATCCCCGCAGCCAGAGCCCCGTGAGCCCGAGTCAACTGACTCAGGCTCTGACAGCGACACTCAACTGCACATGTTTTTCTTTGCAGCATAGATACACCACCATTTTCCCACAGGCTCTGTGCCAGACAGGCAAACTAGCTACCTCCATTCAGATGCTTCAGCTACAAGCTTTATTTTCCAAGTAGAAACCAGGACACTTCAGGGTCACAAAAGACTTATTCAAAAGACACTTTTTTCAGTCTGTGCTGGTGTTTCTACTGCTAGCCTCTGACTCAACACTAACATGGTATATTTCTCAGAACCAAGGATTTTATTCTCCATCAATTTAATGTTCTGAATTAGGTTATCATGAAACCAGTGCTGTTAATATTCAACATGGAGCAATAGAACAGCTCTGATAGTGTCTACATACACTCATTCAGCTTTTCTCAGCGCTTCAAACACTGTTCATCACATTGACGACTTATTCTACAGCAGGGGCTCTCAACTTTTTTCTGAGGCTCCCTCAACCTACTATAAAAACTCCACAGCCCACCTGTGCCACAACAACTGCTTTTCTTCATATTAAAGCCAGGGCTGGCATTAGCAAGCAGGGCAATTGCCTGAGGCCCCGCACCGCAAGCCCCTACCTCAACTTGCTCATGCTGCAGCTTCATCTCCATGCAATGGAGCTATGGATTTCTGCCTGGGCCACAGCAAGTCTAACACTGGCCCTGCTAGGTGTATCCCTGAAACCTGCCTGCGGCACCCCAGGGAGCCCTGGATCCCTGGTTAAGAACCACTGTTCTCCAGGACTGTTTGTTCAAAGCAACTTCTGTTCAACTATGCTTTGAACAAACATATTTCTGTTATCAGAAAGCAACAACAAGCATTTAGATTGATTAAATGAAAAACTGGATCTTTTAGGTGTTCGAAAAGAAGTTCCTAGGACATCATATTTAAAGCCAGAACATGTGATCTCTCTGACCATTAGGTAGGCCCCTATCCCCAGTGCAGTAATTGTACTTAAAGGCATCACTTAGTCATGACTAGTAATAATGAAAATATCCTGTTGAGTTTTGCACAGAAAGAATTTAAAATAGACACAAATTGCACATTTTGTACCTCATGTCCCTTGATATGTAATGTGTGTAGCATTTCTATGCTTTACTGTATCAGCAGAGGTTTTTAAAATGGTAAGCATTAGCTTATACATGATCATTTAAGGATTCTTTAAATTCCAGTAAGCTTCGGAGAGTCTCCTAAAGAACAGAAGTGATACATTAACTAGACTTGAGTGACAGAGTTTGCTAACATTTCCATTCATACAAAACAAGAGGAAACCTAACCTTAGGAAGACCCTGCCAATGCTTGTTGCCAGACATTTTAATCATGAGGGAAGGGACAGCTACTGGGTGTTAAATTGCATGAGCCTGTGTGCTGCTGTTTAGATTTGTCTGCACTCTTCAAGCATGAGGGAAAATCCATTTATCAAGATATTTGCTGTATTTCAGTTTACCCTTAAAGCAAAAATATGGCATCTCCTCACTTACCTGGGAGCAAGTATTTGCACTGGAATATTGTTTACATTTCTGATGAGTTAAGTCCTGCTTGCACATGGCTCAACACGTTACATTGCACTGTGTTATGATATTAAAGGTGGTGCTGTGTAACTTGAATGCTTTTTAGTGCATCAAATGACACAACGAAATGAAGCAGAAAGAATCTTGTGACATTTCTCAATAGGAAACATTTAACTCTGCTTCATCACTGTTTAATTGACTTGCAAGCCACTCAGGACTCCATGAATGTTAAGTGAACAGATCCTTAGCAGACAGTCACACTTTATATTAAGTGTCTCTAAGTGCACTTGTTTATAGTGTAAAAGTTCTGTAAATAACTCATTTTAAATAACACCTTTCTGCATGTTAGTGACTATGTGTAGCTTGGGCTCTGTCCTCACTGAAGCGTGCAGGGGTTTCACGTTTCGAACTCTAATAATAATTTTTGGAGTTACACAATGAGATCCCTGCTTATGTGTACCTGCTTGCATGCTCTTTGTATCAATCAACAACTGTTACAAAAAGCCTGAAAGTCCATTAGCAGCAAACTGTGACAATTTTAAAAACAACTTTCAAATAATAGCTAACTTACCATGCAAGTTAAGGCCTGATACCATATTCCTTGGACTCAGTAGAAGTCTTGGATATATGAGAAATCTAGGATCAGGGCCTTCACTGTCTTCTTTACTTGTAATATAATTTATTTTGAGATTCTGTTGAACACTGGGGGAATTTAATTATAATATCTGTGTAATTTTCTACACCACTTCATCCTATTTAAACTGTGACGTAATCTTCTCATCCTTATTATATCTTCCATGTTTGCTCGTTCTGTTATTTCAAGTTTGAAATATTCTTTGGGCCATCATAAACTATCCAGAATGTGACCCATTTCTAGGAAATGACTTATTGATTAAATATTGACAGATTTCTTCCCTCTTTACAGACTGGTCACTACCAACATGCTCAATCCTTCCTCGCCATATCTCTGTGAGGAGAGTAGTGGCCTTACTGGGGAGAGAGAGGGAAAGGGGCACTTTTCTGCTTTGGTTACTGCAAGAGAGAGGGATTTTAAATCCTCAGCCTTACAGGACTGTCCTCTCTATGGATGACAATTCAGTTTTAGACCTTTCAGGCAAGACTGTTTTCTGTGAGCTGCACAGGCCTTTTCATCCCTCTATCTGGCAGTGATCTGGGCTAGAGCTTTGGTCCTGGCTAGGATGGCATTGCCTGTTCTCATATCATCATCTCCTAACAGCTCCTAAGAGCTCTAAGCATGGAAGTAACATTGCTGAGGATTTTGGCCCTAAAGGCACACTGCAATTGGCTTTTATAAATTATCATGCTTTAAAGAAGTTAGATTTACAGGTTTGTCAAATTCCTTGGCACAAACGGTGTTTCCTAAACCTGGAGGTAAGGAGTAAACACAGTCCCATCTGAAATTGCATGCTGTAATTTCTATATAGGAACTTCAAGAATTATTTGCATTCCAAATGTAAAGAGCTGCTTCTGCTACTTAATTATTTTGAACACTCCTCTTAACTTTTTGTGCCACAGTGACAACAAAATGGCTTCAAACAAAAGTCCCAGTATGAGAGATGAATGAAGGGTCATGAATCCTCAAAAACAACAATGCGACAGGTCTATTTTGGTAACTATCTTGGCAGAGTAATATGGAAGCTTTTGTTAAGTGAACAACTTCCAAGTTTCAAGGGAGTGGGTCATAAATAGATTCTTCAGGAAATTCACAAAGCTAGAGTCTGACATTGAGAAATGAAATTATTTGGTTAAAGGCACATGTTTGCATTTACCCCTCTAACTGAATTACTACAACTGTGAAAGTTTTTTCGTAGGACTCTGAAGCTCTTCTTCTTGGCACTCTTATTTAGATTTTTTTAAAATTAAACTCCCCTCCCTTTTTTAAAGGAGAATGTAAATGATCACGGAAGACAGTGATAAACTTTGAGCAAGGTTAGGGGAACATAGTACAATAAAACACATAGAGATCCGTGTGATGACAGCAGGAAAAGTGCAAGAAAAGAAAAGAGAGTGCTGCTGAAGGATATGTGCCAGAGAGGGAATGGAGACCTGAAGGGGAGGGGGGAAGCAGGGGTCAGAGAGTGAAGAAGATGAAGGAGTCCTGGAAGTAACTGTTATTTCAAGAGATGGCACTGATAGGCACAGAGTAGACTATAGAGCATGGCCACTGACCTTTAACTAGATTCATGTTACAGCAGCTGTCAGTCTCTAACAATGACAGAGTTGGTCCCATCTTCAATATTCCTCTGAAACACTCATACACTGTATTGCACCTAATTCTCCCAACAGTTAAAAAAAGGCTCACTTTCCACTGTGTGTCGTATTTAATCCACTCATAAATACCTCAGCTAGTCAAGCAGACTGTGCTTTTCTGCAGATTAGAGATGGTCAAAAAAAATTAATCCAAACAAAATTATGAGGGGAAAAAAGGGGCATTGTGGAAAAAAAACCAAAATGTTTCATCGAAGGATTTGATTTCTTAAAAATAAAAGACTAAAAATTTCAAAATGAAAAAATTTGAAATGTTCCACATTTTTTCTTTTGTTTCAGTGAGAAAATATTTTAAAACCTTTTTAAAAGACATTCTTTTACTTTTTACATTTTTCCCCCTAGAAAAACATTAAAATAAATAAAAAGTCACAGAAAATGTGTAGGAGGAACCCTTTCTCTGACCGTTTTATTTTCTTTTTTTCCACTGGAAAAAGATTCTCTCTCTCTCTCTCTCTCTTTTTCACTATCTTTTAAAAAAGAAGATTAGGGTACTTCCAAACTTAAATGCTTTGATTTTGGCTTAAAGTATTTGGTTTTCAATTTTTTATTGAAAAATTAAAATTTCCCACAGAAGGGGGAAAATATTTTCTGACTAGCTTTCTATGGAAAACAAGCAAAATAGAAAGGAAAAGGCATAAAATCATTGGTGAATATAAAAGTTTTCATATTATCACTAAAAGAAAACTAAGTTCAGCCCATTCTTTATTATTAATATGAAAAACTTACATTTATATAACACATTCCTCTCAAAGGATCCCAAAATTCATTAGAAAGACATCTGAAGTACAAACAATACACAGGGATCACTTAATGTTACTGTCATGCCACCGCTCTGTGATGAAACTCAGCAAATAGTTAACAGCAGGAAGTGAAAAATATCTAATTGTAGGAGGAATAAATTTATGGTGACAATATAATACTTCAGTTTTGTATCTGAGTATGTCACCACATTTAACAACTCTGTTGTGACATGTGTTATGAAATCCTTAATGGCTCAAATGATCAACTGCATTTCATCTGCATGATGTAACGTCCCAGGAGCATGGTACTGCCATAAGAATAGTGGGGACATTCCTGCCTGCTAAATCATAAACATCACTTTCTACAGCATTTGTGTGTTTCATGGATATCTCCTGCCCAAATACTATTCTGGTTTGACCCTATTCACATTATGGGAGCTGAGGGGCATTGCAGCACATAGTGGCATGGAAAGTTAATATAAAGGGTTCACTCAGACTTACCACTCATCCTGAATTTTGTGAGACAGTCCTGATTTAAGCAGCTCAGTCCTGGGGCCTTCAAACAGCACAAGATAAAAATTCCTAATTTAGGTTTTGTAGGAACAAGACCTCTGCAGAAATTTTATTGTAAACTAGGTAAGCCACTAAAGAAACTTGATTGAAATCCAAGTTTGCCCAATATTTTACTGAATTTTCTTCCTTTAAATCATGGAACAAATACAAGGTAAAACTGGTAGTTAGAAATTGTTCAACCTTTTATGCAATTATTTCCAGTGAATATACATACCTGCAGGTATCATGCCAAGAAAGTACAATGCAAATTCCTGTGTACTAAATAAAGGTGTGCATTCTATTTGTTGTTTTGAAGACTTCAGTATTCTTTGATCAGCCTGCCATACCGGAACTGCTTTCTGAGGTATGTGGAGAGGAATGGCCTTTTAGTTACCCCCCGTTTTGTGAGAGTAAGACAAGTTAATTGGGCTTGACAATACAGATGACCCTTTCAAGTCATGTAAAATGAGACTGCTTTGCTTATCACAGATAGATAACCATTAATATTACTTGTATTGTCTATGGGAAGAGAAAGGGTCTTGTTTGTTTTAAATGTTTTCAAAGGTAGGCAACAAAGGGATATTAAGGGGGTACCAGCATAGAGGAGACAGTGCAGCCATACAAATAGCTCAAAAGAAATTAACAGACAGGATCCTTGAATAAAAATTGATCTTTACTCCTAAAGATCCATCTATTTCTGTACCATTGGATTAAGCCTGCTCATTGAGAAGAACAAAAATTCAGAAACAGAACAACTTTATATTTTATTCAAGAGGAATTTCTAAGCAAAGATTCCGTTTGTTAAACCAAATCCTAAAATTTTTACCCACTTTTTACTCAATTCTTACTTACGCAAAACCCTTATTGATGGTGATCTGCACCACTCAGGATTTGGACCAATAGAAATTTTGCCTGAGTAAGTGACTGAATACAATGCGAGTAAGGACTTGAGGATTTAGCACCTTACTAGCATAAGCATTTATGTGGCACAATTACTATAGTATACAGGCACACTGTACAATATTTAGATTTAACAGCAAATGTCATAGCTCATTAAATAGGCGTATACTTCACAAATCTAAGCAACACTCAACTATCTAACATAAAATGGAGGGGGAACTAGTTAGTAGGGTAAGTGACAGGAGAATTTACAAGTGCAGTCAGTAGCCAGCGCAGACAAAGAGAGAAATTTTGCAAACACCGTAGCTGGCCAAATATTTTGTTTCCGTGGCACTAGTTATAGACCTGATTCAAAGCCTATTAAAGTCAGTTGAAATTGCCGTTAAGAAAAGGAGACACACCTCCCTATGAAAACTGAAAGCAAAATGTACATATTTCTTTGTTACATGTGGCTGTGATGCACCTTATGTGTATCAGTCTATTGAAGTCCATGAAAAGACACCCATTGGCTTGAACGGGCTTTGGATCAGGCCCTAGTTGTTGTTGTTTTTTCAGAAAGATCTTTTGCATTGGTGGTAGAAGCTTATTTCAGCTCAAAACTTAATGTTACAATCTAAAGACAGTGAAGCTGGAGACAGTAGGAGCTGCTGTATGAAATTGTAGTAAAATAATATGAAAAAGACTACTCTGGTATTTATTTCCCATCAAATATATCATACAATGATCATTTTTGTATTATTTTAGGGACACCACTGTAAAATATACAAAGACAACTTCCCAAAACAGCAGCCAGGCATAGAGCTCATTGTTGAAAGGGAACTCAGTGGAGACAAGATAGTTCAAGCATTACTGAAGATGCCAAACCCCTAGTGGGCTGGAGTTCTCAGTACCCATTTATTAAGGGTCGGGACACCATTTGTTTTCTGAACTTTCTGATGAACATCTCCAAAACAGCAACAACAAAACAAAAAGAAAAATTTTGCCTCCTCTAATAAGTAAATTTTCTTTAAAGAAATAAATGCATAATTGTTTTGCTTCAACTGAATAATGGATTAAAATACCCAAAGAGACTTTGTACAAGATCAAACAAGAAGTTGAATGCCTCATGTCAGTAAAAAAAGCCAGCATTTTCCAAATACCTTTCAAAAAACTTTTAAACTATTAAAAAATAAATTCTGTGAAAACTACTAGAGTTGGTCAAAGAAGCAGAGTTTTCATTCTGCAGTAAATTCTGACATTTTGACATTTGATTTCATTTTAATTGGAAAGAAAAGTCTAAACTTCGAAATTTCTCACAGAATGCAATTTTTTAAAAAAAAATTGATTTGGAAACATTGGAGCATTTCATTTTGATATCAAAATATTATACCATAATATAAAATTTAAAATAAAATATAATATTAAACATAATATACACATGTAATACAATAACATTGATATTTTAATATAATATAAAAGTCTAAACTAAATTAATTGAAACACTAAAGCTGAAACAAAATGATAAAGTCAAAATGATACGTTAAGACATTTTTCTGAAAAAAATCTTTGAAATCTACACATTCCTTTGAAATGTTTTGATTTTGACAAAACTTCATTGGCAATGGAAAACTGTGTGTTCCATCAAAAAATGTCAATGAGCTCTAGAATATACCCTTCAGCATCAACTTTTCTGTGTTCATCATTTCAGATGTTCCAGTTTACACTTCTTGATGGAATGGCTATTTACAGAAAGATAGCACAAAAGAGATAATGAACTCTATATTATATCTCAAGGCATATACTATAAAATATTTTAAGTTTTTTTCAGTGAACATATTTATTAAAGCTGCCAGTGAACAAATCAAATTAAGCACTTGTTAATGGGCAATGCATTTTTCCATCAGCAGATTTAAGTAGTAGGGATCACAAAGTACTTTACAAAGCTATGGAGTAAAATTTTGCTAGTACAACAGCCATATGTACTGAGCTATAGCTCGTATACAGTACTGGACAGTAGACCCTATCCTGAGAGCAAATGGTGCCAAGATATATTGAAGTTATTCTTTGTCCTTTGCAAGAAACATCATATGTTCTTTTGACTTCAGTAGCTAGAGATTATCATAAAAGAACTCTGTATAAAATTTCAAATGAAGGATTTATCCTCTTTGTAAAAGTCTTTCCATCATAAGAATAATGTTCCTTGTCTATACTACAAAGTTTTGCTGACATAGCTATGTTAGCTAGGAGTGTGAAAAAATCACACACCCCTAGCCAACACAGAAATGCTGGAAAAAAGCCCTCAATGTAGATGCAGTTAGGTCAATAAAAATGTGCTTATGCTGGCTTAGCTAACATCATTCAAGGAGGTGGTGTTAATATGCCGACAGAAGAACTCTTTCTGTTGGCATATGCTGCATCTACAGTCGGGGGTTACACTGATATACCCTAGACTGCCATAGGGTCTGTAGTGGACATGTGGCCTTCAGAATGCTGATAACTCCCTTCAACCACTAAACCCCTACTAACCAAACCAAACCAAATGAACAAACTAATCTAAGAAGAGCTCTGACCCCATAATGGGAGAAGTGACAGAGACTCCATGAAGTCCTCTAGGGACTTCACTACTGCTATTGATTTCATATAGCTCACACTCAGATACTTCAGTGTTAGTCAGTCAGATAAAACCCTAAGATTAGCTAGGTAGCTAGGATTGTGTCTCTAAATCCTCTTTCTCATAGTAAGATTTGAACAACTGCTATCAATAGTAGCACAGCATCAGGCTCCCCTGAGCCATTGTTGAAAACACTTTTAGCCCTCGTGTAAACTTTCCTTTTAATTACTTGAGAATCCATTCCTCAGACAACTTGTTTTGTCCTTTGGAAAGGCAAAGATTTTGTTTGCTTTCTATAATTTCTGCATGAGAAGTAATTTGCAAAAACAACATGATGTACATACATTTTGAAGCAGGCCATAAAACCTCATGCACTGGACAAATGAGGCTATATTCTATAGAAAAAATGGACTCTGTCCATAGAGTTATCAGTTGGTCACTAGTTAATAAGTAACAGTCAATCTACAAACCCCAAGAAATGAACTCTTCATAATTCTACATCACCTGGGAAACTGTGCAGATACGGTCGCCTTCCATGATCTCATAAAATTTCCATTCACTGTGTTGGCTTCGTGCATATTAGCTTTAACAAAAATTAGTTATTGTCAATAATTGACCTGATACAGTGTGATTTATTATGCAATAATACCCAGACAGATGTAGTTATTAACATAGAGAAATGAATTTGGAATATTTTATAAATAATAAAACCACAAACAATTATATATGTATATTTATAGTATATGGAATTATTAAACCCTGAAAATATAGCTCTAAATTCAGTTAGTTTATGAAGGATCATATAATATAAAATATTTTGTAGGTTATTGACAAAATCTGTCAAGCAAGTAGTTATTTATTTATTAAATCTTGACAAGTTATTGGTCTGCTGAAAACATATCAGCTTTTACTAGGCGGTAAACAGAAATGGAGCTGTTCAGGTTGTCATGTTGTCTTGTTAGAACTGAATGCATTGGAACAGGTCTATCTCTGGTATAGCTCATTGGTCCAGATCCTAAATTGATACATATTTGCATAACTCCATTGTCTTAAATGGAGCTATTCTGATTTCATGTGCTGAGGATCTGGCCCAGCACTGACTTCAACACCAAGCTTAAATTTAGCCCATTCTTTTTTCCTTTCAAATTATGTAACAGGCACTTGAAGTTCTAAGGCATACAGGTATCAACAACACTGGGTTCACCCCACCATTGGTGCTGAACCATTAGAGTTCCACAAAAGCACCCTGGAGTTCCACAAAAGCACCCTGGAATTGGGTAAGAATTATCCTTTCTGTGAAGATGGTAATAGTATTCTACCTCAACACAAAACATGCACACAGCAAAACTGTGCACAAATGGACACCCAAACTGAGAACGTTCGCATCCCTCACACACACACACAAAGTTTCAAAGTGATGCTGTGTTCCCAACTCCTAATATGCCCCGGATAGATCCTGATTCAAAAACTATAGAGATTATTAAACTTTCACTGAACCTTAAAAATGTTTTGGCTCATCCCTTGGGCAGTGGTTTGCTCTGATTCTTATTTATATCCCTAATTAAAACATTCAGTTTGATTCTTGGGTTTGCTGTCAAATTTAGGAGATAGTTGTTTTAACCACACATAGAATGTCTCAATTGTTTGCTAAAGGCTGTGGTCAGGGTCAAATACCCTTGCTTTCAACAGATTTTAACTTTGCATAACACTGACTCCTAAGTTCATGATAAGGCAGTAAAGCAAACCAAGAATGAGATCTTCACACTGTATCTGAAGGAAATGCTGAATGTGCAGGGCCAGGTGTGTAAAGCATTTGGGCGGGGAAAGAGAACAGAGTGCATTGAGAGTGATCTTCCTTTGTATCTCTATGGAGGGGTCAGGCACATGATACCTTGATAGTGGCTGCAGTACAAACGTCCAGATAGACAGATATTTGGTGCTTGCACTTCAGTGAGCAGAAAGACTCCACAAGATTAGTAGTACAAGTAATGCACACCTTTCCAAGGGTATGTCTTCCCTGCAGAGTTAGCTGAGGCTCTTACCAGGTGTTGCCTCTAACCCACCTCCTGTTCATACACAAAACCTTCTCACCAAAGTCTGGCAGTGCTTGCAGTCTAAGCTAAGTGGGCTAGCTTCCCACAATTCGCTCCAAGTGCTAAGAAAGACAGACAAGTTATCCCACAATTCACTGGGAAAGAATCATACAGTGACCCAGTTTACTGCAGCACAAAGAACCATGTGATATGCTCCCAAAAGTCCTAATGCTGCACATAGGTGAAACACAACACAATAACTTGAGTGTGGTTGCTCACACCTAAGCTAGGTGAATGTGGGTGCTCAGATCCAGGTGCCAATCACTTGAGTTAATTTTGTGATGAAGGCATGTTCCAAGTGGGTGGGAGGGAAAACCATGGCTCAGGGGAGAAAAGCACTGGAGAGTGTTTTGCTACCTTCATCACTGTGGTATCTGTGCATGTAGTCTCTGCATAGATGTGTGTCTGTTTACTATCCATGCATTCAGGGCCAGACTGTGATAGTCTCTTGTGTGGTTGCATGGGAATAGGAGGCCACAGAATCCTCCTTTATATGGCCTAGAACAAGGAATGATCATAATACCAGTCCTTCTGATCAGGGACTGCTCATCCTTGTTCCCACAAAGGACCAAATTACTGAGAAAGAGGGGAGAAGAGGCAGAGCCTCAACTCCACTTAACACTGGCCTGTAGAGTTGGAATGGCACACTGGGAGAAGCAATCTGTTCCATTTTAATGACTTGCCCACAGTGTACTGCCTGACATGCCCACCAGGCAGCCCCACAAGAGCTTGAGCCCTCTGAGAGGAGAGGCGTTATTTAACCCAGTCAATGAAGATGTGCACTTTACCAGCAAAAGAAGGCAATATTCTCTTGATATATGCTTGGAACAAATGGACCAATTCTGTTTATTTTCCCTTGGAAAAGCGGTATTGCCAGTTCATTTGCGTTGCCGGGAAGAAGGGATCTCTCTATGTTTATTTTCAGCATCCTCCAGGAATTAGTTTGTTAGGTGCATTATCCTGAAGTTAGACGACCAGTTTGCTTTCTTAAGTGGAAGTAAGGGCATGGGTACTGAACTTTATGAAACTTTGCCAGAAAGTGGAGACTTAAACCAACCCTATTACCTCTCCTCACTGCTTGGTGCCCAGATGTGCATTGGCTGAGCTTGACAAATTCAAACTCAGTCCGCCAATCCTCTGCAGAAGCCCTAAACATGCAGTAACCTTCGTCTCAATTCATTCAAAACAGCCCTCCATACAATTATCAGGAGCTTGATGAAAATGTATCTCCTCACATAAGTCACAGTTGTGTTTGTGGTAACATCATTGTACGTGAAATTCAATGCAGTCATCTGACCAGAGAAAAAGAAAATCCAGGTAACATTACACAAGAGAAAGGTACATTTCTTTATAGAATCTCTTTATTGCTAATGAGGTTTAGATAACATGCTTATCTTTAAACAAATCAAGATATTTTGCAAGTCTGGCTTGGTGTGGTAACAACTATTACACTTTATGCCTTAGTAAATATTGTGAAATTCACAACAGCAAGGGCACAAATAACGTTAGCAAACGTATCCTAACTCTGAACATCTCTTGCCTTTCAGTATGCATATTTAATTAAACAGTGAAAATTGATGTTTGGAAACTTGGTAATAGGACAAAAAACTCAGGTGACTGGAAAAAATTCCCCTAAAAGATTTTATCATTTCTTGAAGTTTTTGATAAGAAAAAATGAAAAATTTGAAGAGAAGTAATGAATGAATTCAGTGAAAGGATGTCTACAGCATTAGCAACATCATAATAAGTAAAGATGGACAAGACCTGCTAGATAATCAAGACCATACCCCTGGAAAAGTAGGAGATATAGCCCACAATGTACAGTACTTGCATGTTTCCTTTAAATATGAAAATGAGATATATTTATTATTTATTATTATATTATTATTATTATTATTATTATTATTATTATCGTTATTATTATTATTATCCCTCAGTATTACAGTATGGGGATAATTTAATTAAAAAATAGCCTTCACTACATACAAGATCTTTAAGCATAAAAAGGGAAAAGCTGTCTAAAATTTATCCTTATGAGTCACTAATAAATCTGGATCACCGTCTCCTATGAGTTGGGTAATCAGGAGTTTTGTTAAACCCTCCGCAGAATTCCTACATTTTAGGTGCTCAACTGTACTTGCTCCTTAAAATTCTTGCAGTGCCTAAGAGCAATGTCTTTTGGAGGTCATTGATCACGATGTTTGGCATGCCAAATGTGTTCTTGAGCTGCTCATACACCCTCATGAGTCACACCAAGTGGTCCAATAATCACTGAGCTTGCTTTTGTTCTAGTTTTCCATAATCATTCCACTTTGTGGTGGAGTTCTCCATACTTCACTATCTTCTGTTCTTGTTTCTTTTTTATGTGTCTTTCTGCTGGTATGACAATATCTCATTTAACATGGCATTAATGATGATGATGATGCACTGGATTGTCATAAAGAAACTGAGTGTTGCACAGATGGAAAATTTGATATCAGTGCTCTCAGATTATAAAATGGAAAAATATAGGTTCTGATTAAGTAGTAACATTGACAAATAAAAAACCAATTCAAATACTCAGGACCAGCTCCTCAACTGAACTACGCTGATGTACATCATCTGAGAAGGTAGCCCATGATTTCCTTTTCTCTGCCCTCCAGCTCTGATAGTCTTTGGGAAGCACCAATTGTTTCAGGCTGTTGATTAGGCTCCATTCAAATCTGATGCCAAAATTTTGGAGTATGTGAAATTATAGGATTTTATATCCTAATACTTTTTGAGGGAGGGAGCAATCTAACTACTCCAGAATGTATCTCTTATAAGAAAACTCCCAAATAGTTTAGCTCTGAAATTCAGACTAAAGAAAGAAAGAAAGAACAAAGAATTTGTTAGGATGTAATTATTGATTTTCAAAATTTATTTCAATAAAACATTTTTTTTAGTTTTAAACCTTCCCAAAAAGTATAGAAATCAAAACTCAAGATTACAGTAGAAGTACAGAAACTGAAACAGAGCAGTCTAATTTCACTGTCAAAGCTGAACAAAATGGAAAAGGTAAACCATGTAAATGGTTAAAAAGAAAATTGGATTTTAAAAAATATTTCAGTTCTAATAACCCAGCTGTTATTTGTTCTACTTCAAAGGATAATTTTTTTAAATGGGATTATCTTGAAAATGCTCCTCTAGCCCTTCTGGATGTTTTAGACATATACACATTTTATTAAGCCATAGTGAACTGATAGTATGGAAAGTGCTAGTGTTTTCAAGGCTAAACAAATTCCTTTATACCTCAGAGAAACTTTTGATACCAGTTAACTTTCCTGCTGAAGGACCTTTATTTAAGTGTTGTAAATTGGAGTGTCCCTGTTCAGCCCTAACTTGGGCAGAGGGAAAGGGGGATGGACGGCTCTGAATCACAACTGGCTCAGAGTGAAGAATCAAAACCTCAAATTCTGCTTCAAAGTAATTTTATTTACTATAAAATATTTGTCATGGATCCTGTTATCAGTTTCCACTGTAGCTGCGCTGCCAGGGAACAGACAGGGTTGTTGAATTCTCAAAGCTAGTAGAGAAGCACTGATTGCTCTATGCCTTCTGACGTTCCCTTTGGGATGCTCAGGGTTTAAGGGTGGCACTTTCTCCCTCAATGATTTGGGTGAAATTCTGTGGAATTCCTCTTGTGGAGTTCTCCTCCGCCTGAACTCTGTCATGGGTATTTCTGCAAATGGGCACAATCCAGTCTGAGGAGCCTTGAACTGTGTCATTCTTCTTTTGACAATGTTGAGGAATTCCTTTCCATCAATGACAAAAAGAGCTTCCACTTTATGGAGTGCAGTGTCACAACTGCCAGTTGAAAATCACCTAATAAAGCTAATAATCTATCTACCTATCTATCTATCTATCTATCTATCTATAAAAAAAAATAAAAATTTGGTTGAAATGCAAAATTTTCCTCCAAAATTATTTCCACCAGCTGTGAAGATAGTAAAAATAAATAAATAAATAAACATATTTAAAAATTGTGAAAATAACATTAACATTTTAAAATTTAAAAACGATTGGACTGTTCTAGTATCCAACACATGCTGCAATTTTTGTGGAGGAGAAATTCCACAGCCCCATAGTAAGGGAAACACTACCAATTGTCTGCTTTAAAAAAATGCATAAGTGGCATTGGATTTCAGCAAGTTTACTGTGCCTTCAGAAGCAAATCATGTGGGGATTTAATTAGTTTAAATGCTAACCATTTGAAATTAATGAGCTTTTATTAACAATGAATGGCACTTTAGAATAGGAAAATAATGTCTCCATGCCCTCTCCAACTTTCTCTGGGAGATCCCTCTTGGTCCTTTTCCTGTCTCTCTCTACACCTTATATTGGGGGTAATCTCAGGGTAATCCGATCTGCAATCATAAATTCAGCTATGATCTTACTACTGATGACTCACAGATCTATCTCTCTGTTCCAAGCTGTCTCCTTCTGTCCAAGCATGGCAGTCAGGCGGCCTTCAGTGGCATGTCTGCGGGCGGTCGGCTGGTCATGTGGATTCGGCAGGATTTCTGTGGGTGATCTGCCAGTCCTCTGCCTTCAGCGTACCTGCCGCCCGTTGCAGCTTGCTGCACCAAGCACGCACTTGCTGAGCTGGTGCCTGGGGTTGCCCCTGCTTCTGTTCAAATTAAAATCTCACTCTGTCTCTCTCACATCATCTCCTTGTGCACGTCTAGCCATCAGCTCAAGCTCCATGTGGCTAAAACAGAGTTTTTAATCTTCACCCCAAGCACTCCTCACTACCTCCTTTCTTAAACACCATGTACAACACCACCATCCGGCCTGTGACTCAGGCCCATAACCTGGTTAGCATCTTCAACTCAGAGGCCCACATCAAGGCTATGTCTAAACTGTGAAGATTCTTTTTTCATAACGTCTCTAAAATACGGCCTTTCCTATCTAGCCACACCAAAGGCACCATGGTCAAGTGGCTAAAAGCAGGCTGGCCTGGAGTGCAAGGCTGTGGAAGGGAGCTTGGGGCAATGGGTTGGGAGGCAGCAGGGCCTGGGGGCCATGAGAGAGGTAGGAAATCTAGGGAGGGAATGGGGGACAGAGGGGATGGGGATGAATCTGGGTAGGCAGCAGGGGCCGGGGCTGCCAAAATACAAGTTAGCCCAAGGCTGGCCCTGACTTGTGGGCACTGCAATAATAAATAATAACAAACTAATAATTATTAATATAATTAATGTCAAGTTCAGTTATGAAAATATTGGACATTTCTAATTTAATTACAAATTGTGTTTAGATTATGTTCATTTAGAAGAGAATCAAACACTACAGAAATTATCCAAACCTATAAAAATCAATTTTGAATTCTTCATGAATGCACTATTTTTATTCTGTGGTTACCTTGTTTTTCTTAATATACATACTCAAATATTTATTTTGGAACAGAAATTCTTGTTTCCTTCTTATCATTTTCTCCTTTATGAAATGTCAATGATAATATTTAAAATAAATTGTTTTAAAAAGTGGGTAGAGCAATTTAACATGCAAAATCCTAGCACATTGCTTGATGTAGCATATCAGCTGTAGTGATTAAACAATCTCTGAACTGTGCTGGGTTGGGGTTGGGTTGGGTTTTTTATTAGTTTAGTTGGTTGGTTTGGTTTTTGGCGGTTTTTATGTTAAGACGTTCTTCTCAGAGACATTCAGTTGACACTCATACAAGTTGAGCTTGGGTGGCTTTTCTGGCGTTTTTTACTCAAAAGTCTCTACTTTTCCTACAGAAATCTGTGGCATTGTGTGAAATTATAATGCAAAACCAAGCATGTGGTGGTAGAATGGGGTGTTGTCAAAATGTTTGTATATAATAGAAAACTTTTATCCATTTCTAAGAGTTTGATAAATGCAAGCAAAGTGTGTATATATGCAACATACAAAATTAGACAATGACTTCCTGAAAAAGATCTTTCATGCTGAGAACTCTTGTAAACAGGACAAAGCAAAGAAAGAAAATTGTTTTTCTTTCCCAGGAAAATATATCAATTTTCCTATATTTAGTATATTCCAGATTCTGTCAACAAGTCACAGTTTGTGAAAAGAAAGTTGACTTCTATGTTGCCTGCTAAGATTAGGGTTGAAATTCTGGCCCCATTGAACTCAATGGCAAAACTTCCTGGATTTCATCCAAAACAAGTAAATGTTTATTGTTAGCTTTTGAAGATTGAAAAGAACACTCTCCTCCCATTCACACTTATCTACATTTCCAAGGACTGCACATTTAAAAGCTATTCATAGTATGATCATATTCCATAAAAAGGTTATTTTTGTAGATATTGATGTTTGAAGATAGAAATTTGTATATAAAGTATTTTTGCAGTGTACAACAAAAAGAATAAAGCAAAAATAATAGCAAACATATGTAAAAATAAACACACATCTGTACTCCCTTTAATATTTTTGTTCTGTATATATTTCTATAGAAAAGAGCAATTTATTGTTTACAGACATATTCTTGTTTTTACAGAGTGATTTTTGCTGAGCTAGGGTGTGATTCAAACACCATTTAAGTCAATGAAAAGACTCCCATTGCTGGCTATGTGTCAGGCCCAGATGCAGCGTAAGACACTACAGAGAAACATAATATAAACAGTTCCAGCCGCTCTGCAATAATTTTCTTTAGAAGAGCAGAAAATTTGTATTTTGTTCATGGTGTCATAGCTGAATTAAACTATTTAGAAGTTTAAAAAAGTACTGCTTTGTATTAAAGTGGGATAAGTTTCCAGAAATGCTGCAGGAAGTATAATTGATCTAATGGCATACATATATTGAGGGACCAGTCCAGCAAAGTGCTGGGCTTTTTATGAGAAGTAACGATTGTGCTCAACCATGCTGATTTTTTCAGTGGGATCTGAGAGTGTTCAGCATCTCCTCAGAGGCACTGAGGCCCAATTTTTCATAAATGGGGTCTAGTTTTTGGGACCTGTATTTTTCAGTGCCCAAGTCTAGTAGAGTTAGGCAGTTAAAAATTGAACGACCAAAATTAGAGGCCACTTATGAATATCTAGTTGTAAGTTTCTTGCCAGATCAGGCCCTAGACTATTGTTGAAAGAATATCCTATATTTCATTGCAAAAGAAAGGGAACAGGTTAGACCTTGTCTACACAAAAAGTTTCACCACTTTAACTAAAAGTATTGGTTTCTAAACCAATTTAGTTAAACTGGTACAACTTTTTGTGTGGCTATTTTTATATCAATTTAAACTTAGTTCATATTGCTTTCGCTTGTACCTGTGTGTAAACTAAATTGATATAAGATGCCAACAAGTTTTAGCCAGTTTAATGAAATTGTTTTTTAACCAGTTTAAGTTAAACTAGGACAACTTCTGTATGTAGACAAACCATAAGCACTTCACAGGGTGACAGAAGTTCCACGTTTTATCTATATGGACAACAAAACTATCCAAAATAATTATATTAAATACTAAAAATCAAGTTTTGGAAAAGATATAAAACCTCATCATTCAAGGGTTAAGCCAGTCTTCTGCTTTAGGAGCAGATTTTTCTGAGGGACAGTTTATCCTACTTGTGCTTACTTTGAGGCTTTTCCCACCTTCCTTGGAAGCATATAGTGCTGACCACTGTCAGACACAGAGATTAGATGGACCATGAGTCTGATCCAGTGTAGCAATTACTATGTATGAGCACTTTTTTTGAAGAGAAACATTTCTTTTTAATTTAATGTATTACAAAATAAAAATGTGTTTGAATCATTTGACTGGATAATTTCTTTCTGAGAGTTTTAGAAAAATATTTTGCTCATAGAACTTCAGTAATTTCTGAGTCTAAACAACTAGCAAGTTAAAGTGAAAAGAACTAAACATTATTTTAGCAATTACTTCCATTTTTAAACAATTGATATTATTGGGGAGTTGTGTACCAAATAATATTTATTTAATATGCTGTTGTATTATACAATACTAAAGACATATATAGAGATATGAATTTCATATTTCATCTCTACAGCCATGCAAGCTATCAATTATCCATAAATTATTTAAATACTAATAAAATCGAAAATGTATATAGTGGGTAAACATGATTTAGGAGCTTAAGTCTCATTGAAAAACAATAGGATTTGAGCTCATAACTCATTTAGGCATTTTTGAAAAATTTACCCACTATAGTGTATATTTTCAGAGGCATATTTCCCCCAAACAACATTTTCCTGATATTATTAGATGAGTTTCAAATCATTCAGCAAACCCTGATACAGAAAAGAAACGTTTCATTTAGCTGGTACAGTATCTGTGAGAATGTGAAAGATTGAGGTTTTGCTGCCACCTGTTGGTAAATATCTGAAGAGCAGGATGTGTGTTTTGCCATAAGGAAAAAACACAAAAGTTGAGGAAAGCAGGAGTGAGGGTAGGAAGTTGACATCTGGCTTGAGGAGAGAAAAGTTTCAAGTTATTAAGTCATAATGATCAAATGGGGTGGGGAAAAGGTGAAAAGGGAAGGTAAAAACTGAATTTCACAGGATTATTTTTCACATCTTTCTTTACAGAAGCAATGCGGTCATTTCCTACTGAGTCACAATACTACTGGAAGTGAGTCAGTGTGGATATGCTGAGTAAGTTGAAAGAATGTAGCTAATGACTGTATGATAGCTAGAAATTAAAAGAACACAATGAACCAAAATATGTTTTTGAAATGAACAAACTAGTACTAATATGGGAGTGCAGTAGAGAGTATAAACCACATGCAGTGTTTGACCTTCAGCGGTTAAAAACCTTTTTTGAAGTAAAGGAAAATAACCTTCCTTCACCCACTAACATAGAGTATTGCCTTCCATTTAAAAATTCAGGAACCATCTTGCAGGAACTGTTGTGTTGATAAAGGGGTTTCAGGCCCAACAGAAAATAATAATAATACTAGCTCTTCTATATCATATTTTGTCAGTAGATCTCAAAGCACTTTACAAAGGTAGTCAGCTTCCTTATCGTCCAGGGGAAACAGAAGGGAATAAAACCCACATCTCCTAAATCTATCCACTAGGCAACACCCTTATTTACTGCTACAATCTGAGGCCTGATCTACACTACAAAGTTAGGTCCATGTAAGCCAACTTGTGTCCACCTAGTTGGGACATGTGTCTACACTTAAATTTGTCTCCCATTGATTTAAGTGTCCAGTTACAGTGATGCAGTAAAGCCACCCCTCTGCTTACTCCCCAGTAGCGTTGAGCCATGGTCAACATACTGAAGTCGACTCAAAGCTAGTGTAGACATTGCATTACCTATTTCAACCCTAACAGTCCTCCAGCAGCTGATCTGCAAGGCCCAACACTGACTACTGTCATTACAGTTGTGAGCGCCACACTGCCCAGGGGGTCATGGAGACTAGAAGCCCCCTCTCTCCTTTAAAGCCCTGTGGATTTTTGAAATACCTTTTTCTGATTGCCCAGCTTGGCGAGCACACCTAGCAGCTCTCCATTTTTGTGTGCAACTGCCCAGCTGACTACGGCAGCTAAAGTTTCATTCAACCAAGCAATTCCCTCCTCAATTCCATTTCTCCGGTGCCGCACTCACTGTGGCTGATGCTGTGAGTGCCATAAAGCATATGCAGTTAGTGTACAGTCTGTGCGCATGCATATTTGGCTCCTTGCATCTGCTCTGCTCATTCTTCCCAGGAGTTCTTGTGTTGATGCACAATGTGGCACACCATGAGTAGGGATCCTAGTGTGTAACCCACCACTGTCCAGCAAACTGTCTTTTGGGAAGTTTTGGCAATGCATGGTGGGGCAGAAACAAGTTGCGCAGGATGACTGAGAACAAGACATCAACTTCACAGCATGCAATTTTCTCTGTCCCATAATGTCATCTGTCCCATCATTTTCATAAAAATCCTATAAAGCCCTCCTTACTGTCCACCATTTCTAACAGAAACCTGGACATTGCTGTGCACTGTTGTCATAAGCATTGAAAGCACAGGACACACAATCCTCTGGTATTTGCAGGGCCACAAGAAGAAGCGAATCAGCAGAGAACGCACTCTTCTTTTAGATAGCATAGAACTATTGTTGCCATAGTTGCTGAACTCTGATCCTGTTTTCTTTAAGACAAAACAAGACAAACACATGAAAAAGACCAAACAGCAGAGAAGTTTTAGCTTCTGTCTCTGATGCTGACTTTTAAAAGTAACCTCACTACCATAGAATCACAGGCTCAGTGCATCGTCTTAATCAGCCTGACTCTGACAACTGGCAAACTACAGGCCAGAGATCGGCAACCTTTGGCACATGGCTTGCCAGGGTAAGCACCCTAGTGGCCTGGGCAGGTTTGTTTACCTGCCGCATCCACAGGTTCATCCGATCGTGGCTCCCACTGGCCAAGGTTTGCCACTCCAGGCCAATGGGAGCTGTGGGAAGCAGCAGCCAGCACATCCCTTGGCCCATGCCGCTTCCCGCAGCCCCCATTGGCCTGGAGCAGCAAACCACGGCCACTGGGAGCTGCGATAGGCCAAACCTTGACGTGGCAGGTAAACAAACCGTCCGGCCCACCAGGGTGCTTACCCTGGTGGGCGGTGTGCCAGAGGTTGCTGATCCCTGCTATAGGCTGTTTAAGCACGGCTGGCTCCAGCTTTTTTGCCGCCCCAAGCGGCAAAGAAAAAAAATGAAAATAAAGGAAAACCCGACTGAGCTGCCACCGAAGTGCCACCGAAAAGGAAGAGAGGGAGTGAAGGACCTGCCTCTGAATTGCTTCCACAGACCCGGATGTGCTGCTCCAATAATGGATGGAGTGCTGCACCTTTCTATTGCCTGCCCTAGGCACCTGCTTCCTTCGCTGGTGCCTGGAGCCAGCTCTGCATTTAAGGCATTGCTTTTAGTTGTCTTTTTGGTCAAGTGCTCACAGCACAATAGCAAAGGGTGAGGTTTTCTTGGTGGCTAACACAGAAGAGGGCTATTAGAAGACAAAATGAGAAAGATAGAACAGAGAAGAAATAAAGTGGAGAAGGAAAATAACTCACAAAGAGAAGAATGACCAAAGGAACCCAAGTCTGGCAATCCAAGTGTTGTTCAAGATTTAGCTAAAGCTGGTGGAGGTGATGATGTCATTTGGTTTCCTTTCTGTGGCCCAATGTGTTCAGAACATCTTTCAGGATTAGAACAATGAAGGCCCATTTTGTTGAAGAATTGCAACTTTTAGGTCTGTAATTGAGCGACCAGGGAGGTTGAAGTGTTCTCCGACTGGTTTTTGAATGTTATAATTCTTGACATCTGATTTGAGTCCATTTATTCTTTTGTATAGAGACTGTCTGGTTTGGCCAATATACATGGCAGAGGGGCATTGCTGGCACAAGAGGCATATATCACATTGGAAGATGTGCAGGTTAATGAGCCTCTGATGGTGTGGCTGATGTGATTAGGTCCTGTGATGGTGTCCTTGAATAGATATGTGGACAGAGTTGGCAACGGGCTTTGTTGCAAGGATAGGTTCCTGGGTTAGTGTTTTTGTTATGTGGTTTCTGGTGAGTATTTGCTTCAGGTTGGGGGCTATCTGTAAGCAAGGACTGGCCTGTTGCAGGGGAGCCAATAGCTCAGTGGTTTGAGCATTAGCCTGCATTAAACATAGAGTTGTGAGTTCAATCCTTGAAGGGCCCATTTAGGGATCTGGGGCAAAAATCTGTCTGGGGATTGGCCCTGCTTTGAGCAGGGGGTTAGACTAGATGACCTTCTGAGGTCCCTTCCAATCCTGATATTCTGTGAAAGTGAGTGCATGCCCTTCAGGATAGGTTGTAGATCCTTGATGATGCATTGGAGAGGTGTTAGTTGGGAGCTACAGGTGACAGCTAGTGGCATTCTGTTACTTTCATTGTTGGGCCTGGAGTAGGTGATTTCTGGGTATTCTTCTGGCTTTGTCAATCTGTTTCTTCACTTCAGCAGGTTGGTATTGTAATTTTAAGAACTCTTGATAGAGATCCTGTAGGTGTTTGTCTCTGCCTGAGGGATTGTAGCAAATGTGGTTGTATCTTCGAGCTTGGCTGTAGACAATGGATTGTGTGATATGGTCTGGATGAAAGCTGGAGGCATGTAGGTAAGTATAGTGATCAGTAGGATTCCAGTATAGGGTGGTGTTTGTGTGACCATCACTTGTTAATACAAGTGTCCAGGAAGTGGATCTCTTGTGTGATAGCAGCCATCTTGGCAAAGCTTTCTCCCTCCAGTCCACCTGTTGCCATGCCCCCTTTTGGTGCCTCCTACCAGTTAAACAGTGTCCAGAATAGGTGGCAACCTCATCTCATTAAAATTAACCAGTCAAAACACATATAAGTGATTTCTACTATAAACATTGCCTCCAACTTCTAGAGTCTTTCAGCTCATTGTCCTGTCAACCAGTGACAGGAGCCACTTATCACTGTTTTTTTAACTTAATTCTGCTTGTACCAGTTATTAGTTTCCAACTGTTGCTGGTTTTTACAATTTTATATTACAGTTGGACTTCTGTTACCTTGGACAACTTAGACATCTGCTCAGCAGAACCTTGGTTGTGCATGGGGCTAACACTGGTAATTCACAATCAATAGCAATACCATGGCCAGAAATCAAAGCATGCTTTGTGTTTGACCTTGCCTACCATGGTGTGAGAATCCAGCTGATGGTGATTTGTAAAGCATCTCTTTCTACTTTGGATCTGCTTCTCCTCCCACTTACACTGATGCAGATCAGAAGTCACTCCGGTAAAATGGTTGGGACAATTGAAGGTAAGACTCAGGTGGCTGAGAAGGGAATTGGGCCCACTGTCTTAATAGTTCAGGGCTTGAAAATGTTACCAGATGTCCACTAACTGCAGGATTAAACCAACTGGTTACTACTTAAGAAAATAGAGTGTTGGGAGACACATAAGCAAAGTTCAAAGACAGTGGCCTGATGAGAAGTCCAGCACTTCTGCCATGCCCAGCAGCTGGGAATGGGAAGGGTCACAGTCTTGGGTTTTCTACCAGATTGCTCCACCTTGTGTATCAGACTGAGGACTTGTCTACACATTGAAGTTATTCCTGAATAAGGTAGGGTGTGAATTTAAAGGGGGCCAGCTTTCATAACTCCATATGTGGACTCTCCTATTCTGGAATACCAGTGCCTTGTTCTGGTTTAGTTCTATCGACTTCCAAATGGCTCAAACTAAGGGTATGTCTACACTATGGGATTATTCTGATTTTACATAAACCGGTTTTGTAAAACAGATTGTATAAAGTTGAGTGCACGCGGTCACACTAAGCACATTAATTCAGCCATGTGCGTCCATGTACTGAGGTTAGCGTCGATTTCCGGAGTGTTGCACTGTGGGTAGCTATCCCGTAGCTATCCCATAGTTCCAGCAGTCTCCCCCGCCCATCTGAATTCTGGGTTGAGATCCCAATGCAAAAACAGTGTCGCGAGTGATTCTGGGTAAATGTCGTCACTCAATCCTTCCTCCGTGAAAGCAGCAGCAGACAATCATTTTGCGCCCTTTTTCCCTGGATTGCCCTGGCAGACGCCATAGCATGGCAACCCTGGAGCCCATTTTCCTTTTGTCACTGTCACCGTATGTGTACTGGATGCTGCTGACAGACGTGGTACTGCAGTGCTATACAGCAGCATTCATTTGCCTTTGCAAGGTAGCAGAAACAGTTACCATCCCTATTGCACTGTCTGCCATGCCATTGTAAATTGGTGATGAGATGACGGTTATCAGTCGTTTTGTAATGTCTGGTGTTGTCATGGGTGCTCCTGGCTGGCCTCGCTGAGGTCGGCTGTCGGCGGTGAAAAAATGGAATGACTCCTGGGTCATTCCTTCTTTATATATGTCTAAAAATAGAGTCAATCTGCCTAGAATATGGGGCAGAAGTACTAGAGAACCAGAAGACACAGCCACTCCGTGTCAGAGCCCCAGAGATCCTGCAGAAATGATGAGCTGGATGTCATTAGGGATACCCTCAACAACCCACCCGTTGCTTCCTCCTCCACCAGCCTTCCTGGCTACCGTGGCAGTGTCCCCCACTTGTGTTGAAGTAATAAAGAATGCAGAATTAGAAACACTGACTTTTTAGTGAGATAAAATGAGGGGGAGGAAGCCTCCAGCTCTACTATGATAGTCCAGGCAGGACATTTAAGGGTGCGAGGGGAGAAGCCCAGCATCCCGCTGCTCGATAGTCCAGGCAGTACAGAACCTTTCTTTAGACATGAAAGTGTGTGTGTGTGTGGGGGGGGGTTGATGGAGCCAGCCTCCAGTTGCTATGATGAAGACGTTACCAGCCGGTTCTGTACCATCTGCGGGATGACCGGAGTGTCATTTCTTACCCAGGTGCACCTGGCCAACCTCACCAGGGCAGCCGAGCGCTCATGGGCTGATTGATGACAATGGATAGCAGTATTGTACCATCTGCCACGGAAGGGATGCTGGTGTCAGCCTCTGCAGCACCCCGTCTACCAGCAGCATGCAGTAGACATAGTGTACATTGAAAAAAGGAAGAAACTTTTTTTGCGCCTTGTCTTGGTGTGGGGGAAGCGGTGTAAATGACACTTTACCCTGAAACACCCGGAAAAAATGGTTTGACCCTTCAGCATTGGGAGCTCAGCCAAGAATGCAATCTTTCGACTGCGGGACTGTGGGAACTGGATCCTCCAGTCCCCTCCCCTCCTCATGAAGTCCTTTGATTTTTGCGCTTTCGTTACAACTTGTACAAGACTGCTGCTGTGCGCTCTGTCATTCAGCCTGAGATTTTTTCAAATGCGTTGTCATTTTGTCTTCTGTAACAGAGCTCTGATAGAACAGATTTGTCTACTCATGCAGCGATCAGATCCAGTATCTCCCATATGGTCCATGCTGGAGCTTTTTTTGGATTTGGGACTGCATCGCCACCCGTGCTGATCAGAGCGACACGCTGGGCAAAGAGGAAATGTAATTCAAAAGTTCGCAGGGCTTTTCCTGTCTCCCTGGCCAGTGCATCCGAGTTCAGATTGCTTTCCAGAGCGGTCAGAATGGTGCACTGTGGGATACTGCCTGGATGCCAATACCTTCAATTTGCGGCCCCACTAACCTTAATCCAACATGGCAATACTGATTTCAGCACTACTCCTCTTGTCAGGGAGGAGTACAGAAACCAGTTTAAAGAGCCCTTTATATCGATATAAAGGGCCTCGTTGTGTGGATGGGTGCAGGGTTAAATTGGTTTAATGCTGCTAAATTCGGTTTAAACACGTAGTGTAGACCAGGCCTAATTTGGAAACAAACAAACAAACCAGGGTTATTCCAGGTTTGGTGTCCACACTTGTGAGCTATTCTAGAACAGCTCATGTGGAGACAAGCCCTCAGGTGCTTGGTCCAGGTGCAGCTCCACTCCCCTCCCCCACATGCTGGATGGGAAAGAAGTGGTCAGTGTTTTTCTCCTCCCCTCCCTGCATAGTCTGCTGTACAGGGCCTGCTCCCTGCTGGCACTCTGGGGAGCTGGGCAGCACGTGCCCACTAGGGTTCTCGCTTCCCGCTCTCTGCGGTGGACGCACACCCCTCTCCCCCTCCGGCCTCACTCTGTGCACTGCCCCCGCCCCCACGCACCAGGATGCTACAGCGCCACCAAGCGGGCAATGTCCCCGTAGCCCCCCTAGCGAGCCGCGGCGGCCGGGATCCGCTGCAGTCTCTTCCCTGCAGAGGGCGTTGTGCTCGGTGCGCTGTCGGCTCCCCGGCACACTCAGCCCTCTTGGCTGCGCGCAGCGGTGCCGGCGCAGCCGCTTCTTGTCATGGGGCGGGGCTTGGCTGCCGGCTCCAGCTGGCCGCGGCTCCACGCTTGTCTCCGCCTGCAGAGCCAGCGCCGCGGCAGTCGCTCCCGCCCGGCACCATGCAGAGCTTCCAGTACCCGGAGGCCTATCGCGACGAGACTGCGGTGAGTGCAGCCCCGACCCCGCCGCCCTTCCTCCCGCTCCCCGCCGCCTTGATCCGCAGTGGGCGGGCGGCACCCCCCGGGGTTGCTTCCGAGCAGCTGCCTGGCACGTGGGACCCTTCCCCCGACCGGCCCCGGCTCTGACAAGGTCGGGCCGGGGCTGCCTCTGCTGCTGTTGCCCCGCGGAGCGGAACTCAGCGGGGCTCAGGCTGAGGCAGTGGCATACCCTTGGGGTGAGGTGGGGGGCAGCGCGCTGTGTTTTCGGCCACTCGGGTAGGGCCTTCCAGTGGGGGAGCCCCAAATTATTTGTAAACCGGAATGTCCCCTCCGCACCCTGTCAGTTGGGAGAGTATTAACAGCCCCATTTTACAGATGCAGATACTGAGGCTCTCCCTTCAGTGAGAGGCTAAGTGACCTGCCTGACGTGCTAGTTAGCAGTGCTTGCTTTGAGCTCTGGACAAGGGTCTTTTCTTTGTTTTTGTTTTAGTTCAGGAAACTTTGTTAACATGATGTTATAAAATTGTGCTTATTATTTTTGATCCTAGTCACTGTCTGTATTGTATGTTGTGGTGTAGTTTGTAGCACAGGTGTCAGTGAAAGGTAGATCTTGTGAGCAATGTGTACTTAACAGTTCTGAACTGTGAGCTTCATCCCAATCTTGAAAATGTTTTCTCATAACCCTCATCATTTTTTTTCCACCTAAGCAGGCAGTAATGCTTTGGATTTCTTACCCTTGATAAATAAAAGTATAATCTTTGTCCAGTAAACGGTACTTACGTTTTGTATTAGTATTATAGACCTAAAGAGGTACTCCTGCTGGAATTCTGTACCACTGCACAATTGTGCAGATTAATGTTCCCCTGTGCTGCTAGGGCTGACAACAGGAGTGTGATTATATTGCGTTATTTCTAGGGCTGTCAAGCGATTTTAAAAAAATGTAATTGTAGTTAATCTTTCTATTAAACAATAATAGAATACCATTTATTTAAATATTTTTGGATGTTTTCTACATTTTCAAATATATTGATTTCAGTACAACACAGAATACAAAGTGTGCCTTGCTCACTTTATATTTATTTTTATTACAAATATTTACACTGCAGAAAACAAAATAAATAGTATTTTTCAATTCACCTCATACAAGTACTGTAGTGCAATCTCTTTATCATGAAAGTGTAACTTACGAATGTAGAATTATGTATAAAAAATAACTGAATTCAAAAATAAAATAATGTAAAACTTTAGAACCTACAAGTCCGCTCAGTCCTACTTCATTCAGCCAGTTGTCAGACAAACAAGTTTGGTTACAATTTGCAGGAGATAATGCTGCCCGCTTCTTGTTTACAATGTCACCTGAAAGTGAGAACAGGCATTCTCATGGCACCATTGTAGCTGGTGTCACAAGATATTTATGTGGCAGGTGTGCTGATGATTCATATGTCCTTCATCGTCAACCATCATTCCAGAGGACATGCGTCCATGCTGATGACAGTTTCTGCTCAATAACAGTCCAAAGCAGTGCAGACCGACTGTTATACCAATAAAAACTCGCAGGATCTTGTTAAAGGGGACATTTGTCACATTTATTGTAAATACCATAATAAAATAAGATAACAGCAAACAATGTTGTTTGGCTACTTATTCCTATGATTATATATATATATATATATATATATATATATACACACATACACACACATACATCCATTCACACAATCATTCATACAAGTTCTGTATAGATATTATAGTTACCAGCCTAAAGTTGCTTGTGACAGAATACTGGCCAAGTACTCTGTACACAAGAGTGGAGCCGAGTCCGAGTCAGGTGCATCTGATGCTCCTGGAGGCTGGCAGCAGAACCATAGACTCAAAGTCCTCAGTCTTCAGAGTCCAGCTTTATAGGGATTTTTCCCTGTGTTAGTTCATGGAAGTTGCTTCATTCTGCTGTTGTTAAATTAATCAGCAGATGGCTGGCTCCATGTTGGCAGCAGAATGTTACCCATAGTCTCCATGTTGGCAGCAGAATGTTATCCAAAGTCTCTCACCCTTCTTTTTTACAGGCTTTTAGTTGATTCAAAGTCAAGGGCTTGTGTGTCACGTGCCTTTGGTTTGGATTGATCACCCGTCAATTGCAGGCGTGACTTTCAGCCTTGAACTGGCTTTGATCGTCTTCTTTGTTCTTTTTCCTTTCTTTTTAGGGTGGATGATTTTTACTTTGTTTCACTGTTGTCTAGGTTTCAGCGTTGGTAGTTGAACTTCACTCATCAGGACAGGCTGGGCTGGAAGTTGATTTTATCATCCATACATGCTAGCTCACACACCTGAAACTACTACTACAGATTACAGCAGGGTTTGCAAAAAAATGAAGGTTGAGGAGCTTTTACAAAATGGATGTGAGCGTTTTAAAATGGGGTTTGAATTACAATATGGCAAACAGTGACAGAGTTACAATGCAGGCAAGTGTAGTGAATGGTGAACAGAGTTACATTAATAAAGTGAACAATTAAAAACATTCATTTATCATTCTACAGGACGCATGTTCATTTTCATCATCAGAGGCTATATCTATGTTACAGCCTGGATCGACGCTCTGAGATTGATCCACCAGTGGCAATTTAGTGGCCTAGTGAAGACCCACCAAACTGACAGCAGATCACTCTCACAGTCGACCCCTGTACTCTACCCCCCCAATGAGAGAGAAGGTAAGTCCTGTTGACACCCTCCCCTTCCCGCGCTGTGTAAACCCTGCAGTAACTCGACATAAGTATGTCAGTCAGCTATGTTATCACGTTAGCTGGAGATGCATGGCATAGGGTCAACTTGCCGCTGGTAAGTGTAAGACATAACCTGAGTCAATACCACCAGCAGAGGGTTGATTTTCTTTTGATGGTCGGGTTCTGTATTTCTCATCTGAGTGTTGCTCTTTTAAGACTCCTGAAAGTATTTCCACACCTGTTCCCTCTCAGATTTGGGCAGGGCTTCAGATTCTTAGACTTGGTCAAGTGCTGTAGTTATCTTTAGAAATCTCACTTAGTACCTCTCTTGGTTTTGTCAATCTTCAGTGAAGTGTCTTAAAATGAACATGTGATGGGTCATCTCCAAGGCTGCTATAAACATGCACATATCGCAGGACCGGCGCTAGGTTCTGGCGCCCTAGCACCGGACATTTCACCGCCCTGCACGGGTCTCGCACTCCAGCGGAGCTGCCGCAGCATGCTGCGGCAGGTCCACCGGAGCGCGGCTCCCTGACCCCGGGGGGAGGGCCCGGGCTGCCGGGCCGTGGCGGCGGCTCCCTGAGCCCGGGGCAGGGGCGCCCTGGCTGCCCGGGCCGCGGCGCGGCTCCCTGAGCCTGGGGGGCGCGCTGACTGGCAGCGCCCGACCAGGGGACACCTGGGTGCCGGCGGCAGGCAGCTCTGCTGCCGCAGCTCAGCCCTCCAACAGCAAGCCGCTGCAACCATTTAAAAAAATTTTGGGGGGCACACTTTTTGCCCCCAAATCTTCAGCCCTAGGCAATCGCCTAGTTGGCCTAAATGGTTACACCGCCCTGACTATATGGCAGAATGTGGGTAAACCATGGAGCTGGATGTAGTTTTCCCCAAGGGTCGTCACAAATCTAATGCATTATTTTTTTAACAAACATTAGCATAGAAGCATGTCCTCTGGAATGGGCTGAAGCATGAAGGGCTATACGCAATGTAGCATAATCTGGCTTGTAAATACCTGCAACGCTGGCACAAAAGATCATGTGAATGCCTGTTCTTATTTACAATGTCACTTGAGAGTGAGAAGCAGGCAGCAGTATCTCCTCTCAGTGTAAACAAACTTGTTTCTTAGCAATTGACAGAAAAGAAGTATGACTGAGTGGACTTGTAGGCTCTAAGTTTTACCTTTTTTTTTTTTTTTTTTTAGTGCAGTTATGTAACACAGAAAAAAAAATCAGCATTTGTAAGTTACACTTTCATGAAAGAGATTGCACTTCAGTACTTGTATGAGGTGAACTGAAAAATGCTATTTCTTTTGTATATCATTTTTACAGTGCAAATATTTGTTATAAAAATAATTAAAGTGAGCACTGTACGCTTTGTATTCCGCGTTGTAATAGAAATCAATATATTTGAAAATGTAGAAAAACATCCAAAGTATTTAATAAATTTCAATTGGTATTTTGTTTAACAATGCAATTATCACAATTAACTTTTTTGAGTTAATCCTGTGAGTTAACTGCGATTAATCAACAGCCCTAGTTATTTCGATAAATATGTAGAATTTTATGGAAATATTGTGCACAGAATTTTTAATTTTTTTTGGTGCAGAATTCTCCCAGGAGTACAGAGGGTAACAGTGTTTTGTTAGTACAGGGATCAGCAACCTCAGGCACACAGCCTGCCAGGGTAAGCACCCGGCCGAGCCGGTTTGTTTACCTGCAGCGTCTGCAGGTTTGGCCAGTCGTGGCTCCCATTGGCCGCGGTTTGCCGTCCCAAGTCAATGGGGGTGGCAGGAAGCGGCGCGGGCCGAGAGATGTGCCCAACCTGTGGACGTGGCAGGTAAACAAACCGGATCGCATACCAAAGGTTACCAGTCCCTGTGTTAGTATAATCATAGGACAGATAAAGAAAGGAATCGCTTGTGGAGTTTTCCCCAAAGAGTAATGTCATTGTTTGGGTATAAGAAATAAAAGCGAAACTAAATCTTAAATTTATGGCAACTTTTAAAAAATTTACATATATAATTTATGTAGAAGAAACTATAGATTTAAATTTTCCAAAAGTGACTAGTGTTTTGCAGGTTTTTGGATTACCAGTTTGAGACTTCTTAAAATGCCCTTGCTCCTATAGTGCTGGTGCTCAGTGTGTCCAAAAATCAGGCCCTTTTGAGGGTTCTCAAGTTTAGCATCCAAAAACTGAGGCCTCCAAAATCTCTAATCTCTCTTGGAAAATTAAGGCCTTAATCTAAATGTTGAAAGATGCAGAAAATCAGAAAGTTTTTCTTCTTATATGATAATGCACCTGTAAGACTCTCACTTTGCTTTCTGTGCATCAACATTCAGAATATATATTTCTAACACTAAACACCTCTGTGTTCAAATGGTGAAACTGATATTCATTAAAAATAACCATGTAGGTTCTATTAGAACTGGTTGGTGTTTCCCCCCGTCCTGTCCCACATAAGGCACTACTTTAGACCCTAATCCTGTAATACTTAGGTACATGTTTAACATCACTCATGAGAAGAAGTGTTTGCAGAATTGGAGCCTTAGTTGATACTGGCAAAAAGTTCAGCTTGACTTCCTACTTTTTAAGCTGAATGGATTTATAAAACCTGAAATGTCTGAACTAGATTCACACCCTGGCTTGCCATACAGTAAGTTGTCATGTAGACAAACCACTACTTAAATAATTTTCCTTGGCCTCATGAATACTGTTAGGACAACTACAGTCAAACATACTTACTCTTAAATAATTGGAAACTTTAATTACTGAGTGACTGTAAAGGTTACTAGTGAAACAAAGAGTCACAATTCCCCTTAAACATTGGTCTTGTGGCCGTCTTAATTGTATCTTCAGATTGCTGAGCAAGACGATGAAGAGGATGCTAAATGATGGTTATTTGGTTTGGTTTCCCATATGAAAAGAGTATAGGATTTATATGTATCTTCCAGCAGTGAGTATAACCCCAGATAATCATCCGACTTTTTCTTTCATTGTTACTGCACTGACTTGGCCACCATTCTCCTGGCCATAGAATATTGACTTGCTCATTTTGGAGCCAGGAATTACTGGGGTGGTTACTTGAGTGGTGCTTTTTCTATTCCAGCTCTTCTGTTCCAGAGAGCCTTCATCTTGATGTGGGTCATCTGCTAATTTCAAAACAAACAAAGTTTGCTTTTGTGTTTTGTTAAAGAAATGTCTCTCTCTTAAATTCAGGTACACGATTACCATGGGTGTAAAATATGCGACCCGTATTGCTGGTTGGAAGACCCTGATAGTGAACAAACAAAGGTAACTTTTTATCTATGCAATTGGATGTTTTGACCCTCCTCTCTTTGTAGGCCTGCAAAATATTGGTAACTTTGTAACGCGGGGAGATGTCAGCAGTAACAATACTCTTTGATATCAATGAAACAGTGGTATTAAGACTCTACATCTTGTGACTTTATTAATGTAGAGATAAGGATATTAAACAATTTGGATAGTTCACATCTTATTTATAATGCAGCCCACATCGGAGTGCTGGGGGTGCAGCAGTAGTAATAACAAAATAATGCTTTCTGCTTTCAGCACCCCCACTATAAAACTTGTTCCAGCACTCTTGCCCCACATCGACAGATGATTCCTGAATACTAAGGTTACCGAACTCAGGTTTCTGTTTCAGAATGTTCTAACTTCTAAATTAATATAGTCAAAAGAGAGGAAGAAGGTTCTCTTTTCTTTAGTTTGTGTATTTGACAGCACTTTGTGTAAAGTTTCTTTGTTTACCCCCATGTAACCAAGATAGCCCTTGATCTTGGGATTAGTCTTGTGAATAAGGTTACACATGTGTATACATGTTTTCAGGATTGGTCCAAAAGTAGCCAGGCTCTCATATTAGAGTAGATCTTTCATGCAGCACCAGGAGCGAGAAAACTATTTGATTAAAAATAAGAAATAGTCATAGGAACTCGGGGAGGATGGGACAGAAGTAGTGTCTGAAATGGCTATTAACTTTTTTTCTTTTAAGGTGACTGTTGTCACAGTTCAGGGCAACTGCACCATTATTTCCCCTCCCCCCGCCGCCCCCCACCCCCCCCCCATGGGCCAACAAGGCATATGCTCTCAGGCTTCCAGCTGTCATCTGTCTTGGATGAAGACATGTCTCTTTCCCTTATGACCAGGATTATTCCAGACTGCGCAAT
Organism: Chelonoidis abingdonii; assembly: GCF_003597395.2. NCBI lineage: Eukaryota > Metazoa > Chordata > Testudines > Testudinidae > Chelonoidis > Chelonoidis abingdonii. The sequence continues at coordinate 83,897,623 of NC_133771.1, read as the reverse complement.
TCCCTGCCTACACTGAATTCCCCAGCAAGTCAAACTGCTTTAGCAGGCCCGCTTTGCTTTTCTTCTCAGAGGCTGTAAACAGCGTAATTACCTATAGATTTAAGTTACAACACAGCTTTTCCTAAGTAAGCACACTTGTTCTTAAGATAAAAGCATTACCAAGAAAATATTTTAAAATAATAAAAAAAATCTACAGGCATGCTAATAAGCTTACCAGATCATCCAAAATCTATGTAAGGGCTTTGTCAGATGTACTGTCCTTTAAACAGCACCAGGGATTTTTTTGTGCGGTCACAAGTTCACAGGAGCTGTTAGCTCAGAACAAGTATGCCCATGAATCTGTGAATTTTTTTTCTTAAATAGTTTGGGTCTTTTATCCTTAGAAACCGTGAATAGGTAATCTGTCAGACAGTGCATTTTCCTCAAGATGTAGCTTGAATAGGTTGGGCCCAGAAGTGGGGAATTTGCATTCCCGCCTCCCAGGTATTTCTCTAGGTATCCCACTAAAATTTGTTTATCCCCAGAGTTCCTTCTTCTGTGTCCCATGGTTCTAAAATAGCCCTTTGAAGCTCATAATGCTTCCCAGCTTTTGCATTAGTCATATCTGCCTCCTAGAGATGTTACGTACAGTCCCACAATAATACATAAATATTTGTATTTATAATATGAACTCCTAAAATGCATAATTTTTGTGTCTTTAACTAGCTGCTCTTCAAATTCTTTCATGGCCTGCCTTTTTATACTTCTACTTGAATTAAGTTAAGCCTTACCAAATTAAATTAAACCTTATTGAATTAACAACATTTTTTTTTTTTGAAAAGTACATCAGAAGCAGGAAACCTGCCAAATAGTCAATGAGGCCACTGTCTGATAGAGGTGCTAAAGGAGCACTCAAGGAAGAAAAGCCATTACGGAGAAGCTAAATGAATTCTTTGCCTCATGTTTCAATGCCTTCACTGCAGATGGTATGGGGGAGATCTGCACACCCAATACATTCTTTTTAGGTGGTAGAATTGAAGAACTGTCCCACGTGTCAAGAGAGGAAGATTTTGAACAAATTGATAAATTAAACAGTAATAAATCACCAGACAGTATTCACCTAAAAGTTCTGAAGGAACTCAAACATTAAATTGCAGAACTACTAATTGTGGTATATAACCTATTGCTTAAATCACCCTCTCTACCAGATGACTGGATGGTAGCTAATATAACACCTATTTTTAATTAAGGTTCTGGAGGCAATCCTGGCAATTACAGGCCAGTAAGCCTAACTTCAGTACCAGGCAAATTGTTTGTTTGAAACTATATTAAAGAACAAAATTGTGAAAGACATAGATGAAAATGATATATTGGGAAAGAGACAACACTGTTTTTGTAAAGGGAAATAATGTTTCATCAATATTTTAGAATTCTTTAAGAGAGTCAACAAAAACGTGGACCCGGGTGATCCAGTGGATATAGGGTACTTGAACTTTCAAAAAACTTTGACAAGATCCCTCACCAAAGGCTCTTAAATAAAGTAAGCTGTCATGGGATAAGAGGGAAGGTCCTCTCATGGGTCACTAAGTGCTTAAAAGATAGGAAACAAAAGGTAGGAATAAATGGTTGGCTTTCACAGTTGAGAGGGGTAAATAGGGTGCTTCCCCAACCATCTGTACTGAGAGCTGTGGTGTTCAATATATTCATAAATGATCTGGAAAAGTGGATGAACAGTATGGTGGAAAAATTTACAGATATTAAATTATTCAATACAGATAGGGCCAAAGCTGACTGTGAAGAATTACAAAGGGCTCTCACAACTGGGTAACTGGGCAACAACAAAGCGGGTGAATTCAGTGTTTAGTGCACCGTAATGCCTGTTTGAAAAAATAATCCCAACCGTACATCCAAAATGATGGGGTCTAAATTAGCTGTTACCATGAAAAAGATCTGTGGTCATTGTAGATAGCTCTCTGAATGCACCCGCTCAGAGTGCAGTGGCAGTCAAAAAAGCTAACGATGTTAGGAACCATTAAGAAAGGGATAGGAAATAGGGACAGAAAAAGTCAAATTGTCACTACGTAAATCCATGGTATACCAGCACCTTGAATACTCATGCAGTCTGTTAACCTCATCTCAAAAAGGACATATTAGAACTGAAAAAACTACAGTAAAGGACAACAAAAATGATTAAGGGTATGGAGCAGCTTCCATACAAGGAGAGATTAAAAAGACTGGGACTGTTCATCTTAAAAAAGAGAGAGAAGTCTATAAAATCATGAATGGTATGGACGAAATGAGGGAACTATTATTTACCCCTTCACATAACACAATATCTAGTGGTCATATGATGAAATCAGTAGGTAGCAGGTATAAACAAACACTTTTTCACACATTTTGGAAGTGTTGGCAGAGTATGTTGTGAAGGCCAAAAGTATAACTTGGTTCAGAAAAGAATTAGATATACGCGGAAGATAACTCCCTCAATGACTATTAGCCAAGACAGTCAGGGATGCAACCCCATGCTGTGGGCATCCCAAAACCTCCAGTTGCCAGAAGCTGGGACTGGATGGTAGAGGGTGGATCACTCAAAATTGCCTTGTTCTCTTCATCCCCTCTGAAGCATCTGGCGCTGGCTACTGTCAGGGAGAGGATAATGGGCTAGATGGCCCCAGTATAGCCATTCTTGTGTTCAATACAGTTTGTCCAGGATGTTTCAGGAAATTGCCGTGTCTGTCACAAATATAATTTTAGGGTTGCACCATTTAAAGCACTGGTGTGTACTGTCAAATAGAAAATGGAGATCAGTGCCTTGATTTAAAAGTTAATAGATCCTGGAGGGTAGAAGCCCGCTAGTGAGATTATGTCTAGTATATTATATATGTATTCACAAAAAAATTTAATAAAGCAGAAGGTGGTTGAAGAATAATGGCTGGAAATGTACTAGAAGCATCAGTAGTAATTGTTAACTTTATAGAAATAACTGACTAAAAAAGACCAAATCAGTGTATTATGCTCCTACCACAAATGTTTTAGGGCCTAAGCCAACATCCAGTAAAGTCCACTGTAGTCTTTCAATTGACTCCATTGGGCTTTGGATAAGGCCTCGATGAAATATATCATCACTGGAGTTAGTAATGATGAGAGTTTAAAATGCAAGAGGGCTTGGAGAATTCTGATAGATTTATTAAATAAGATGGATATGGTAGAGTATTCCATTTCACTATCGGATGCTGTAGGAACTATATTACTTGCTTTGAGTAGCAGCCTGACATCTTCCTCCTCCCCTCTTTCCCCCCCCCCCCCCAAAAAAAATTCTGTCTACACTGCAGTTGCAGTAACCCAGGGCTCAAGGTCCCAGGACCCTGCAAGGCTGGAGGATCCAAGCTTGACTTAAGTCAGCACCCAGGGTCTGAGCCCTATTGCTTTGCAGTATAAACACAGCCTCGCTTGACTCAGGTCCTGGGAGTCAGCTGGACTTCCTTAGTCTCTCTATCCCAACAATCTGCAATCACTCTGTTGTAAATGGAAGCCATCCCACCCAAAGGGCAGAGCAGCTCAGGTCAGCATTAAACCATTAACTTCTGATCACTGATCTGCAAGCACACTGTTGGGAGAGCCTCCTGGGTTTGCAATGGAGAGCGAACCGATCAAGCCTTTTGCAAAGCGAGTTGCTTCCTGGTAACATGCAGTAAAGTTTTCTGCACAATGCACCACGGTCCTAGGGCCATGGTGGCCACATTCAGGATGGGGGGAGAGTGGCTAGGAAATCCAAAATATGGTTATTTCAACTTGGATCTTGTACTACAGTGTGAACACCAGAGCCCTAGGTTCAAGCACAGGTGAGAATAGTCTTTTTATGTAGGGTTAAGATGCAATGTAGATGCTCAAGCCCAGGTTTACCTAACATTGGTCAGTCGACTTGACTCCCACTAACCTTGGGCTTACGTTGCAGAGTAGTCATACCCTGGAAAGAGCTGAAATGTTGGCCCTGAGTGCTAAGCTGCTGCTGCGGAGCCTCTTGTAGTTGTCTACCTACTTTCCTCACTGGCCTCTTTCTCTGCAGCAGAGGGAAGAGGACATGGGTCTGCTTTCTCTCTCCTGCGGGGAGCAGGGAATTTGACACTCCTGTCTTCCTCCTCATCAAAAGGGGTAGAGCGGAAGAGTAGGGACAGCCACGCTTCCAGCAGCAGAACAAATAAGCAGGGATTGAGGGTGTAAGAAGTTTGGACTACCCAGGGTGCTTCAAGGAGTAATAAGGACTGGCTTCAGTGCAGCCCTAAGGTCTCCCACATTGAGACCTTTGCCCATCCCTCTCCTTCGCCCAAAGGCTTTCCATTTCTTTGTGGGCTGAGCATGCTTCTCAACACTCCCAGTCCCCCAGGTATCTTGGGGAGGAAGGGTATAAAATCTTATTCAGCTGACCCCATAGATCTCTTTTATGTCTTCTGCCTTTGCTTTGAAGGAGCAGCCTGTGTCATTTGTCTCCATAGAGTCAGTGTTGCCTGCAGCTGATGGTGCCTCCCCTGCTTTTGCTGGAGTGAGCAACCCCAGTGGAGGGTGGCATAGTGTCCTTCCTAGAAACAGGAAGGAAAGAGGGAATCTTGAGTTGAGGGTAAGGTGGGGCAAGAACCTAACGTTAACTTTAAACAAACAAGATCAAAATCAGTCTCTTCTCCAAAAGGACCCTCTGTTATCTAAGTAGGTGCTAATGCGGGGGTAGGCAACCTATGGCATGCATGCCAAAGACGGCACGTGAGCTGATTTTCAGTGGCACTCTCGCTGCCCAGGTCCTGGCCACCAGTCTGGGGAGCTCTGCATTTTAATTTAATTTTAAATTAAGCTTCTTAAACATTTCAAAAACCTTATTTATTTTACATGCAACAATAGTTTAGTTATATATTATAGACATAGAAAGACACTTGCTAGAAAGTGACCGATCTAAAAGACATTAAAATGTATTACTGGCCATTGCCAGAAACCTTAAATTTAGAGTGAATAAATTAGAGGACGTCGGGCACACCACTATCTGAAAGGTTCTCTTGGGCGGGGGGCACGCGGGGGAACCCCCCTGTTTTTGGCTTTTCGGCACACCACTTCTGAAAGGTTTGCAGACCCCTGTGCTAATGGGTATATATAGGTGACCTCTAAAAATAGTTGGGTTTGTTTTTTTGTTTGTTTTTTAAACAATCGTACTTCCCCCCTCCGTACCTCCATTCTCCAATCCTGTTGTGCCTTTGTATGTTACTTAGAAATGCTACCACGTGTAGCTAGACTGATCTGAATCCTAGAATACCTTCTCTTTTTTCTATATGATTTTCAAATTATCCTTGAGTCAGGCATGCTTATCCTTACTGAGGGGAGGCACCTAACATTTCATCCAATCAACTCCATGGATAATCTTCTGTCTTCTTTTTACACTGTTATGTACCGATTTAAAAGATAATGTGTTTGAACTCTCCACCTTGGTGCTATCAGGCTATTATTGCTAATGCAGATTGGCTGCAAAATACTGAGGTCAAATTATGTGAAGAGCCTACTTTAAATTCACAAGAGTAAAGAAATTCCAAGCTAAAACTGAAAACTCTGATATTCTCTCCCACCAGTGTGACCGAAGCAGTCACCATTTAAAATGCAGTCATGATTAAAATATTGACATCTACATCAGATATTGAATTACGTTCTTGTGAACACAGACATAGCTGTGGTTGAATTTAGCAAAAGCGTAATGATGTGCTAAGATGATCCTGAGTGCTTATACATCCATTCATAACATGCATGAAACTTTTACCCAATGACTTTTTGGGTCAGGGAGATTATACTAAATGACTCACCCTTTATTTGGGCAGTTGAACCTTTTCTGAGGTTCCTTGGTAAGGCAGCTGCATGAAGAGGGTTGATGCCCAGGCTGTCTCATTGTGGCCATTTCATCCTAGAGGAGGAGCTCTGAACAGGGGGTGCGGGTGGACTGTCAATGGTGTTTCCAGGAAGAAACAAGGAACAGTATCCTCTGAGCACTGAGATGCAATTCAGAGGCGGCTGCTGCTTGGTGATGAGGCAGTGGTGCCATATCTGAGGTTTGCAAGAGGGACTTGCCTGTGAGCAATTCATGACCATCTCTGTTCAAGAAACCAGGACTCATGTACACTTCATAAGTAAACATATTATAGTAGTAATATGTTAAGCCAATGTCACTGATTTCACCTCTGACACGAAACTAATCAGCAAGGGCTGACATCTGCTACTGCTTGGCAAAGAGGCAAAAGTAATCATGCATTTGCTATAGCAATACTGTGATTTTTAGACCAATACCCTTAGGAAATAAGCTGAATACTAAGCTTATCCTAGTGGGTGTTATCTTTGAAGGTGAATTGCAAGAGGTTTCTCCTGTTGGTTGGCTGTCTTCAAAGACCTAGCCTTCAGCATTAGCTGCTGAATGCCCCAGGGTGTATGAGCAGACATATAACTTTGATTTATTCTTGCTGTGGAATGCCTCAATATTTACTCTGCTAGTAACAGAACTACCACAAAATGGGACAGAAGAATATCCTATCCAAGGAAGGAAGGTCCTTTCCTCTCCAGCCCCCATATTTAGATAGTGCATGCAGGACATGAAATAACCATAATAAAGGAAACCATATAGAATTGCTGAATAGTGGGGCCAGGGAGAAATAGTACTTACTCCTTTAAAAATGATGAGTCTGGTGGCACCATAAAGAGTAACAAATTTTTTTGGGCATAAGCTTTTGTGGCTAAAAAACCCCACTTCTTCAGATGCGTGGAGTGAAAATTGCAGATACAAGCATATATTATTTATGCCTATATATGCAGTTTTCACTCCATGTTATTCTTTCTGGTGCCACTGGACTCCTCATTGTTAGTCTGTGTCCACAAAAACATGGCTACCCCCTGATACTTATTCCTTTGTTATACTCCATTTCCCAGTCCATTTATATAGAAGCTGTGACAACAGCAATAAAGCATGTGCTGGAACAAGTAATTGGATTGAGATTTGCGATCAGACTTTGCAGCTTTGGAAAAACAAATTAATTTACACACTTCCGATAATCCCTTCAAGTCTACATTTTAGGCAACAAAAATGATTAGGGGGCTGGAGCACATGACTTATGAGGAGAGGCTGAGGGTGTGATGGGTTGGATCACAGAAACCCTCTTGGGAGCTGCCACCTGATGTGCCAAGACTACTTCTACCCCGGCTTTCCTGGCCAGCGTGGGACCCCAGCTGAGCCAGACAACCCCTTCTGCTCCAACAAAGACCCAGGGTCTGAATTACTTGCCTCAAAGCTGCAGGTTTACCTGAAAGCAGATCACAGAAGTGTGCTTGTCTTTAACACTCAGATGCCCAACTCCCAATGGGGTCTAAACCCAATTAAATCTGTTTTACCCTGTATAAAGCTTATAGAGGATAAACTCATAAATTGTTCGCCCTCTATAACACTGGTATAAAGATATGCACAGTTGTTTGCTCCCCCAGGTATTAATACATACTCTGAGTTAATTATTAAAAAATGATTTTATTAAATACAGAAACTAGGATTTAAGTGATTCCAAGTAGTAACAGACAGAACAAAGTAAGTCACCAAGCAAAATAAAATAAAATGTGCAAATCTATGTCTAATCAAACTGAATACAGATAAGATTCTCACCAGTTTCAGAATGCTCCCTTTTACAGACTAATCTCCTTTTAGCCTGGGTTGAATAATCACTCACACCCCTTGCAGTCCCTGCCCTTTGTTCCAGTTTCTTCCAAGTATCCTGGGGGGTGGAGATGCTCTTTCTTTAGCCAGCTGCAGACAACATGGAGGGGTCTCCCAGGGGTTTAAATAGAGTTTCTCTTGTGGGTAGAGACCCCCTCCTCACTCCTATGCAAAGTCCAGCTCCAAGATGGAGTTTAGGAGTCAGCTGGGGAAGTCAGGTGTCCATGCGTGATTCAGTTTTTTCAGGCAGCATCCATTGTTTACATGCTACCTTGAACATTCTCAAGTAGACTTCTTATGTGGATTGGAACATTCCAAGATCCATTGTCCTTTAAGTGTTTCTTGATTAGGTACTTAATTTCAACATTAGTTTCTCCAGGAACTGACCAAATGCTCTACTAAGGTTATTTAGAAATCAAGCCAGTATACAGCTAACATTCATAACTTCGAATACGAAAATGATACATGCATACAAATAGGATTAATACATTCAGTAGACCATAACCTTTGAGATGTGTTACATGATATATGTAGCATAAAACACATTCTGAGCATATTTCCAAAAGCCTTATGGGAGGTACCGTCACAAGGGGCATGAGAAGCTTTAGAGAGAGAAAACCTCACTGCACACATTTTATTCCACAGCAACAAATAACTGGCAAAGTTGATTCCTCCAGACCAAGGGTCCCCAGTGCGGTGCTTGTGGGTGCCAAGGCACCCGCCAGGGCATCTATGTGCGCCTGAACAAGCAGCCGCCGAAATGCCGTCGAGAAGCAGCAATGCCAGGAAGCATCACGGCCAAAATGCCATCGAGAAGCGGCAAAGCCAGCAAGCGTAGCCGCCGAGAAGCAGCGTCATCAAGAAGCGCTGCTGCCGAAATGTCACTGATTTTCGGCGGCTGCTTGTTGGGCGACCACGCTTCTCGGCGGCTAGTTATCCAGCGCTCGCCACGCAAAAAAGTTGGGGACCGCTGCTCCAGACATATCAGGTCTTCAGATGGCACTATATGTTTTTGATGGATTTCTCCTACGCTTGCATAGTATTATACAAAGTCTTTGCCATCTATACCTTAATCTGTTTTCTACAACATGATGTGTGCAATTAATTGTAAGCCTGTAGCACAATCACAGTTTTGCTTTTGCTCTTATTAGAATGGATTATGGTTTTTTTCTGTTGCATGAATGAGCCAAACTCAAGTGAAAAACACAGAAGTCGAAATTGATTCAAGTGAAGTGCCTCTGCTGCTTTTATCAGTATATGTAGTTGTGTGGCGGGAGGGATGGATGGTGAACTACTACAGACACAAAGAAGGAGGGCGCAGATCAAATAAATTTGAGAACCACTGGTCTGATCTGACAGTGAGCCGAACAGGTAATATATAAGTATTACGCTGTTTGACACACTCTATAGAGCATAACAAAAGTCCTAAAGTGTTTAACCTGTGTGTGATATACCAGTACAATTCAGGATAGCAAATGGAATAAGTGTGTGGCTATTTATAATAATTTGCACACTTACATTATCCCTTTGATCTGAGAATCTTAGTGTTTTGCAAACATTAATTTAATTAAATGAGTAGCCAGTGTGTTTGCTATCTACATTCTCATGATGGCGTCATTGAAATAATCAATTTGTTTTCCCTGAATTTATTTATTTTTTGTTGGGCATTTATAGCTCCTAAATTAATGCTCCTGGCTAGATTTGGTTAGTGCCTGTACTAGCAGACCAGGGCCTTATGTGAGGTCCTCTCGCATATTCAGGGTTTGAATGGTACTTTTTACTCCATTGCACAAGAGGTAAATGAGTACTCAAGGTACAAGGACCACTAGGATCCTTTTGTTTGTATCGCACCTTGCTTTCTGAAGAATTGTAAAGAATTTTAGACTGCTATGTAAGCTATAAAGGGCTCATTTCATCTGCTGCTGAAAAGAACTCAACTCGGGGATAAAATACAGCACCTATTTAACAGCTCCCAGACACCCTACTTAACAATTTTAGGATGTGAAATAGAAGAATATCTTTTCTAATTGAAATTGCAGAAGGAACTTGGGTAGGCAAAAGATAATTGAGTGGGATTTGGCCTTGAGACCGGGGTTGACATTGCTACCCTTTTGTGACACTGAAATTTTAATGTCCACAAGTGATCAGGAATTTGATTATATGTCTCTCAAGAACAGAGACCCAGCTCAGAATATACCTTTATGCACCATTTGAGTCCTCTTCACGTGTGAATCTCACCTGCTGTCATGAGGATTTGGTTCAGTGCATTCTGAGAAGGAAGAAGTTACAAAACCAATTCCTGTTTCTACCCTGGGCTTTCCTGGGTTTACTGTCCAGACCAATTCTATATAGCTTGTGAGATGTGATGGATTGACACATCTCAAAGTGTTATGTATGTCTGCCAGTTATACACTGCCATATAAATACTATCCTTAGTGGGATGAAATACACTTTATTTTTCCTTATGAATGTTCCAATTTTAGTAGTTGTAGAGTACTGGAGGCGCGCTGTACAGCAGCTCTGTATGCTTCTTGTGATGCAAGTGAAGCTAGCACTATTTAGATATACACTATAATCTGATTTTTACCCAAGCCTCTTGGACAAATATGAGAAGCTTTCTTAAATGCTTCTTTTTGGGGGATAGGAGGAAATCTAGGTTTTGGTGGTTGTAATTTTAATTACGCAAGTATGCATCTGAGAGTCTAGATTGAGATCTGCTATTTTATCTTGAATACTTTATTTTCTATCACTTTATCATGATATTATGGAGGTAGGCGTTGAGACTCTTCATGGGTGACTCTACACATCAAATACATAGAGCAATTCTTTCTGTGCGACTTATGTCAGAAGATAGATAGTATTTCTTGTACGACGTATAGGTATGTTTGACTCAGCTGTGCATTATTTTTTACCTTCAGGCTTTTGTGGAGGCCCAGAATAAGCTTACGGTGCCCTTTCTTGAGCAGTGTCCTGTCAGAGGGTTATTCAAAGAACGAATGACTGAGCTCTATGACTATCCCAAATACAGTTGCCACTTCAAGAAAGGAAAAAGGTATGTAAAGAAGCTGTTGGACGCTTTTTAGATCATAAAGCTGAATTCTAAGCCCTGGTTAGAAGTAAATACCTAGGATTACTAAACTGGAAAGGTCAGAGGTACTGGAGGAAATTTTGCTATTTTTACTTTGTGCAATTGACAGGACTTTATGTAGTCATTTTCATTATCTTTCTGTGGATATTCTTTTGCTCAAAAAACCCTTAAATATCAACAGAGAAGCAGAAAGTCATACTGTTTAACAAGGATTTAAAAAAAGGAAATGGGAATATAAGGGTACTCATTTAAAAATTTTAGTTACTGACAATTTGCCAATTTAAATTGCAGCTTTTGTTCCTTTTAACTAGGCGAGGGTAGAAAGGGGGATGCTGATTTTTGGGCTTTCCTCAACTGCAGAGATGGAGTTGCAGCTTGGGTTACCTTGTCCTATGACATCACTACAGAGACATGCAGCAGTTCTCCAGCAAAAAGAGCAAAGAAGGGATGTGGTAGCCATATTTGTAATGTCTCTTTTTAATTGTAAAAATCATAAAGAGCCCTTTCTGTCTTTCAGTTGAGCCTTTTTTCAGTCAACCAATAGGTTTTGATGCTTTCCCACAACTATCCACAGGTGCAGGGAATTCCGCTATTCCCCCCTTCATGCTGCATCAGAGATTGGGAAAAGAGGACTACTCAGAAAGTGGTTTTGCTACACAAAGCCAGGGAGAGGAGCTGTAGCTCTTCCAATAGCATCCCTATCTGAAATATGTAATCACTATCCATTAATAATGATCAAGCTCATGTGAGAGACTAACTTCAAAAAATTGTGCTTGTATCACTTTTAATTGTATTTAACCAGATCTAGAAATTACATGATATAAAAAAGGTTTTCTCATGTACATCTTATTCATTTGAAATAAGGCCTATAAACTTCTTATGGTTATAATATTTAGAAATTCATAAATCACATTTCAACTATAAGATAAGAAATAGCAGCTGCAACTAATCATCTCTGAAACAGCAGCTATTACCAGGGCCAGCTCTACCGTTTTTGCCTCCCAAGCCAAAAAAAAAAAAAAAGCTACTTGGACTACCAAAGCGTGTTTTTTTTGTTTTTGTTTTGTTTTTTTTAAAAAAGTCTGGACTGTGCTGCCCCAAGATTGTCCAGAATGCTGCCCCTTAGCATGTGCCGCCACTGGCATGTTCATACTCTTCTGGTGCCTGGAACTGGCCCTGGCTATTACAAATACTCTTTAAAAAGCTGAGGGAGCACAAAAAATGTTCTGGGAAACAGTGGTCCAGTCACACTAATTTAATAAACTAGGAAGTGAAAATACTTGGCAACACAGAAGTGAAACTAACTTTAAAAAAAACAAAAAGATCTTTTGTGGTGATAGTCAAGATGGCGCATTTTAGACAGTTGACAAGAAGGTATGAGAACACTTAATATTAATATGAAACTAGATACCATTAAACTTGGGTTTGAATAGAGATGGGAGTGGCTGGGTCATTACACACATTGAATCTGTTTCCCCATGCTAAGTATCCTCACACCTTCTTGTCATGGGGAAATAGATTCAATGTGTGTAATGACCCAGCCACTCCCATCTCTATTCAAACCCAAGTTTAATGGTATCTAGTTCCATATTAATATTAAAGTGTCTTCACACCTTTTTGTCAACTGTCTAAAATGCGCCATCTTGATTATCACTGCAAAAGATTTTTTTTCTCCTGCTGATAATAGCTCATCTTAATTAATTAGCCTCTTACAGTTGGTATGGCTACTTCCACTTTTTCATGTTCTCTGTAGGTATATATATTTTCTTACTATATGTTCCTTTCTATGCATCTGATGAAGTGGGCTGTAGCCCACGAAAACTTATGCTCAAATAAATTTGTTCATCTCTAAGGTGCTGCAAGTACTCCTGTTCTTTTTGCCGATACAGACTTACACGGCTGCTCTGAAACCTATCTTCTGACACTTATTGCTGTGCTAGACCTTAGCAAGGAAATGCAGGGAAACAGTTTCAAATGCAGTTTTAAATAAAAAACTTACTGTATCTGGTGGCTGATAAGTATCAGGATGGAAGGAAACTTTGAAATAGTAATATTGAGTGCAAAGGTTTTCTAAGGTACAGTCCTATGAAACTTCCCAAACTTGCTAAGATTTCAAGATTGTCAAACTATTCAGTGTCATGTTGTAGTGTGGAAGTTACTTCATCCTCTATTGTATAGTGTGTGTGTGTGGTGGTTTTTTTTTGTTTTTTGTTTTTTTGTTTTTGTTTTTTTTTGGTAGAAGGTGCCTTAGATGAATTCTACATCCCTTTATTCCAGAAGCATTTGGATACTCTGTTGTAAAGATGTTACTACTGTATGGCTTCTGTTTGTCTTTTATGGCTTCTTCCCAGTCTTTCATACCACCTCCTCCTCCTTTTTCTTTTTTTCTTTTTCTTTTTCTAGCTGAGCTGGAAAATAAAAATAGAATTCCTTTTTTGCTCACTCAGTTTGTGTTTTCCAGGTTTTTTCACTTTTACAATACTGGACTGCAGAACCAGCGAGTATTATATGTGCAAGAATCCTTGGATGCTGATGCCAAAATATTTCTTGATCCAAATAAGCTTTCTGATGATGGCACTGTGGCTTTACGAGGTCAGTGAGGCAGGAGTTTTTAAAAAAACAGAAATTGGGATTATTTTGAGGCTACAAAACTGTAGAAGTTAGGGTTTTTTTGTTTGTTTGTTTACATCAAAACATAATGTTCATAAGTATTTTTGTGGGGAAAGCTATGGTGTCTGATAGGGGTTTTGTCTACTCAAAATAAAAAAGCAAAAGATAGAAAGATGAATGTGAGGAATTCTCATTATTTCAAAGATTTCCTAATGATTATGTGTAAGAATATCTAATGTCACTTGGGTAATCTTTCCTCTTTCTCTCAGCACAGGCTTTTGGCTTTCTGGATTGTTTTATAATCTTCATATGCGTTTGTGTGATGGACACCTCTAATTTTCAGGTGCCTCAGCACTTTTTCTAGTGTAATTTCTTTCAAATGTCAGTTCAAAGTATTTGTCCAGCTTTATGCTAGAAATGGTAATTATTGGGCAAGGCAGAGTGGGAGTTCTCCAGAGTAGTGCTTTGCCTCTCCACTGATTGACTATCCAGTACAGAGTCCAGTTAAAGATGCTGATCTATCTTTTACAAAAGTTTTTGTTTATTAATTAAGCTGTACCTGTGGCACTGTCATGTCTGCCTCATGCTACATCCCTGCACAGGTCAGCTACCTTGAACAAGCAAGGAATATTTCTAACTTGAGGCAGAATCCTAGTGAAAACCAGGCAGTATGTAGTTTTCACATGAGTTAGCAGGTTGAGTTAGCGTGTGTGAGGAAGCTTAGGGCTTACCTTAACCTACTAACTCATGTGAAATGTACAAGCTGCCTCTGTAGGCTGAACTGTTTGGCAATAGTGACCATAATGTAATTAAATTTAACATCCTTGTAGGAGGTGAAAATATCAAAACCCCCACCACAGTAACATTTAACTTTTAAAAAGGGGAACTACCCAAGAATAAGGATGCTAGTTAGATGGAAATTAAAAAGAGCAGTCACAAAGGTAAAATGCCTGCAGCCAATATGGAGACAACTTAAAAACACTATAACAGGCTCAGACTAAAAGTATACCCCAAATCAAAAAAGACAGTAGGAGGGTCAAAAGAATGCCACTGTGGCTAAACAGTGGAGGATGATAGAGGCAAAAAGGCATCCTTTAAAATATGGAAGTCAAATCCTAATGAGGAAAATAGGAAGGAACATAGACAATGACAAGTAAACTTAAAAAAAATATATTAAGGGAGGCCAAGAAAGTATTTGAGAAGCAACTTGCTAAAAATGCCGAAACAGTAACTTTTTTTTTAAAAGTACATTAGGCCTGGTCTACACTACGTGTTTAAACCGAATTTAGCAGCCTTAAACCGATTTAACCCTGCACCCGTCCACACAACGAGGCCCTTTATATCAATTTAAAAGGCTCTTTAAACCGATTTCTGTACTCCTCTCCGACGAGAGGAGTAGTGCTTAAATCGGTATTGCCATGTCGGATTAAGGTTAGTGTGGCCGCAAATCAATGGTATTGGCCTCTGGGTGGTATCCCACAGTACATCATTGTGACCGCTCTGGAAAGCAATCTGAACTCGGATGCACTGGCCAGGTAGACAGGAAAAGCCCCGCAAACTTTTGAATTGCATTTTCTGTTTGCCTAGCGTGGAGCTCTGATCAGCCTGGGTGGCGATGCAGTCTCAAATCCAAAAAGAGCTCCAGCATGGCGTACGGGAGATACTGGATCTGATCACTGTATGGGGAGACAAATCTGTTCTATCAGAGCTCCGTTACAGAAGACGAAATGCCAAAGCATTTGAAAAAAATCTCCAGGCTATGATACAGAGGCCACAGCACACTCAGCACAGTGCTGTGTGACAAGCGTAACGGAAAGCCAAAGAATCAAATGGAACGCTCATGGAGGGAGGGAGGGGGACTGAGGACTCCAGCTATCCCACAGTCCCCGCAGTCTCCGAAAAGCATTTGCATTCTTGGCTGAGCTCCCAATGCCTGTAGGGTCAAACACATTGTCTGGGTGGTTCAGGGTATATCTCGTCAATTTACCCCCCCTCCCCCCCATGAAAGAAAAGGGAAAAAAATCGTTTCTTGACTTTTTTCAATGTCACCGTATGTCTCTACTGCATGCTGCTGGTAGACGCGGTGCTGCAGCACTGAACAGCAGCATCCTCTCCTCTCCCTTCCCAGTGGCAGACGGTACAGTGCAAAGGACTGATAGCCGTCCTTGTCATCATCCGTGAGTGCTCCTGGCTGGCCTCAGGTGAGGTCGCCCGGGGGCGCCTGGGTAAAAATAGGAATGACTCCCGGTCATTCCCGGCAGATGGTACAGAACGGCTGGTAACCGTCTTCATCATAGCAACTGGGGGCTGAGCTCCATCAGCCCCCCCCCCTTCATGTCTAAAGAAAAGATTCTGTACTGCCTGGACTATCATAGCAGCGGGATTGGCTGCTCCTCTCCCCCGCACCTTTTAATGTCCTGCCTGGACTATCATAGCAGCTGGAGGCTGCCTCCCCCTCATTTTATCTCACTAAAAGTCAGTGTTTCTTATTCCTGCATTCTTTATTACTTCATCACACAAATGGGGACACTGCAATGGTAGCCCAGGAGGGTTGGGGGAGGAGGGAAGCAACAGGTGGGGTGTTGCAGGGGCACCCCCTAGAAATGGCATGCAGCTCATCATTTCTGCGGGATCTGACACTGAGCGGCTGTGCTCTCTCTGATACACTGGTTCTCTAGTACACTTGCCCCATATTCTAGGCAGACTGACTCTATTTTTAGACAAAACATAAAGAAGGGAATGACCCAGGGAGTCATTCCCATTTTTGTCCATGCGCCCCCGACTGACCTCAGTGAGGCCAGCCAGGAGCACCCATGACAGCAGCAGATGGTACAGAGCAACTGATAACCGTCATCTCATCGCCAATTTACAATGGCATGGCAGACGGTGCAATAGGGATGGTAACTGTCTCTGCTACCTTACAAAGGCAAATGAATGCTGCTGTGTAGCACTGCAGTACCGCCTCTGTCAGCAGCATCCAGTACACATACAGTGACAGTGACAAAAGGCAAAACGGGCTCCAGGGTGCCATGCTATGGCGTCTGCCAGGGCAATCCAGGGAAAAAAGGTGTGAAATGATTGTCTGCCATTGCTTGCACGGAAGAAGGATTGAGTGACGCCATTTACCCAGAATCACCTGCGACACTGTTTTTGCATTGGGATCTCAACCCAGAATTCCAATGAGCGAGAGAGACTGCGGGAAGTATGGGATAGCTACAGGATAGCTACCCACAGCGCAATGCTTCAGAAATCGATGCTAGCCTCGGTACATGGACGCACACCGCTGAATTAATGTGCTTAGTGTGGCCACGTGCACTTGACTTCATACAATCTGTTTTACAAAACCGGTTTAT
Source organism: Chelonoidis abingdonii (assembly GCF_003597395.2). NCBI lineage: Eukaryota > Metazoa > Chordata > Testudines > Testudinidae > Chelonoidis > Chelonoidis abingdonii. Next base: position 83,880,876 of record NC_133771.1, on the reverse strand, counting down.
GTAAAATCGGAATAATCTTGTAGTGTAGACATACCCTCAGAAGCAGGAAGCCTGCTAAACAGGAGTGGGACCACTAGATGACAGAGGTGCTAAGGGAGCACTCAAAGACAAGGCCACTGCAGAGAAGCTAAATTAATTCTTTGCATCGGTCTTCACTGTAGAAGATGTGGGGTATATACCCACATTAGAGCTGTTCTTTGGTAGCGACAAAATCTGAAGTACTGTCCAACTTGATGTGTCAACAGAAAAATTTTAGAACAAGTTGATCAGTGAACTGTAGTAAGTCACCAGGACCAGATGGTATTCACCCAAGAGTTCTGAAAGAATTAAAGTATAACAGTACAGAACTAGTAACAGTAGTGTATAACCTATCACTGAAATCAGCCTCTGTACCAGATGACTGGAAGTTAGCGAATGTAATGCTGTCTTTTAAAAAGTGGCAATCCTGGCAATTACATGCAGGTGAGCCCAAATTAAGTACTGGGCACCAGTACTTTTGTAAAGGGAAGTCATGCCTCATTGATCCATTAGAATTCCTGGAGGGAACCAACAAGATTACAACCTTGTATCTTTCTTTGACAGTTCAACAAGCCTTGTGGATAAGGGAGAAGCGGGGGATGTGGTATACCTAGACTTCAGTAAGGCTTTTGATACTGTCTCACATGACCCTCTCATAAGCAAAGAATGGCAATATAGCTTAGAGAAACCTGTTATAAGGTGGGCACACAACTGGTTAGAAAACTGTACTCAGAGAGAAGTTAACAGTGAACCAATGGTAAGGGCATATTGAGTGGGATCCCACAGTAATCTGTCCTGAGTCTAGTTCTATTCAATATCTTCATAAATTATTTGGATAGTGTTAAAAAGTATACGTATGAAGTTTTGTGGACAATACCAAGCTGGGAGGAGTTGCAAGAGCTTTGGAGGACAGGATTAGAATTCAAAATGATCTTGACAAACTGGAGAAATGATCTGAAATAAATAGGATCAAATCAATAAGTGCAAATGCAAAGTACTCCACTTAGGAAGGAACAATCAGTTACATAAGTACACAATGGGAAATGACTGCCTAGGAAAGAGTACTGCAGAAAAGGATCTGGTGGCTATAGTGGATCACTATCCTAAATATGCGTTAACAATGTAATACTGTTCTGGGATGTATTAGCACAGGGGCAATGGGAGTTGCTGGAAGCTGCAGCCAGTACATCCCTTGACCCGCGCCACTTCCAGCAGCTCCCATGGACCGGGAGCCATGATCTGCAGCCAGTGAGAGCCGCGATCGTCCGGACCTGCAGATGGAGCAGGTAAACACACCGGCCTGGTCCGCCAGGCGCTTTCCCTACAGAAGCGCCGACCCTTGTTTGAGAAACCCTGTATTAGGAGGAGTGTCGTAAGCAAGACATGAGAAATAATTCTTCTTCTCTACTCAACACTGAAAAGGCCTCAACTGGAGTACTGTGTTCAGTTCTGGGCACCAGACTTTGGGAAAGATGTGGACAATTTGGAGAAAATCCAGAGGAGAGCAACAAAAATGATTAAAGGTCTTGCAAACATGACCTACGAGGAAAAAATTGGGTTTTACACTGGAAAAAACTGAGGGGAAACATGAGTGTTCAAATATGTAAAATGTTAGAAATTGGAGGGTGATAAATTGTTTTCCTTATCCACTGAGGACAGGATAAGAAATAATAAGCTTAAATTGGAGCAAGGGACATTTAGGTTAAAACTTTGTAAGTGTAAGGGTAGTTGAGCACTGGAACAAATTACATAGGGAGTGTGTGGAATCTCTGACATGGGAGGTTTTTAAGAACAGATTAGACAAACACTTGTCAGGGATAGTTTTGGTAATACTAAGTCCTACCTCAGTGCAGGGGACTGGACTAGATGATCTATTGAGGTCCCTTCCAGTCCTACGTTTCTATAATTCTGTGTGGATAACAGTGATCCAGTTGATTTGGTGTACTTGGATTTTCCAAAAGACTTTGACAAGGTCCCTCTGAGCAAACTGAGGGCATGTCTGCACTGTGATTAAAGGCTGGCAACTGACCTTTGTCAGCTGACTTGGGCTCCTGGGACTTGGGCTATGGGGCCGTTTAATTGCAGTGTAGAGATGCTTGGGCCTGGGCTCTGGAACCCTTTCCCTCATGAGGTCCTTGAGACAGAGTCTGAACACTACACTGCAATTAAATAGCCCCATAGCATGAGCACAAGTCAGCTGACATGGACCAGCTGCAGGTGTTTGTTTAAAGTGTAGACATATCCAAAGTAGCCTAAGAGTGAAGGTCCCTTTGTAGATCAATAACTGGTTGCAAGATAGGAGACAAGGGGTAGGAATAAATGGTCAGTTTTCACAATGGAGAGGGATGAAGAGTCCTCCAAGGATCTGTAGTTGGACCTGTACTGTTCACTATGCTCATTAATTATCTACAAAAGGGCATGAACAGTGAAGTGGTGAAGTTTGCAGATGATACAAAATTATTCAAGATAAGTCCAAAGCAGGCTATGAGGAGTGACAGAGGGATCTCACAAAACTTGGTAACAGAGCAACAATGTCAGGTGTAATTCAACATAGATAAGTGCAAAATAATGCACATGGGGAAAAAATAATCCCAACTATACATATATAATAGATTCTAAATTAGCTGTTATCACCCAGAAACGTGGTCTTGGAGTTACCATGGATAGTTCTCTGAAAACATCAGCTAAATGCATCGCAGCGGTCTAAAAGGCTAACAGTATGTTTGGAACCATTAGAAGAGGAATAGGAACTAAGACCAAAAAATTTTAATGCCAATATAGAAATCCATGGAGTACCTATGCCTTGAATACTGTGTCCAGTTCTGGTTGCCCCATCTCAAAAACATTACAGTGGAACTGGAAAAGATTCAGCGAAAGGCAAAAAAGATGATCACAGGTAAGGAAAGTTTCCACATGAGGAGGGACTAAAAAGATTAGGACAGGTCAACTTAGAAAAGAGACAACTAAGGGGGGATATGATACAGGTCTATAAAATTGTAAGCGGTGTGGAAAAAGTAAATAACACTTTGTTGTTCACCCTGTTTACCTTTTCATACAATACAAAAACTAGGAGTTACCTGATTAAAGTAAGAGGCAGCAGGTTTAATTCAAACGAGAATGTCCTTCTCTCACAAAGCACAACTAACCTGTGGAACTCATTGTCATGACATATGGCCAAAAGTATAAGCTAGTTTCAAAAAAGACCTAGATACATTCATGGAGGATAAGTCCATCAGTGACTGTTAGCCAAGATGATGAATGATCCAAACTATGCTCAGCTTTTGACTAGCAGGGAGTGGAAGACTGATGTGGATCATTCCATAATTGCCCTGTTCTGTATACTCCCCCTGAAGCTCTGTTTGGAGACAGGATACTGCACAATGTTGATGATAGTCTGGCTCGCATGGCAGCTCTTCTGTTCTGCCTCAAGGGAGTTAACACCTTTTTTCTTATTGAATGACGTAGCCTCATGAGCTATAAAGGTAGGTAGAGGGGTGGTGTGTGTGTGCGCACAGGGTGTGAAGGAAAGCTTTTTAAAAAAAATAAATAAAGCTTAAAGCTAATTTAATTTGTATTATATGGCTAACGAGGAAACACCAGGCCAAATTCAGGCCTGGTGTAATCCATTCTCTTCAGTAGAGTGAGCTGTTTATAACCAGACTGAATTTGTCCCTCAATGTCTGGGCCAACATCCATCTAAGGCCTCCTGAAAGATGTTGCAGAATCTTGTTTTCCTCCCATGATTCAGATAGAACTACATAAATCTCGAGTCTTTCCAACTAATTCTGTTAGGTCATATAATCCCGTCCATCTGGTGATGCACAATTTTTCCAGTATGTTTCTCTATATTTTCTATTGCTTTGCAGAGTCTAACTTGAAATGACTCTCTCTAGAATGGCAATCACTTCCTTTGAGGATGTTTGTCCTTAAATTCATTAATTATAAGCCTGCCCCCCCCCCACTCTCCCCCAGTATCCACAGGCAATTGAGGAAAAGGCTCATAGTTCAGATAGTTGTTAGTAGAGTGTCCTCAGCATTTGTCACATACCAGTTCTTTCTTTGTGTAAAAAGGATGATATGCTAAGCTAAACTCTCAGTCAGTGAGCTGTGAACTTCTGAATCTCCAGGACTTCAGAAAAGTGAATACCATGTGTTTGGACAGTTGATGTACTAAAGATCCCTTCATGAATCCCCAGAATTACCAACCAGTGCTGATGAGATCTTCTGGGAGTAAGTGGGTGATCCTGCTAATTACGTTGACCTTTTCTGTCGTTAGCTAATACTACTTCACCCAGAATGTTCAAGTATCTTTTTTTTTTTTTGGAACAAATTCGTTGGTGAAAGAGACGAGCTTTTCATAAACAGATAAGAAAAGTTAATAGCACAGAAGTACTTTATATCTCTTTGACTGTAAAGGGTTAACAAGTTCAGTAAGCCTGGCTGTCACCTGACCAGAGAACCAATCAGGAGACAGGATACTTTCAAATCTTGAGGGAGGGAAGTTTCTGTGTGTGCTGTTAGTTTTTGGTTGTTGTTCACTCTGGGGGCTCAGAGGGACCAGACATGCAACCAGGTTTCTCTCCAATCTCCCTGATACAGGCTCTTATAGTTCAAAATAGTAGTACTAGATAGATAAAGCGAGTTAGGCTTATGTTTGTTTTCTTTTTTGCAAATGTGCATTTGGCTGGAAGGAGTTTAATTGTGTATTTGGCTGGAAGGAGTTCAAATTTGTATTTTTGCTGAAAGGATTTTAATTTGTACTTGAATACTTAGGCTGGGAGGGTATTCCCAGTGCCTATAGCTAAAAAACCCTGTACCTATTCATTTTAAATTTACAAAGATAATTTTTACTGTTTTTCTCTCTTTAATTAAAAGTTTCTTGTTTAAGAACCTGATTGTTTTTTTATTCTGGTGTGAGACCCCAGGGGACTGGGTCTGGATTCACCAGGGAATTGGTGGGGAGAAAGGAGGGAAGGGGGAGAGAGAGGCTAATTTCTCTCTGTGTCAGGATTACTTTCTCTCTCAGGAGAGTCTGGGAGGGGGAAAGAGAAGGAGGGAGGAAGGTGAATTTCCTCTCTGTTTTGTGATTCAAGGAGTTTGAATCACAGTGATCTTCCAGGGTAACCCAGGGAGGGGAAGCCTGGGAGAGGCAACGGTGGGGAAAGGGTTTACTTTCCTTGTGTTAAGATCCAGAGGGTCTGGGTCTTGGGGGTCCCCGGCAAGGTTTTGGGGGGACCAGAGTGTACCAGGCACTGGAATTCCTGGTTGGTGGCAGCGCTACAGGTTCTAAGCTGCATCTTTTGGACTCTAAGGTTCAGAGTGGGGAATTGTACCATGACAGCTGCATTTGGAAAAACAGTGTTTAAAGATGTATGTGCCCCTTCCCAATTTAATTACAGACAGGTTTTTAGGAGAGAACAACTTGAACGCTGCAGAGCCCACCAGTAAAGTGCAATGCCTCCTCACTTCAGCCGCGGTTTACTCTAAACAATGGATTGGAAGTGACAGAAACACTAAATAGTTCCATTGGTGGCAGCTCTGGGAGTAGAAATTAAGAGTCCTGCCTCTCTGTCTTTTGGGATAACCACTAGACAGCACTCCTTCTAGTTACTACATATGTGTATAAATAACTTGTCACCACTTCATGTTGGAAGATGGTAAGATGCTTCCAACCTAAAGATGTGCAATAGATGAGAGATGGCCAGCAACCAAAGATCGCTGGTGCTGCTAGTACATTTACTACTAGTTGCTGACGGAGGGAGCCACAACCTACTAAAGTAGTTTAAAACAAAAAAAAGAGTGCCCTAAACGTTTGTTCAAAAGTGAAAGTTATTTTTTTAAATGCTTTTCAACTTTAAACTGGTGCCATGCTTCTGTCTGTCTGTTTGTGGCAAGTGGTAGAAAGTTGTGCAGCCAAATAGTGACCCAGCTATTTGTTTGGCTTTATCTGTAGGTTATGCATTCAGTGAAGATGGTGAATACTTTGCTTACGGTCTGAGTTCCAGTGGCTCAGACTGGGTAACTATCAAGTTTATGAAAGTGGATGGTCCTGAAGAGCTTCCAGATATGCTGGAAAGGGTTAAATTCAGTTGCATGGCTTGGACTCATGATGGAAAAGGCATGTTCTACAACAGCTATCCAAAACAAGATGGGAAAAGTGATGGTAAGTATGCCTTGAATCAATGGAGAAAAGTAACCCCTTTTTTCAAGAGATGGATGTAATCACTCACTCACTCATGCCCGTCACCCCAATCGGGGTATGGGCCGCCAACCACAGATCTCCAGAGTCCTCTATCCTGGGCCATTTGCTCTAGCTGGTTCCAGGTATAGCCCATTTTTTTGCTATCAGCCTGAAGGTCGTGTCGCCAGATATTTCTTGGATGGCCTCTTTTCCGCTTGCACAGTCGTTCTGTCCAGCTGTGTGTCCATCTTGTCCTCGCTGATGCCTAATAGGGTCAGGTTGTTGCTCCTCATCTCTGCTGCAACCTGCGCCATCTTTCCTGACTCGTACATGGTCCTCACGTTCCATGTGCCTATGGTAATCCTCCTGGTTGCAAGAAGGGTAATCGGCTTAGTGGCTTCCTCACGGCTTTCACCACCCAGCGTCATACATCTTCGAGTTGAAGACCCTTCTTTTTCCAGGGTAAAAGTCTCTGTTGCCTCTATTGTTGGCGTTTCTGTAGCAGGTTGATTTTTTTTTACGAGGTGAAGTTGCTAGCCCCACTCCCAACCCTCCTCCTTTATCCTGACTTGGGACAGGCAGATGGCCCCAAAGGACCTCTCTGGTGGAGTTGATGGATGTAATAGTGGCTAGAAAATTGTTTTACATGAGCACTGTTTAACCACATCCATGGCAAGTTGCCCCAGAAATTTCCTTAGGCAGTTGAGAAATGTGTAGAATATTGATTGGCTGACTGCTTGATACTCACTCCCCTCTGAGATTGCTGCTACTTCAAGTACTATACACTGCACTCTCCAGTCCTGAAAAGACTTAACGTATACATGCATTCCCTGATCATCGTGGTAAAGGTGTGTAAGTCTTTGAATGATCAGGGCCTTAGTCTATATACATTATTTTCCTTTATAAGTGTTTTTTTTTTTCCTGTCTCTCCTTTCTTGTCTTCTTTTGTGTAAACAGTATACTCATCCTTCTTTCCACGGTGAGGTTTTTGAAGATCTTGCTCCCAGTATGCTTAACAAAAAGTGCTTGGGACAAGTCTTTCTCTTATTTTTACACATTCAGTTGCTCTTGAACTATAATTTGGACAAACTTCCAAATTTGGTACCTGGCCTTTCCTTTTTGCATTGAAATAATGCTCTAAGTTCAGAAGTTAAAAGATCACATAGCAGTGCTGTAGTGTAAATCTAGAAGTATTTGGTAAGGATTGATTTACTGACTAAACTGCATCTGTCTGTCACTCCTGAACATTTAAAACAAACAAATGGTTAATGAGAAAAAAAACAGGAAATGCAGCCTAAATGTTACATGTCCAAAAATTATTGGGCCAATATTCTTTTTTTACCTTGATTTGATTAAACAAAATCTAATGGCATAGATTCTTATTTTCCTATCTCAAACTTTATCTAGCACTTCATGCAAAGCCTTAAAATATCACTTCTTGACCTTCAGCAAGTATTATTATATGAACACTAACTGATAGTATCCTGGCGATACCAATGTTGTCTTTCTTAGTTACTGTATATTTATTAAAAAGGATGACTATAAATGGCATCTCATGTTACATGATGCCAAAACCTATTCAGATATTTTAGACTCCTTGAATAATGTTTGCAGTTTCTGATGGCTTCCAGAAAATGGAGCGTGAAACGAGTCCTGAAATTAGCAATATTTGTCATACTTGCTTCTCCCCCAAATACACCCACTTCTTTCTTGTGTAGTGAGAATATGAATGGCTGCTGACCCATATCAGGCAGCAATCTTTGAATAACTCCTTTCACCACAAGTGTGTGTACAGAGGCAGAGAAACTTGCAAAAAGTTTATGGTGTTAATAAAAATTGTCTTTGAAAATGAAATAATTCCCTTCTGAATTATACCAGGCACTGAGACCTCCACTAATGTGCATCAGAAGCTGTTTTACCACGTCCTTGGGACTGACCAGTCAAAAGATGTTTTATGTGCCGAATTTCCTGATGAGCCAAAATGGATGGGTGGAGCTGAGGTAAATTGCACACTTTGTTTATCTTTATGCATGTTCAGCCTCTTTGATTAAGCCAAACTGTAATATTTATTACAAACAAAAAAATCTATGTTGAGACCATTATTAAGGTTGCAAAGTCAAAGGCTCAAAAGTTAGGAAGTGCCAGAATTAAAACTACTATACAATTTTAATTTGGTCGTTCTGTGCATCAGCATTATGATACAGACTTTAATTTCATGATCACATACTATTTTTTTTTTCCCTTGGGATCCTGCATCATTCAGCACAAAGTCTGGACAAGCTCTGAGGGTGAAGCAGGGTAGTGTAGTGAAGGAGACTGTCTATAGGCCCCCTGGCTCATTTGTTGTGGAAGTTGGAAGGTGCATTGCAAATGAGGCAGAGTATGTTCAGGAAAAGAAGAGAGGGTTTCAGGGATAAAGCAGGTGAATGCTCTCCTGGAGAATTGGATTTTATCCTTCACTTGCCACGGAATTTCTATGTGATGCTGGACAGGTCATGTAAGTCACGATTTTTACAGGTGATCACTAATTGTGACTGCCTCATTGTCTGGAGCCTGACATGAGACCAGGAGGTCTGACTTGCAGAGGTGCTGAGCACTCACAGCTGCAAATGAAGTCAACGAAATCTGTGATTTGAATATTAAGTATATGTAATATATAATGTTAAATACTCTGAGAAATCAGGTCCTAGATGTCTTAAGTTGGGTACACAATTAGTTAATACTTTTGCCCTTGATCTCAGTGTCTCAATTCCCATCTATAAAATGGGGATAATAATACCCTTCATCTCATAGCTGCCATGTGAAGCTAGATTACTGTTTGTGCAGCACTCAAGTGCTATAGTAATGAGTACTTAAGAAAAGCCTGCAAGGAAATTAATCATTGTCTTCAGGGTGGGATTTGAATAATGTGAACCAAATAAGCAGAGGGCCACACACTGAATAATAAAGATAAAACAAAACATTGAATAGCTGCTCATTTAGTGAGCAGCCTCATTCCATGTACCATAGGATGCAGGGTTTTTGTGGAAAAAATTACACATGATTAAGTAGTTAAAGACACTGTCATAATTAAGGCTAAGATTTTGTCATGGATATTTTTAGTAAAAGTCATGGACAGGTCACGACTTCGTGACTTTTTTTCTTTTTTGTCCATGACTTTTACTAAAAATATACCCGACAAAATGGGGATTTATGGGTCCCCACACTGTCTGAAGTGTGGCAGCTGCACGGGGGCCAGGAGCTGCGGGGGTCCCCCACTGCCTGTGGGAGCCAGGAGCTGCAGGGGTCCTCTGCTGCCTGCAGTGGCCGGGGTTTCCCCCCAGTTTCTAACCACTGCAGGCTGAAGTCATGGAGGTCACTGGAAGTCACGGATTCTGTAACTTCCGTGACCTCTGTGACTAAATCGTAGCCTTAATCATAATGCATATTCAAAAGGTGCCTGAATTAAGGTTTCGTAGGTAGGAGCTGCCAGAATTAAAGTTAACTTTTGAGTGCTTAACTTGGCAATCCTTTGCAATCCTTAACAATTGTTAAATGTTCTTTTAACAATTCTGTGTGTAACTTCCTGGGTTGTGTGGAGGGGGGCTTTTTTGTTTTTGTTTTAATTTTTTAAGGCACACTGAAAAAACAAGTGCCTTCATGAGGCAGCATATTGACACCCACATAGGTCATCAGCAGGGTTGGAAACTTGAGACCAACTAAACAGACTTCTGCCACATGAACTAACGGAATAGCTGATAGCAGTAGTAAGTTGTCGTCCTCTGTGTGGACCAACACCCAAGGGGGATGGAACTCTGCCAGTGGATTTCAGATATTTGCTGACTGTAGAGTAGTGATGAGACTTGGGATTCTTGGGCTTCATTCCATGCTCTGGTGGGGAGTATGCTCTAGTAGGCACAGATTCTTCTTCTAGCTCCCCAAACTTGACTCTAACCTGTCCATGTCCCAGTCCTGTCTCTTCCCCACTCCAGCTCCCATTCTCCTCACGTAGCCAGTCCGAGGCTTCACTCCTCAGGTTTCTTATCTATCTTACTGTCCAACCAGTAGTTCCTGCCCCTGGGTGGATGGATGCGATCTCAGTCTCTCTTCTTCTCCTCCTCTCCCACTCCCCCGGCCTCGTTTCCCTCCCTGGCTCAGGCTACCGTAGTAAGTTGGCCTATGATATGTAACTCCAGCTACGCGAATAATGTAGCTGAAGTCGACGTACCTTAGGTCAAGTTGCCGCAGGGTCTACGCTGCGGGGGGTCGACAGGAGAAATTCTCCATTGATTTACCTTACTCTTCTTGTTGGGGGTAGAGTACAGGGGTCGACTGGAAAGCTATCTGCTGTCTATTTGGCGGGTCTTCACTAGACCTGCTAAATTAACCGCCAGTGGCTCGATCTCAGAGTGTCAACGAAATGGGTATTCACCCACGAAAGCTCATGCACCAATATGTCTGTTAGTCTATAAGGTGCCACAGGACTCTTTGCTGCTTTTACAGATCCAGACTAACACGGCTACCCCTCTGATACTTGATCCCGTCTGTAGTGAAGATGTAGCCTTAGTTTCCTTGCCCAACAAGTTTATTTTCTCTATCCATCCAGTCCCATTGTTCCATTCCCCACCCCTTAGTCCAGCTCTTATCCCTTCTGCATTCCAATCAGGAGTAGGGGAAATCATTTGAGAGCACTGGGGAGACAGGTTCCCATGCTCTCACTTTAGGTGACCAGACTTGTCACCAGCAGGGCCTACAGCAACCCAGAGCTGAAAGTGGGAAAACCCTGCTCATACCAGGAGTGAAGTCTCTGATAAGCATGTGTAAACTTACACCTTTTTTTAAAATGTCAAATATGGATAGTGTTTAATGGGGGTGGTTTAAAAAAAAAAAAAGCATATCCCTGGCACAAAGGTCACCCCTGCCAAATTTCAAGTTCTTACTCCAAAGGATAAAAAAACACTTCCATGTTCCCCATCCCCTAGTCTCCTCTGAAACGACTGAAACATTTTAACTGAAATTTTCCAAAACAATCCAGCATGCGACAGATGACAGGCATGGAAAATCAGTCCAAACGGTTAAACTCTGGCAAAGTTTTAAAAGCATCCTTTTAGTGTGATGCGTTGGGCAATCTTAATATTAGACTGCACTGCCAGTCTCACCTATAATAATTTATTAAAGAGCCACAGGCTTCAGTGGGTTGAAAATAGCAACGTATTGGCCACAGAGTAACTCCTCCCCTGCATATAAATTTGCTTACAGAATCGGTGATCATCGTAATCATTCAGATAATCATAGAACTGATCTTCTTAATAGTTGATATTCTCTTGGAATTTTCAGATCTACTCCAGCTACTGTGCTTAACCACTCTGCTCTACTGCTATTTATGATCTTTTTATTATTTTTATTTTTATCTCCTTCGTGATGAATAATACTGCTTTTGTCCTGTTTGGTGTATTCAGCACATAGAACTCCAGTAGTTAAATATATTTTTTTTTAATTGCAAGTGTGGCAAAGTACCTGCCTCTCCGTTTGGTAGCTCAGTCCCTTTTTGCCCTGGAGACACAGGCTTGGTAAAAGAAAAAAAAAAAACCCTTCCCAATCTCACAGGGTCTGGCTGTTCCCCTCTCAGCCAGCCCCTTGTTCTAGTTTCCTCTCCTTCTGGGGAGAATGCAAGCGGCCTTCCAAGGAGAGTTTCAGAGTTTAGCTGCCCCTACTTGCTGGCAGCTACTCTACTTCTCTCTTCCATTCCCCCCCTGCTTCCCTGCCAGGGAGGTTTTTAAAAAGGTCACCAGCAGTTGGAGTCAGCTGAACCTGATCAGTTCCCTCCTAACTCCTGTCCCAGTTGAACCTGATTCCTCTAGGCTAAGCCTTCCGGGACCAATTACTACCCCTCTCCTGGTAGCCAACTGTCCTGAGTTTGCCACACAAGTCACTGTCAAAAGAAAAGCTGGAACTGTTGGAAGACAAATAGTTTCTATCAAAGAATTTTAAAAATCCATTTAAGAAAAAGGCAGTGATCCAGATTTAGATCCTTCATTTGTGAAATTCCTTGGGGAGAAAAACTTCCATGAAGCAGGATGGTTTTGGTTTGTGTGTGTGTGGTTTTTTTTTTTTTTAATAAATTAGAGCACTTATGAATCATAAAATCTAGAGACGGCAAAGACCTCTTAAGCAAATGGTTTCTCAACCAGGAGCCTAGGGGCCCCTGGGGGAGGGGCATGAGCAGGTTTCAGGGGGTCTGCCAAGCAGGGCCAGTGTTAGACTTGCCAGGGCTCAGGGCAGAAAGCTGAATTCCCACTGCATGGTGGTGAAGTGTGAGGCCCTGAGCCCCGCCACCTGGGGCTGAAGCAAAAGCCCAAGCAACATAGCTTCATGGTACTCCCTGTGGCATGGGGCACTGGGCCACTGCCCTGCTTACTACCCCTTAACACCGGCCCTGGCTTTTAGATACAGAAAACCAGTTATTGTGGCACAGGTGGACTATGTCATTTTTATAACATGTTTGGGGCCTCAGAAAGAAAAAGGTTGAGAACCCTTGTCTTAGGCCATGCAGTCCATCCATGAAGTAGTTATTCACTAGGTCACATACTATAAACTTTAATCTGTCACTGCAAATCAATCGTATAGTAAAAACTAGAAAGTTTGTGGAGTTAAATTGATAAGAAAGGGATATAACTTGAAAACTGTTGTCCTTATTTTCTCACTCTTGTAAATAAACTGATTCCTCACAGTCTGTTGGTGACAGATGTCTCATAGTGATGAACCCACTGATTCACACTGGTGACGCGCATTGTTAGAGTACACATGTTGTTGTGAAAGCTAATTCATTTTCCTTTTGGGCACTGTGTTCTGATATGTACAAAACCTAGGGGATCTCTTTATGCTAACTAGGACAATAATATAAGAGGTGGTGGTGTGCTCTCTTGAGTGAAATCTTGTCTCCAAACTCATTGTAAGAACCTGTTGAATGATCTTTTGTCAGTTAATGGAGGGGAACAGAGGCTGCAGGAGAGGCTTTTCCTATTCAAGTGGAAGAAGCATGGCAAACATGTCTCGATGTCAGAAATGTGGAGCTGAGTGTGAGGAGAACTCGTAGAATCTTCAAAGTGAAAGGCAAAGCGTCTGCCATGCCAGGCGCAGAGTTGCCATCACACCTTTGGCCTCTGAAGGCCATGTCCATGTCAGTTCTGTACCCAGTGGTTTCACCACCAAGACAGGGAGCTTGAGGAAGATTTACATTAATAAAAGATGTGGGCTTTTTTCTAGTAAAATTTGCCTTCTGTGACATTTTGTATGTGATACTGACACACAGTATGGTGCTCTTATGCTGAATGAGCAAACCACCTTTCTAATGTTTTGTAGCAAGAATTTATCTTTGTACAGAATGAAAACTAATATGAAGAGTGTAGGGAAGCTGCCAGATCGCTTAGGGCCTGCAGATGTTGAGAGGGGTTGCTGCTGTGAAGATAAGTTTCTGGATAATGAATTAGTGCTGCTTCCCTGGGATCTAGGAAGAATAATCCACCTGAAATTCTGATCTCAGGAAGGGAGTGAGAGGACCTAATGGAGTTTGTTTGGTTTTTTGATTTGAGCGTAGCCTACTTGATTTTACTGAAGAGACAAATAGCTATGTACTAATCTAACAAAGATGCTTAAACTGTTGTAAATTGTAGGAGTGCCCTGGGCTCCTGTTGTGAAATACTTTGCACCTGAATGTATTAGATAGGGGAAAAAAACAAGCTCATAAAAAATGAGGACTCTTATGGTAGGGGAGGGGGGGTTGTGTGGAGCTTGCCCATCAGTTTTAGTATCTTCAATAAAATTGTTTTATTGTTACTTTAATTGTAGTGTTTTCCCAAAGTCTCTTCATGATAAAAGGGAAATTGCTGTGTGTGATCGATGGGAAGGTAGATCGGAATTTCTCTTTATATGAACTTGTTTGTAAGACTTGTCTGAATCTTGTCTGACAAACTTTTAAAGGTGTGTGTGAGAAAAATGGATGATACAAAGTTAATTGGAAAAATTCAAGAGACTTTGTACACCCAAGGCATCTGTTGTTAATTAAAATGTTTTTTGGCTTTGCTGTTCTCTTTAAATATCTTTGACTGCTTATTTTCTCTTAAGGTGCTGACATCCTATGAAATGTAACCATCTGCAATTGAGCATCTTTTTATTAAAAAGATTTGTTGTGTATATCCAGAGTCTTATCTACTTCCTTAAGTGACAAAAAGTTTACATAGCACTTAGCTGTATTGACCTTGCAGGGCTGGGAGAGCTGAATTCTCTTTCATTTTATACAGTTATAGCAGTGCAAACTCAAATAAGGCCATGGGGTATACCAAATGTAATTGAAAACCTTAATCTGGCCTATAGAACCTTGCTTGCTGCTGGTGATACCTGAGATGGAAAGAACTCCTTTTGATTCTTGTAACCAAGGCTGAGTTTGCAAGGCTGACTCACAGGCGGGGGAATTGCCCTTTTATTTGGAGATGTGATACATTTGAAAAGGAAATCCTTGGGATGACAGAGTAAATCCGCTGTACTTTAAAAATTCTCTGTGGAAGATATAGACCTGATTAGGTGTATTTTTTTCAAAGGAGAAAAATGAAAATAGGTCACTGACTTGGGGAAAGCAAAGTAGAAGAAATTTGGTCAGTTTAATACCTTTGAGAGACAAAATGCAGTAAAAAAACCTGAATTCCCTGATTCATTACTCATTCAACTCTGGGGCTTGCATGTGTGTCTGATACAATAGCTGTTTGATCTAAACATAATTGCTGATGCTGCAAATGGTATTATTGAAAGATTGCTTTGAAAGATTGATTGATAGAAACAATTTAGTTTATTTCCAGTCTGTGTGTGTTAAAAATAATCCAGCTATAAATATAAAGATGATGGCATCAAGTCTCTTCAGTACTCCAGAATATTTTTGTATTGAATTTAAGATGGGAAGGGGAGAAAATCAGTTTGACTAACTTCCCAGTAGAGGGCAGTGTGGAATGAAGATTTCTGAAATGAATGGTGTTGTAGGATATCTTTAAAAGAACAACAGATGGGTTGTCTTAATCAGGGCCAGTTCCAGGCACCAGCTTATCAAGCAGGTGTTTGGAGCGGCCAGTCAGGAGCAGGGCGGCACTTTCAGGTTTTTGGCGGCAATTTGGTGGAGGGTCCCTCACTCCTGCTTGCCGCAAAGGACCTGCCGCTGAATTGCCGCAGATCGCGATTGCGATTGCGGCTTTTTTTTTTTTTTTGGCTGCTTGGGGTGGCGAAACCCCTGGAGCCGGCCCTGGTCTTAATTAATACTGATGTTCGTGTATTATGGTGTATTTTTACAAACTCCTACAGCATATATCCCTATTGCATCCAGATTCATATTTTCAAAGTTAAACAGTAAGTTTTTTGTAAAGCCTTTCACAGCTGGTAGAGTTGAAGAACAATTATTTCCTAAGACTTCCCATTGTTGCTACCAGTGGTGGAACTGAACTTGAGGTAGGAGTAGGTGAGAGAACTCTGTGGGCTGGTGGGAAATAAGTTACACACAGCCTGGGAGGGCTCCACCAATGTTTCTGGGGTGTTTTAACAGTGAGATCCACCTAGGTGGATATAGAATAAGAGATGGCTCTCAAGGCCACGTCCTCAACTATTCGGGGTTTAAACAACTTGCAGTGTACTCAAAGGCAAACAGGAAGAAAGTGCCACAGGCACATGCCAGTGTTTGCAAGGTTAGAACTCTGGGTGGAGGTGTGGGTGAGGGAGTCAGTTTGGGGTGCAGGTTTCGGCTGGGCAGCACTTACCTCAGGCGGCTCCCAGAAGCGGCTGGCATGTCCGGCTCCTAGGCAGATGCATCAGGGGTCTCTGCGCTCTGCCCATGGCTGCAGGCGCTGCCCCCACAACTCCCATTGGCCATGGTTCCCAGTTCCCTGCGGGAGCAGCACAGAGCGCCCCCGTGGCTGCCCCTGCACCTAGTAGCTGGACATGCTGGCTACTTCCAAGAGCCGCATGGAGTCAGGGCAGGCAGGGAGCCTACTTTAGCCCCACTGAGCTGCTAACTGGATGAAATCCGGCTGCCTGGCAACCCTAATGACTGGGACGGAGGGGTCCTAGGTGCTATGATAATACAAATACTTATGAGGTCATTGATTTAATTACATTAACCAATTTTAGCCAAGCGTTCGTTTCAAGAATGTACTAGACCATTGCTATAGAACCTCACTCCTGATAGGTCTTACACTGTTGCATAAAGTATAACATGTAGTACAAAACAGTACTGATGTCATTTAAAAGGAGAAATACAGTAGTTTTGCTTTGTCCTTTCTGCTTGTCAGTTCAGCAGCAATCCTCCCTCCTTCGTGCCTGCAACCTTTCGTTTGGTAATAGTGTTGGAAAATAGCTCACTGTTGCTGTTGACGTCACTCTGGTTTCTGTGCCCCTGGGTTTTGGTACCATGCATGGTACAGCTGGATCTCTGTTGCCACCAACTCTTCCTTCTCCAGGTGGTCTAACCTTCCTCCACCTGGTTTATGGGAACAGTGAGTACAGTTCCTAACTCAGCCACTTGGCTCCACTTGAGGGCTTTGCTGAGTTTGTTCTGTTTCATTAGGAATGCGTTATGTGATAATGGCCATTATCCGCTTTGGTGTGCAAAGAACACTAGTGTTTGAGGAAGAGCAGCAGTTAGTGAAAAATAATGATCAGGGTTTCTTAATGACTTCAGGGTGGGAATTATAACAGCATTAAAAATGTTTGGAGTTATAGGCAAAGTGAATTTATCTTCCCTCAAACACCAATGTGTTCTCCAATCCCTGAAGTTTTCTGCATTGAAATATTTTTTTTTTCATAGCTTGTCAGGCAAAATAATTTCTGAACTGATTACTTTTCCCTTGCAGTAGTACAATAGGACAAGATGCAGAAGGATAAATAGGCTTGCTGGCTTGTATAGGAGTAAAATACCTAGTTGCTTGATACAATATTGCAGACTCGAAACACTGTCCTTTGTGAAATAAAGACAAAGTAAGAATGCATCCATCTGGAGTGTTGCTGCAGTGACTAGCAAAGTGATTTTAAAAGCATTGGTTGTACTGTTGATGAAATCTTGGGCACTACCAATCTACTTTACATTTTTTCCTTTCAGATTAAAATTATTTTTATAGATGTTATAGTTGTGGAGAAATACATAAAGCCAAAAAGTATGAAATTCTCAATCACTGGTAATTTAAAACACAAAATTGGATGATTTTCTAAAAGATGTATATTCCAGCCCCATCAGTAATAATTTTGGGGAAGTTCTATGGCCTGTGTTATGCAGAAAGTCAGACTACAAGATCACAATAGTCCCTCCTAGTCTTAGAATCTGTGTAAATCCTGCAGTCTCCGTGTGTGTGTATGTGTGTGTGTGTGTGTAAATATGTTAAAATGTATGAAAATCTTAGTATTCTCTAAGCAATACACCTAGATTGAACTCTGTGGCCCTTACATAAAGTTTTTTTGATTAAATTCTTTTGGCAGTGAATATAATAGACTATAACTGCTGTCTACATGTATTGAATTCATAAAAGTCCATCTGCTCCTTCGGATTACTAATATAACAAAGGAATTAATCTTTTTCTCTACCTAATAATGTGTAGCCTGCTGGAGAATATATTTGACTGATACTGAAAGTTTTGAGTTCAAATGTTTGGTTTTTTTTCCTTCTTAGATATTAATTCATCTGTGTATTTCATGGGTAATCCCATGTATCTTCCTAAATAGGTAATATATTTCCAAGAAACAAAGTTAATGTGAACAGAAAAAAAACAAAACAGAAATCCACCAAACCCTAAGTTAGAAAATGGAAAAACTCAGCCATCAAAAATGTAATGGTTACAGAAAGGGTCCAGTACTTTGAAGGGCCAAATGAAATAGAACTTGTCAGACTAACTTTGTCTACTTCCTGGGCCTCAGTGTTGTGTACTGTATAACTCTGACGAATGCTTTGTCTAGAATGTCATTTAACTAATTGCTTTGTTCATTTCCTAGTTCAGAAGTGTATTCCCGCTCTCTTCCCCCTTTCCCCCCCCCCCAAAAAAAGTTCCAATCTGGCATATTGGCAAAGAGGTACTTGCAAACAAGATTGAGGTACACTGCTGGAGTAATATGGGGACGTTTGCACTGCTGCCTGTGCTCTACCCATTTTATCCATAGAGGCTTTCAATCCAGCAGTTTTTTAGCATTAAATTCTGTCATAAACAAGTTCAACATATGAAAAGTTCTTGGCAAATGTTCATGTATGCTACTATTTATGCGGCTGTTGAGACCACGATTTGAGTGTGTGCCTAACTATCTAAACAAACGTATGGACCACAGAGAGTAATATTAGTTTTGGAACAATTATCGTCCATGTGCCAGCATAACAGAGGTAAATTTGTACATCCTTTTATACCGGCAGTCTTGGGCTATGGCTTCAGCAAACTACAAATACAAATGAATTCTAGAGTTTGGCCTTACACCAAGAATGGTCTGCTGTTTGCCCCTAGGTGTTCCACTGTGTAGATGTAAGGCCATTCCTTGCTGGTAGTAGCTACCATGATGGGGTATCATGTGAGAGGCAGTCTAGGAAATAAACTAGAAGAGAGCTCTTGTGCAATTCAGGGCTCCATAGATAGCTATGGACATCTTGGATTCCACCCAGGAATGAATGGAAAGCCTATGCAGAACTCATGTTGGCTTGCTGTGCTTAGCAGCCAGGCAGAGTGCTTCTGCCCTATCTGAAACTTCCCAGTAGGTCTTCAGTGCTAACCCCAAATAGAGCATGTTACAATAAAGCCACCTGGAGGTGAGATAAACATGGATAATTGTGAGATCTGTAGCAGTGAAGAAGGCTGGCATTGTCATCTGGAAGTCTTGCAGCAGTGAAGAATCCCATAATATAAATAGTGATTGTTAGGGTGACCATATGTCCAGTTTTGGCCAGAACAGTCCCTTTTTTAAGCAGTGTCCTGGCCATCCTGACTTTTATGGCAGAAGTGGGTATTTGTCCCTTTGTTCTGCCGACTTGATCAATTGGCAAGAGCAAACAGAACAAATGTCTACTTTTGTCGAAAGGTGGGGTGCAGAGGAATTTTGCGTGTGTGTGGGAGTGCGAATGGAGATGCCAGCCCCTTGCAGGGGGAAGAGGCAGGGCTCTCAAGGGCGTGGCAAGCAGGATTGCAGTGAACAGTGACAACCTCTTTCAGGGGTGGCAGGTAAGATTCCTGCAACCCCAGCCTCTTGTGGGGTAGGGCAGGGTTCCAGCAACCTGAGCCTCATGGGTAGGTGGGAGGAAGCATTCCAGGCTCAGGTGCGGGGACACACACACTCGAAGGACCAACTAGGCCCTTTGGGGAATATGGTTACCCTAGTGGTTGTGAATGCAGAAGAAAGGAAGTCACATCTGTTCAGTCCAGACAGAAATTGCTCATTTAATTTAACCCTCATGAATTTTCCACCTTAATTCTAGTATCTCTCTCTCGTAAATTAAGCCTAACTTTCACCCAGGGGTTCCTTCAACAGGCCCTTCACAAATATTGAGTTAGATATTGACAGTGCAGTGTCATGTGTTAGTGACAGCCATATTTACTTGTGTTTCAGCATAGGATTTGAACCCAGATCCTAGTGTGAAACTTAAACTTTGTGGGCTATCAGTGAGTGTTACTAATTGGTCTCTTTGACAAGATATGGCTACCTGAAGAGAATCCAAATGTGGATGGGGAGAATACGACTTCATTTCCCCCCCCGCCCCCTTTTGGAAACAACACCCAGTCTGTTTACAGCACAAATTGGCCAATGGCATTTAGAGAAATGGATGTCTACTTCTCCAGTATAACATTTGTTTACATTTTAGTATGCTGCAGCCAACACTGCCTTGTCCTGTTGCTGTTAAATTCCTTTGGGTTACAGAACTCACTGATGTAACAACAATTAGAGTGATGCAGACAGACCTAATTGGCATCCCACCAGCAATATGCTTTGGGAGTTCCTGCCTCAAATTAAACATAAACTGCTATCAGCTCTTCACTAGTTCATCTGGGAAATGCTGAAGGAAAACTCAAATCTGCTGTTATCAGAGGTCCTAAATTACCCTATTTTTAAAAAAAAAAAAAAAATGTGGTGCAAACAAGTTTTTCTCTTAAGCATTAACTCACAATATAACTTAAAAAAGTATGCTGGGTCATGATTGAAGAATTGCAAAGCATAATATTACTGAGTCAAAATATTATAATTTAAATATACGGTAGTTATATTAACACCTTTATGATTCTCTGAAAAGATTAAAGCAAAATAATAAGCAAACTAGTTTATATTCATTAAAGAAAAAATTAAATATGTAAAATATGAACAGTAATCAAGTGTATAATTTTCAGCTGACTGCAGTGCACGTGTCTGTTATACCTTAAACATGCGTCTCTCTGCAACAGTTAATTTTGATTTCCATCTCTCTATGTAACTTTGACTTGAAACAGATGAATTTACCTGCTGTGAATAAGGACAGCTTGAATTAATTCATCTGTTTCAGTGTACTGATGTTAATGCAAAATTAAAGCATGTTACCTATCTCATAGAGCTGGAAGAGACCCTGAAAGGTCATCAGGTCCAGCCCCCTGCCTTTACTGGCAGGGCCAAGTACTGATCTTGCCCCAGATCCCTAAATGATCACCCTTAAGGAGTGAGCTCACAACCCTGGGTTTAGCAGGCCAATGCTCAAGCCACTGAGCTATTGCTGTCCCTCTCCCCTTCTATCACCAAAGGTATTACAACTTGTTAGAGTAGGATTTAGGTATTCTTAAACTTATTGTGTAGCATCAGTTGCAAATATTAACAATCCTTATATCTAAGAAAGGAATAACATATTTAACCAAGAAATGTAGGGCCGCATGAAACTCTTCTGTCACTAAGAATCACATTTCATAACTACAGAGCAAAGTTTGCTTTAGATCAGAGGTTCTCAAATCGTTGTCTGCAGACCACCAATGGTCTGCAAGCTCCATTCAGGTGGTTCACGGATAGTTCTCTCTAAGGTGTGTGCCTGGGCGGCTGCACACAAGAGAATGAAGGGCCACCCACCTAATTAGTGTAGCTGTGCAGGCATGGCTCCACTATTTAGGTGCCTGGACCCTGGAGAAAGCACACATGTAAGGTGAGGTGGTGGCCTTGGGAGGGAATAGGGGATAGGTGGGAGGGGGTAGTGGAGTGAGAAGAGGGAGTGGGGGGAACTTGGGATGTGCAGGGCTGCGGTGGCCAGAGAAAGAGGCGACTTTCCCCAGCTCCAGGGCTACGGCTGTCAGTGAGAGACGTCCCTCCTTACCACCCTCAGCTCTGTGGCTGCTGTGGTGAGGGAGAGACCTCCCTCCTTCCCAACCCCAGCTCGGGAGCTGCTGCATTGGGGGAGAGACTCCCCTCCTTCTCAACCCCAGCTCGGGGGCTGCCACGGTGGGAGAGAGTGGGCACATCGATTGCACTAGAAAGGTAAGACTACTGATATTAAAATATGTGTGCTTTTATTTGTAGAACAAAAAAGTTAGGTTTTTATATATATATAATATATGTATGTCATAAACAGATAGCTAAGGGTTAATGTTTCTTTTACCTGTAAAGAGTTAACAAAGAGAACCAAACACCTGACAAGAGGACCAATCAGGAAACCGAATTTTTTTTTAAAAGCTTAAGGGAGGGAATTTTGCGGGTCGTCTTTGTCTTGGGTCGGAGTCTTTTGTCTGTCTCTCAGCTTTGAGAAGGTTCTTTCTATCGTCTAATCTTCTGTTTCCAACTTGTAAGTACAGGTAGAAAAACAATATAGGCTTTTATGTTGTTTTGGGTGTATTTACATGTGTGTAACTTGCTGGAATGTTTCAAATTGGATATCTTTTTGAATCAGACTGTTTATTCATATTTTCTTATAAGCAATAGCCCTGTATTGTCATCTTGATGCAGAGTTTATATTCTTATGTCTTTTTCTTTCTTTTTTTTATATAAAGTTTTCTTTGTAAGACTTGTTTGAGTTTTTCTCTCTGGGTAGGTTAAGGAACAAGGGGAGGGAATTCTCTTTGTGTTAGATCTACGGAGGGTAAGCTCTGCAGCACCAGGGAGTTGGTGGGAGGGGGAAGAGATAGGATCATCTCTGTTTCCTTGTATTTGGGGTTTGTCTCTTTGTGGAATAAAGGAGACATGCTTCTTGGTATTGTGATGTAAAGAGATTGCATCAATACTCTCAGGTTAGCCCAGAGAGGAAAGTCTGGGTGAGAGAGGGAGGAGGAAGGGAAGTGGTTTATTTCCCTTTGTTGGAGACTCAAAGCATCTGAGTCTTGGGGGTTCCCCAGGGAAGGTTTTGGGGGGCTCAAGTGTACCAGGCACTGATTCCTGGTTGGTGGCAGCGAGATAAGATCCAAGCTGGTAATTAAGCTTGGAGGTTCATGCTAAGCACCCAGATTTTGGACGCTAAGGTCCAGATTTGGGAGAAAGGCTTATGATAATGTGTATATATATATATATGTATATATGTAGCACTTTTATTGAAAGCGCTTTACAATAGTTAGCTAACGGTACAAACAATATTTGGAAAGATCATTCAGTGGTCTGCTGAGACCATCAGCAATTTTGAAGTGGTCCTCGGAGGTGGGGGGGAGATGGGGAGTTTGAGAACCACTGCTTTAGATATCAGATACTTCCTGTACACATTTTGCTACATCCTTATGCATCAGTGTGACATACCCCATGGTACAATCTGGACTGCTGGATAGCTGTGTCTCCTCAGTTCTCCAACCTGGAATGTCTTTTACATTGCTTTACTGGTGAACAGCCCCTCCTGGCCAGTTAACATTCAGCCTCCAGCTGTAACTTGCTCTCAGCTGCACAGTGTTGAGTGCTACTAGCTAACCACTCGTAAATTACACTGCAGAAGAACACCAGCAGATTCCTAGTCCCAATCTTGTCCCCCAGAAATGTCTTGTACTACACAGTACAGTACACTACCGAACAATGCAAGCTCATATAAAATCCCATCATTTCTATCAGTGGAAAATGATATGCACTAGCGTTGTTATCTCAAATGGAGTTTCCCACGCACTTTTTAATCCAAATGCACTTGTTAAAATAAAACAATAAGATAAGATTTTTCAGTGATTACAAGTAGTGATGCATAAAAGTCAGGATCGATTACAAAAGAAATAAGAGTAAAATGCAAGCTAATACCCAGCTTAACAGGCTAAGTGAACTTAAAGCAAAAAGGTTTTATCTTACCATATGTTAACAGCAGTCTGAATTGTCTGAAAAGCCTTCCAGCTAGGACCACCCCTTCCCTAGTTCAGTGATGCTTTATTTGTCTTTTGAGACCTTTGTAGCTGACCTGAGCAGAGATGTGGGGAGGGAGAGGTGATTTGGAGGCAACTGCCTCTCATTCTTATATCACTTTCCCGTCTTTGAGAATTACCTCTAGCTGGGGTTCAGGCAACAGGCAATCTGTTTACACCTCCACCCCACCTCTGCCTACTGTGTCTTTATCAATATATGAAGTCCTTGCTCACACCCTTCTTCCTTCCAAGGAATGTTTAATTAGGTAATAGTCCATTAAGACCTGGCTGGATGTTGTTCTGTCCTTTTGTTTCTGAGAAACTAGTTTAGACCTACTTTTCTTAAACTTGGAGCAGGTTATAGCAGTGATGCATAGTAGAATCTTATAACTTCAAATACAATGTCGATAAGCATATCTTACCAGGACAATAATATTTAGAAGATTGACATTTCAACTGATACCTCACAAGGCAGACGGCACAAAATTTATCATAATCTTGTAAAAACGGTAAACATAATAGTGTAGACCATCACAATCGGTTTCTAATGTGACTTCCAACTCCAGGATTTTGGAAGACTAAAAATGCACAACGGCTCACTTAAACAGGAAAACTTTAAATTGATTACTTTCCACCACAAAAGTTTTAGGCAAAGGACTAAATATACTTTTTTTTTTTCTTCCCACTGATCAAGTTAATAAATAATTTTTTCTCTTACTACATTGGTACATGTTACCATGCCTTTAGCACCAGTTACCAGGAAACAGGACACCTATGAGAAGCCTGCGTAGGAAAGGGGACTTATTAGTGGCTTCAGTTATGCTTTCCCATTAGAGCAGCAGGTGTTGGAGAAGAATTGAGTATCTGCATACCACAAAGCCTCAGCTGGATATTATGATGCAGCTGTTGTTCCATAAGGTTGTAACATAGTTCAGTTTTAACAGAAGCTTCAAAACTTTATTTTGTGTAAATCTCATTGAAATGGCAAAAACTAAAACAGAGAATGTAAACTTTGAGGTCTACTTGAGTTTTTCCTGTTGGTTTGATGAAAAATGAATTAGTAGAATAAGAGTTTTTAAAAATTTCTACTGTGAGTGACTTCGTTTCTTATAACATTTTAGCCATCCTGGAAAACTTTGTGTCAACTTGAATGAGTTGGATTTTAATATGAGGGCAAATCTGCCATGATTCATGTGATGTCACTCACTTCCGGAGATGATAAAAATACACGTACAACCCTTCACTAATTATCCCGACAGCCTAAAGCAAAGTTCCCTGAGCTGGAAAAGGAGCCCAAATCTCGCTTCTGAGTTCTGTTTAAATTCGAACGCTATTCATTCTACCATTGTTAACTAAGGCCATGAACGCCCTCCTAGAAGACAGTTAGGTAACAGCTGCTGAACATTTCTCCCCCCTCTACCTGCTTTTTTTTTATTATTATTAGTAGTAGTAGTATTTTATTTTATTATTCTCATTTGGCAGAGAGCTTATGCAACATCATGGCAGGCACTGAATGCAGGTCTCTAATGCAGGGGTTCTCAAACTTTTGTATCGGTGATCTCTTTCACACAGCAGGCCTCTGAGTGCGACTCCCCCCTTATAAATTAAAAACATGTTTTAATATATTTAACACCATTATAAATGCTGGAGGCAAAGCGGGGTTTGGGATGGAGGCTGACAGCTTGTGACCCCCCATGTAATAACCTTGTGACCTCCTGAGGGATCCCGACCCCCAGTCTGAGAACCCCTGCTCCAATGTGACAAACACCAGTCTTACCCACTGCCTCACACTGTCTGTCTTTCAGAGTGATTCAATCAGTTTGGTTCATCGTGTATTGTCTGTAACCATTATAAACTACACTCGTCTCCGAAAGTCAGTGATAGAATCTAGGGTTCCTGGTCACTCATCGTCTGCTGCTGACTAGTAAATAGCTGTGCAACCCACTAGAAAAGTGTGTGTCCAGGAAGAGGCTCCAGTCTCTGCTCTGCTTAGTGAATAGCAATTATTCCTGTTAGTCAAAAGTAGGAATCTAAAAATCAAGGGGTTCAAACCCTGCTGCTGCTCCGAGGGGATGGCGTGGTTGAATGTGAGTCTCACAGTGAAAAGACCTCTTCAGTGCAGGTTTTGCACTGAAATTTGTATGATAATATGTACATTGTATGAATTGCCAAATACACATTTCAGTAATATGTCACACATTTTGCTTTATATATACCAGCTGGGGGGAAAGGTGTATATATGGTGTGTCTCACTAATCCATAGAGGATCTGTCCTGATCTTGGGAACCTGCCTTTTTTGCACAAGCTTTGAAGACTCTCATGCTTTTAGTTCTGGAGGTCATCTGTTTAATCCCCAGTGTTGGCTGAGATGGCAGCTGTACACTTGCTAATGCAGAACATCTGCATGTTTATAGGTGGAGAGACATGTTCGTATGATGCATCTGAAGAAATGAGTTTTTTACCCACAAAAGCTTATGTCCAAATAAATATGTTAGTCTTTAAGGTGCCACTGGACTCCTTTTTTGTGGATACAAACTAACACAGTTACCCCTCTGATGCTTGTATACTGTTTGGGATGGGATGCCCAGAGGAAGGATCAGCACAATAAGCAGACCTGCTGGTATCATAGAGGCACATGCCTCTTGTTTCTCCTGCCGCTTCTCTCTGTATCCAGAATCAACTTCACAGAGGTTCTTTCTAGCTGACGGGTTATGTTGCTAATTCTAAACGCAGAAGGTTGCTCTTGATGGACCTTTCCCCCCAATAACTTCTAAACAGGGATAATCTTCTCTCTATCCTAAGGTTATGACTATGTTCAGCCCTTTTTAAAATATCTTTGCTGATTCATTATCTTATTACAATTCAAGCTTTTCCTTCTTAAATCGGCCTCTGTACCAAGTGACTAGAGGTTAGGTAATGTAATACTGATTTTTTTTTTTTTTTTAAAAGGCTCCAGAGGCAGTCTTGACAATTTTAGGCCAGTAAACCTAACTTCAGTAGGTGGCAAATTGGTTGAAACCATAGCAAAGAACAGAATTATCAGACATATAGATGATCATGGTATGGTGGGAAGAGTTAACGTGGCTTTTATATAGGAAAATCATGCCTCACGAATCTGTTAGAATTCTTTGAGGGAGTCATCAAGCATGTGGATAAGGGTGATCAAGTGGATATAATGTACTTGGATTTTCAGAAAGCCTTTGGCACAGTCCCTCACCAAAATCTCTTAAGCAAAGTAGGCTGTCATGGGATAAGAAGGAAGGTCCTCTCATGACTCAGTAACTGTATAAGAGATAAGAAACCAAGGTTAGAAATACACAGTTTTCACAGTGGAGAGAGGTAAATTGCAGGGTCCAAGGATCTGTACTGGGACCAGTCTGTTCAACATATTAATAAATGATTTGGAAAAAGGGGTGAACAGTGAGGTGGTAAAGTTTGCAGAGTATGCAAAATTACTCAAAATACAAAGCAGACTGCAGAGTTATGGAGGGATCTCACAAAACTGGATCACTGGGCAACAAAATGGCAGATGAAATTCATTGTTGATAAATGCACAGTAATGCATATTGGAAAAAATCCCAACTATACATACAAAGTGATAGGTTTTAAATTAGCTGTTACTACTCAAAAAAAGAGATCTTGGAGTTATCGTGGATAGTTATCTGAAAACATCTACTCAATGTGCAGTGGCAGTCAAAAAAGCTAACGAAATTAGGAACCAGTAGCAAAGGGATAGGTAATAAGACAAAAAATGTAATGCCACTATAAAAATCTGTGGGTTGCCCATGTCTTGAATATTGCATGCAGCTCTTGTCACCCCATCTCAAAAATATGTATATTATAATTGGAAAAGGTACAGAGAGAGGCAACAGAAATGATAATGTGTGTGGAACTACTTCCATACTAGGAGAGATTAAAAAGAGTGGGACTGTTTAGCTTGGAAACTAAGGGGGGACATGATAGAGGTCTATAATATAATAATATAATATATGAGATATACCTATCTCATAGAACTGGAAGGGACTTTGAAAGGTCATCAAGTCCAGCCCCCTGCCTTCACTAGCAGGACCAAGTACTGGTTTTGCCCCAGATCCCTGAGTGGCCCCCTTGAGGATTGAACTCACAACCCTGGGTTTAGCAAAATCTTGAATGGTGTGGAGAAAGTGAATAGGGAAGTGTTATTTGCCTCTTTCGATAACACAAGAATTGGGTCACCAAATGAAATTAATAGGCAGCAAGTTTAAAACAAACAAAAGGAAGTACTATTTCACACAATGCACAGTCAGCCTGTGGAACTCATTGCCAGAGAATGTTGTGAAGGCCAAAAGTATAATTTGGTACAAGAAAAAACAACAGGATATGGCTCAGTTTATAATTGCCATCTTCTCCCCATTCCCTCTGAAGCATCTGGCACTGTCCACTGTCAGAAGACAGGATACTGGGCTAGATGAACCATTGGTCTGACCCAGCATGCCATTCTTACGTTCTTTATACCTAGCTCTTGTCTTTCTTTCTGCTCTTATCTCCTTTAAATTCTTCCTCACCATCCTCTCTTTGCTCAGCACATACTGCTCATACTGAGTCCCTGTGACCTTTACTCATGATCACCTCCCTGCCTGCTTTTATCCTTCGCACTATTCCTAGAACTCCTTGTGGACCATATCTACCTTGCCTTCACTGTCTCCTTCCTAAGTCCATTTTCAAAACCCACTTCTTCAAGGATCCATAGCTTCTTTTGTGTGTGTATGTATGTATGTGTGTGCGCACACACACACACACACACAAATGTGTGTACACATACTTGCATTTCTAATACATTCATATATACTAAATATATAAATCTTCTTTCACTTCCATCCAGACGTGAACATTAGCCTGCCAAGCAACAGAAATATCAGATTTGTCCTGATCCTCATTCTTCCCTCTGCTGCCTTTCTACATTTTTTTTGTTATTCTTATCTAAAGTTCTCATTTCCTCTGTAGGTTGAGTTTCAAGCAAGCTGGTGGAGCAGTATGAGAAAGCCCTCACTGACTATGATGTATATATTCTGTAGCTTCGTGAAGAGCATCTGCCTCCAGTGCCATCAAACAAGTGTCTTTGAAGAGCACTAAAACGTGTTTGTTTAAAGTCCAAGATTATATATTCGATGAAAAGTGCAGATCTTATACTTAGGAAATATGGTTCCATGTTTTAATATTTAAAGCCTGCTAGAAACTGAACTTAGTATCTGCAGACTTGCCTTTTAATTTTTTTAATAAGATCAGTAGTTGGCCTCCCATTTTTATTATGTTTGGGAAGCTAACCCTGATGGTGTATTAGCACAGATGACTATGAAAAAGTGAGGTGTAGAGAGGAGAGTGTAAATGAGTGAATACTACCAAGGATAGTAATGGCTAGACATTAATAAAAATAAGTCAAGCATTCTTTCTTTTCCACTATGACTCTGCTGTAGTTTGGATGTTCTATAACCAGTATAAAGCTACTTGATCCTATACCGTCAGTAGAAAATGAAGACACAACAGAAGTATCTACTTTTGTTCAAATAGCACATATTAAACAGCCTTCCCTTTCAGTAAAAAAACAAACAAACAAAAAACTCCACCATATTTTAATTGTGAATTTTATGTGCTGGTCTTACTTCGTAGTAAAGTTTAACAGGAAAATTGTGTTCCTTCTTAAATAATTGTCTTGAATATCTTAAATGTACATGTCACTGATTTTCCTATTTAGAAGTATCTCTCAAAATAATGTGTTGTCCTAACTTTATGTACTTTCTTACAGGTATCTGATGATGGTCAGTATGTCGTCTTATCCATACGAGAGGGATGTGATCCAGTGAACAGGCTGTGGTACTGTGATCTACAAAAGGAATCAAATGGTATAACGGGTAAGTTTTTCTTGCTTTCTTTCATCCTTCCCTTCTTTTTTCCATATCCTCTCTATAAAAAGATACATAGCTAACATTCAACTTCTTGTGTTTAACATCAAGGACAGCCATCATGTATACATCCCATTTTTGATGTATATATCTAAAAGGATGATAAACATTAAACATACATTCATGCATATGATTTGGTTATACAGACTAACTTTTTTTCCAATGTTTAAAAACAATTGGAATGTTTCTCCATGCCAGAATTCTGTGATGCCTTTAAACTCAAACTGTCATGTTCATTTTCAAAAGTGCCTGACTTGAGTATAACTTAGATTTTCTTTGTACATTATCAGTAAAAGAGTGAAATATTTTAATTCTTTAGACCTGTAGGTATAGTGTCAAACATTTTACTTTGTAGTATTATTTCATCTCCAAAGTTAATTTTAGTAATTGTTACTTCATCAGAACTTTTGAATATAGTTGTATGCATTGCTGTTCTAAGGAATAGTTATCATACATTATAGATGGATTAACATAGTTATTGTTTATGTAATAGCCGACTTATTTATTTTACTTTCTAGCCACACAAATTAGGTTTAAAAAAGGGCACAGTCCTTCCCTGTGCTTTTTATGCCTGTTGTGTGTGTAGCTGTAAAGTCTCATATCTCCATGTTGGTAGTTTATTGTCCAGTATTTTTGATACTTCCAGAGCATTAGCTAGAGAAATCTCCTCATAATATGCTCTCTGGTCAGAGCATAACAGGCACATCTTTGCTCTGCTGGATTCTTGTTGTGTTGAAATAGAAATTTACAGATAGACTGAATAAAATCTACAACAGCTGCCACATCAAATGTTGGAAAATTGCATTCATGCATGTAAACAGAGTACTAAAGGGATATTGTGGCGATTGGTACAGTTTAGAAACAGT
This sequence comes from Chelonoidis abingdonii, assembly GCF_003597395.2. Lineage (NCBI taxonomy): Eukaryota > Metazoa > Chordata > Testudines > Testudinidae > Chelonoidis > Chelonoidis abingdonii. The sequence goes on along the minus strand of NC_133771.1, from coordinate 83,850,593 downwards.
GGAGCATGGGATGGATTTTGGTTTTGGTTCCTCAGTCATTGCCATTACTATGCTATATGATTCCTGAGACATCCCTTAATTGACACACATGTTGTTCAGCTTAGCTGGTAAACAAAATTAAATCATTTGAACTTTGAGTACTGCTGGAATTGTTTCACTTTGGATACTTCATATGCTTGTGCTTAAATAATGCTAAGGTATATGGCGTAGTTAATTCTTAACAGCTCCTTTCCAAGAGGAATGCTCCTTTAAAACGTGGACACTCTTTCCGCAAGCAACGCTTTATAACTGCTGTCAATGTGCCCTTGTAATACTGTTTTGGACAGCTTAGTAACTGTTTAATGAGCTCTTATAATTGTGTTAACTATAGGATAGGAGGCCCAATGAAAACAAAGTGCAACAGCACAGAAAGGTTCTTTAGAAACATAAAGACAATGTAAAAGACTCTGAAAATGAAAGTGTTGGGGATAATGGAGACAGACTACAGAGATACTCTGCTAAATAGATAACCATATAGTTTGTCATTTGAGCTAGAGAAGCTGAAGACATACAACACACCTTTCTTCTTCTCCCCCACATCATTCCTCCCGCCACAAATGAATATAACACACAGCCTTAGAGAGAGTACTGTTATGGCATCTCAGAAGACCACATGGGCTAATGAAATTTGTATTATGTATAGCTGAGGCCATGATTTAGTCATGGAAGTAACGGAATCTGTGACTTTCAGTGACCTCTGTGACTTTAGTCTGCGGTGGTCGGGAGCTGCCAGGTCCCCCATCTCCAGCGGGGTCAAGGAGCTGCAGGGTACCTCCAGCACCTCTGGCAGCCCCCAGAGTTCCAAGCTGTTGCAGGCAGTGGGGGAATCCCTGAGCCACTACCAGCAGAGGACCCCTGAGCCCCTGGCTGCGATTGGGGGACCCTCTGAGGGAATCCCTGAGCCCCAGCCAGCTGAGAACCCACAGACAGGGAAACCCCCGAGCTCCCAGCATGCAGAGGAACTCCTGGGCTCCTGGCAGCCATGGGCGAATCCCCAAGCCTCTGCCAGGAGAGGACCCGTGGGCAGGGGAATCCCTGAGTCCTCAGCTGCTGCAGGCGAAGGGGGAGTCCCCGAGCCCCCGGCGGGGAACCCCATAGTTCCCAACCCCTGCTGACGGGGTACCCCACAGTTCCCAGTGGATATGGGAGGTGGGTGCATCCACAGCTTCTATCCCCCATGGGCAGTGTGGGACCCCCAGAGCTGCAGGTGGAAGGGGTACCCTGCCTCCTCCTGCCCAGCTGCTACAAGCAGCTCCTAGCCCCTGCGCAGGTGCCCCAATTCAAGTGGTGTGGGGATCAGCAGATCCCTATTTTGTCAGGTATATTTTTAGTAAAAGTCAGGGACAGATCAAGGCTTCCCATGAATTTTTCTTTTTTGCCCATGACCTGTCTGTGACTTTTACTAAAAATATCCATGACAAAATATTAGTCTCGTGTATAACTCAGTGTGAAGTAAAAGTTAGTATATTCTGAAGTTTAACCTTTTTATAGCCTCTTCCTTAAGTCAGGTTGAACACAAGCTTGCGTGCTAGCAATAATATATATAATCCTGCTTTGCTTGACTAAGTTACAAGATATAGGAATAACAATTTAAAAACTAATAAATGAGAACTTCTAGAATAATAGAAGTATCATTTGTTAATGGGGGTCACAGTAATTGTGCATTCTCAGTGTGCCCTATTCTCACTACACCTGCATGAACCTGACTACCACAATGTTGTAGGGACCTCCGTTCCTTTCATGTTAATTTCTGGGGAGGGGCAGGATTTGAAAATGCTACTATTCCCATGGATTAGTGCTGCAATACATGATATGAAGCAGTAGTGAGCTCTGTACCAACTTTGGGAATACTCTTTTGAGTCCTGATCATCCCTCTTGCTGTTTATTCTGACCATATCACCTCACTCTTTTAATCACCATGCTGGCTTCTGTTTCTCCTTATCAAATCTAAGGTCCTGTCTACACTGGCAAGTTTCTTTGCAGTAAAGCAGCTTTCTGCATTATAACTCCCGAGGTGTACACACTTCCAAGCCTCTTAATGCGCAGTTGCAGCGCTATTTAAAAAACCCACCCCAATGAGAGGCTGGGGTACAGCACTGCAGTGTCAGTGTAGACACTCTGGTTGATTACAGCACTGAGATTGGCCTCCGGGAGGTGTCCCACAATGCCTGTTCTTGCCTCTCTGGGGGGGTCATCGGTTTGAACTCTACTGCCCTGCCGTCACGTGACCAGCCGTCATTCCCATCTTGTAAATTCCTTTGGAATTTTGAAAGTCCCCTTCCTGTTTGCTCGGTGATACATGCAGTGGTCTCAGCACATCTTTTCAGGTGGCCAGTCCTGCTCCACACACCAGGTGATCCCCCATTTGGACTAATGCCGAGCTGCTGGACGTCATCAGCATTTGGGGAGAGGAAGCTGTCCAGTCCCAGCTGCACTCCAGCCATAGGAATTATGATACCTATGGACAGATTTCACGATGCATGACAGGGGCCATGACCGGGACACATTGCAGTGCAGGGTCAAAGTGAAGGAGCTGCAGAACGCCTACCACAAGGCGTGGGAGGCAAACCGTTGCTCTGGTGCTTTGCCCACAAGCTACCGGTTCTACAAAGAGCCGCACACAATACTTGGTAGAGACTCGATCTCCTCTGCGAAGCCACTGTGGATACTTTGGTAGCTTGTGTGCCAGTCGAGAGTGGACCGAGTCAGGAGGAGGAAGTCTTGGATGAGGATGTGGAGGGGGAAGGGGACCCAGAGGCAGAGGTCAGAGATGCATCCAGCAAGGACCTCTTTTTTTATCCAGAGGAGGCTAGCCAGTCACAGCTGTCGGAGCTTGGCGAAGCGCAAACAGGAGAGGAGGCCCCTGGTAAGTGGCTTTGATTTTTGGAATCACTGAAGCAAGTTCTTGGGGGAAGGAGGGTTGCAGAAAACAGGCTTGTGTATGTATGATGCACATACCACCACGTGCCTAGTCTGATGAGCGACGGAATAGGCTGTTGATTGACTCCCTCACTTTACAGAAATATGGCTAATGGGTCTCCAGGAAACTCTCATGGAGATACTAGGGAACCCACTGCTGCAGGTTCTTTGGCAGAGCTGCTTTGTTTCTTGTCCAACACTCTGTCATCACGAGAGAGTGGAAGGGGGGACCATTGCTGCACACAGCTTCAAGTTGTTGCCTCAAGACATCCCCGATACTTATGGCCCCACACTGTGCCCCTCTAATAGCCCTGGTCTCTGGCTGTTCAAATTTAGCCTTGAGGTGCTGAGCCTCTGCGGTCCAGCCCTGGTGAAGCTTTCACTCTTCCCTTCACAAATATTATGGAGCATACAGCACATGGCTGTAAGCATAGGAATATTGTCATCGGCCAGGTCCAGCTTCCCATATAGGCAGTGCCAGTGGGCCTTTAAGTGGCCTAAAGGACACTCAACAGTAATTCTGTACTTGCTCAGCTTGTTGTTGAACCAGTCTTTGCTGCTGTCAAGGTGTCCCATGTATGGCTTCATAAGCCATGGCATTAAGGGGCAGGCGGGATATCCCAGGATCACAATGGGCATTTAGATTTTCCCTACGGTGATCTTCTGGTCTGGAAAGAAAGTCCCTGCTTGCAGCTTCCTGAACAGGCCAGTGTTCTGAAAGATGCATGCATCATACACCTTTCCAGACCAGCCTGCGTTAATGTCCATGTAACATCCATGAGCCCCTGGAGAACCATTGAGAAATACCCCTTGATTAATGTACTCCGTGGCTAAGTGGTCTAGTGCCAGAATTGGAATATGTGTGCCATCTGTTGCCCCTCCACAGTTAGGCAAACCCATTTGTGCAAAGCCATCCACACTATCATGCACGTTGCCCAGAGTCACGGTCTTTTGGAGCAGGATGTGATTAATAGCCCTGCATGCTTCCATGAATGTGAGTCTAACGGTCGAGTTTCCCACTCCAAACTAGTTAGCGATTGATCAGTAGCAGTCTGGAGTAGCCAGCTTCCACAGTGCAATTGCCATACGCTTCTCCAGTGGCAGGGCAGCTCTCATTCTCGTGTCCTTGTACTGCAAGGTTGGGGCGAGCTCATCACCCAGTCTCATGAATGTGGCTTTTCTCATCTGAAAGTTCTGCAGCTGTTGTTCATCATCCCAGATGTGCATCATGATGTGATCCCACCATTCAGTGCTTGTTTCCCGAGCCCAAAAGCGGCATTCCACTATGGTTAGCACCTCCATGAATGTCACAATCTATCTCATATTGTAGCTACTATGTGTGGCAAGATCAATGTCGCACTCCTCTTGCCTTTGTAGTTTAAGGAATAACTCCACTGTCACTTGTGATGTGTTAGTCCGAGCGAGCAGCATACTGGTCAACAGTTCAGGATCCATTCCTATAGACCGAAGAGGCTGGGCGTGCAGTACACAAACTGTTGAAATACGGTGCCAAAGGTGGATGAAAGCACAGGGATTGCTGGGATGCGAAGCAATGCATCACGGGGCACAGGGACAGGAGCCAGGATGCCCCGCGACTCCCACTCCCCACAACTCTTAGCAGCAGAAGAGGAAGAGATGCTCTGTGGGATAGCTGCCCAGAGTGCACCGCTCTGAATACCACTGCAGGTGCCGCAAGTGTGAACACGCTATTGTGCAGGCAGTTGACAGTGTGAACACAAAACAGCAGTTTCCCTTCAGCGCTCTCTGAGCAGCACTGTAACTCTGCCAGTGTAGACATACCCTTAGCATTTTTTGTTCTTTCTTTGAAGACTCTGCATAGCTTTGCATCTCATTCCCTTCTTATGCAACCTTGTCTCTAATTGTATTGCTCCTTCAATCCTTCCACTTCATCACTGCTGCTTGTGCCCTGTAGTATGCTCTACTTGAGCTGACCAGCAAGGCTACTACTGCTGCATTCTCATTGAAATTCCTCGCCAGGAGCTCCCTCTGCTGTGATGTGTACACACAATTAAGCAGGTGATAAAGGTTAGATAGAGAAGTGGGTGGCAACTGGTCATTATAGAAGGACAGTCTGCCCCTTTAAAGGGCCAGCATGCCTTGGGCCAGTTAGCTCTGTTCAGTTAGTCTCACCCTACCCCACTAGGGCAGGGTGGGTATAGGACCAAAGGAGGAAAGCCCAGCAGTTGAAGGCTGAGGAGGAGAACAGATGGGCTGCTCCAATGTGTGGCAAGAAGCCAGGCTTGAGGAAGGAATTGGCAGAAGACCACAGCCTGCCAGATGCCTTTGGAAGGAAGGGAGACCTGACCCAGATGGTTGTTTAATTGGAGCCCAGGAGCTTGTGGTTAGACAGTGGGAGCCCACCTATAAGGAAGAAGGCTGAAGTCTGACCCCAGCAGGACCAGGGACTCTCTTGTTTTGATGTTGTGTTAGACTTGGACTAACAGATTCTGTTATCCCCGAAGGGGTTGAACACTTTAAAGTGCAAGCACATGTCTTAGCAAAACCCTAATATTGTATGAGTGTAAGGCATGTTCCTGCACTTGTTGAATGTAGTGCTTTTCCACTCTGAGTAGTAATAGAGCTACACTTTCAATGCCAGCAGGATCGAGCCTATATTTATTAAAGTATCTATATATCAAAAATATACAACATTCGGAGGAGGGGGACTCCCCAGCCAGCTAAGCAGAATCTCTAGCCTGCTTCTTTGAATATTATCCTGATCCCTGAGTAAGTAATGTACAATGTAGTATATTAATGTTTTACTTTATTTTAACTTTGCTTTAATAAAGTTTGAAATTTTATATTAAAAAAATAAACACACTCAACATTTGCTGTCCTCTGAATCCGTGGCTGTTTTAATGAGATAATTTGCATATTTTTATCTCCTCAGTCACTTCATACTTAAGCTCCTTCAGGACTCTTGGATGTAAACCATCTGGGTTAGTTGACTTATTGCTTTTTAAATTATCCTTGCTCCAGAATATCTTTCTGGCACCTCAGTCTCTGAGGGGAAAAAAAAAACAAAACAGATCAGAGGTAAATATCTTCCCCAACATGCGTGGTGGTGAAGACTGATTGATTGAAGGGGGGGAAAAAAAGTTAGCTTCTCAGCAGCATTCTTATCTTCTTCAATTTCTCTCTTTAAACCCTGGTGATCCAGCAGATCCTCCAATTCTTTTGCAATCTTTGTGCTTCTCATCTGTTTATAAAATCTTAAGTTTCAGAAATGTCTTTAGACTTAATATTCAGAATGTTAAATCATTCTAACAGCATTCCCAGCCCCAAAGACAAAAGTGTAACAGAAAAATCTAGGAGGATTTTTTGTGGGGTAGAAAGGTTAGAGAATATTATTTCAAGTGACCTCCATAATCTTTGGGGATTTTTCTTTGTGTAACTAAAACTAAATTTTAGAATAAACAATGAATGAAATTCTGACCTCATTGAAGTAGATTACAAAACTTCCACTGACTTCAATGGGGACAGAATTTCACCTTTTTATCTATACCCTTCAAGTTGGAATACTGAACAGCAAGGCTCTGAAAAGGAGTATTGGTAGATGTCAGCCTGTAGTGAATATAAGATTATGTAAATAGCTTTAAGGTATGAGTAAGATATGATTCCCAAAGTAATTCATATTAAACAAGTTTATAGATTACTTTATTGTTTACAACCTTGTATGTACTACTTTGATATTTTATAGTCTGCAGACTTAGTTGCAAATGTTTACATAGACTTTTAACTCTTCTTTGAATATTTGCTTTCTAAATAACTTGTTAGAGTTGAGAATCTAGAAGTTATGCCATGTGGTAAAGAATAATTATTTGAAACTAAAGAAATCAAGTGCTAAAGTGCATTGAAATACAATATGTCAAGCTGTGAGATAAAGAATTTTCTGTCTTTGCTTTTATGGCACACTACAGAAATACCAAGAACTAATTCTAATCTATGATTAATGTCTGCAAAACCTGTTTTAAATATAATGAAAGTTACCTTAATTTTTTATTCACAGTGGTGTCTAATGTGGTGAACAATTATGCTGACTTTTCCTCCCTTTCCTATGACAGAACATACTCACATTCTTGTGCCATGTGTGACAATTTTGTTTCAGCAGTAGATGTTCCGGTAGTCAGGAGATATGATCATCACCAGTGGGTTTGTTTTTCTGTTGGTATACTGAGCGCTTTCTAGAGCTAATTGTAGTACTGTCACTGTTTCTTTGGACTTGATGATAAATGCAGCCTCCATGTCCTGAGTTCTTCACCAATAGTTGTGAAGAAATATCATGAAGTTTAGTCTGCATGTTAGAATTTGAGGCCTGAGTGATAAAATCATGGATTGTAGTTTGTACAGACACTTTGGTAAGATGTGTCATAGGTAAGTCCCCACAGTTACGGAGAAATCTTCTCTTCACAAGGTGGCAAAGCTTAGCGTTCATTAGGACCTAACTTGAGAAATCTTTCCAAAATGTATGATTCAGAGAAGATAACCTATAGGCACTGATTTTTTTATTGTGTTGATTCATTGTAAACTGAAATGATTTTGGAAAAGAGTTTCCCATTACAGATTTTTTTGGGATGCCACAGTGAGGTAAAAAAGAATACTTATTTTGTGAATAAAACAAAAAATTCACAGATGCTGTGACGGCCATTCTCAGTTCCTTAAACATCTCTGATGAAAATATTCCTTTGCCTTCCTATTATTGGCAACTGAAATGGCCAAAAAACCTGGCGAAAGGTGACATGCTGCCATCTGGGTGGAGCAGGCATGGCTGCTTAAGTGGAAGTTGAGGTAGGGGTAAATTCAAGGCATGTCTTCTCTCTGCAGCATTGTTTTTTTTTTCTAAAGCTGTGAGACAACTCTGCAAGGGAAAATCCTGCAGAAAATCTGGGAGCTGGGGGTAGAAACAACAAATACAACCACAAATACAAATGAGACATGGATTCAGTATGCTTATCTACAGAACATTAGTCTGTGGTGATTGCAGGTTTGTTTAACTCATTTCTTCATATTTAATATATTTCAAATATTGTAATCATTTTCTTGTAGGGTTTATAACAAATCATGTTATAGTTCAGTTTCCTTCAAAGTAGTATCTCAAAAATATGCATGGCTAATTTCTTGCATGCACAATTTTATTACAGTGAAGCATGCCATTTGCAACTCCTTTGTAACTGCTTGCTTATTATATCACCATTCAGTATCTATTCCAGTGTGATTGGCTGGGTAGGTGAAGTATCCAAGGCTATCTTAATTAATAAAATTAGGAATAATATGTAAAAGTAGAGATTGCACTGATTCTTCTTCATTTCTGGTACGATAGTACAGGGATCGACAACCTTTGGCACGCGGCACATCAGGGAAATCCGCTGGCGGGCTTGGGTGGTTTGTTTACCTGCCGCGTTCGCAGATTCAGCCGATCGCAGCTCCCACTGGCCATGGTTTGCCGCTCCAGGCCAATGGGGGCTGCGGGAAGTGGTGTGGCAGGCCCCTCATTACGAACCTGTGGACATGGCAGGTAAAAAACCCATCCTGACCTGTCAGGGGGCTTACCCTGGTGGGCTGAGAGCCAAAGGTTGCTGATCCCTGCGTTAGTACCTCAAGAACCCTGTCAGGGATCTAATTGTAAAGGCATTGTACAAACAAACAACTCAGTCTTTTTTCCCCAGATAGCTCTGAGCCTAAGATCTGCGGGAGCCTTAAATAAGCCAAATATGAATGTCAACTTGGAGAATGTAGCTTCTTGAAAAAAAATCCGAGTTTCCCAAAAAGGATGTAATCAGTGGTCCTTTTTTTTGTTCAATTTATACCTGTGACAGGATTGGGGGGACCTCATCTAGTGCGGGGCTAGTGCACTCCATCTCCTCTAGGATGTAGGTGCAGGGTGTAAGTCAGCTGCATCTATGTCTCTGTAACTGGAGTCAATATATTCACCTCTGTTAGCGAGTCAATGAGGTCTAATGGTCAAAGTCAGTGTATTGGCACTGTTCAGTTGGGCCACAAGACCTGGGGATCAAAGTCACTGTATCTGCTCCTCAGGGCAGGGGGCACAGGGGCCAAAGTCAATAGGTTAGCCCTTCTTAGCAGGACAGTAGGGCCTCGTGGCTGAAGTCAGTTAGAACTGCATCAGTTTGCAGAGCAGTAAGGGCTAGCGATCAGTCCATGGATTCACCCCATTTGCAGGGCATTACAGCCCAGGGGCCCCAATCAATGGATTCACCTCCATTTGCAGGGAAGTACAGCCCAGTGGCCGTAGTTGGGGGAGGGGGCCACCACACCTAGAAAGGAGGGTAGTGGCAGCTCGGGACCTCCCTCTCCATCAGGCCCCAGCCCAGAGCCCTGGTAGTGGCAGGAGCGCATATCACTAAGTCAGTAGGGTGGGGTCCAACCAAAACACGCTGACTCAATACTCTGGTTCACCAGCCAGGCCACTATTTGTTTCCCTTGGGCTGCTTCTTACCATGTTTCTCACTGCTGCAGTCTGGGCATCTTGGCTGGTTCTGGGTTCCCCAGGCTGCGCTGTCCCTGGCAACTCTGGACACTGCAGGGCCTCTGTGAATAGCCTGATGTCTGCCTGGGTTGCATCATCCCTGGCTCCCCTGGCCTCTGGCTTCAGCTGATCCTTGGCTGGAGCCTGCAGTATGCATCCTTCCTCTTCGGCAGTCAGCCCCAACTGACCTGAACTGCTCACTTTTATACTGGCACATTTAGAGCATGCTCAGTAGAGTTAAGGAGGTGTGGCTTCCTCAGCCCACAATGTAGGGTTAACCCCTTCCAATCCAGTACAAAACGAGTGCACCCATCGCAATACCATATAAAGACATTTCTCTTAGCCACTGCACAAAAATGCCATCAACAGTTCCTTGGAATGAAGAAGAAATGAGTGTGAAAATAGCTATTTTTTCTTTTCCTGAGCTCTGAAATAATTATTAGTTTTTTGTGACATATTGTCTTAAATCAGTATTAACCAAATTGGATCTCATCAATATAGAGGACTCCGTTTTGCACAGTGTATAGAGTTGCAGATTTTTATTAGCATTTATTTCCTTCTCTACCTGACTGATTTATTCAAACAATTAAAAATCCAGTAATTATATTCTCGTTGCTGAAGAAGAGCACAATGACCAGCTTTCTCTATATTTAACCTGTATTAAGGATTTTTAATTAGGATTTGGTTTTGTCAATCCCAAAATATTGTTGTTTTTTATTTTAGAGGAGGTGAACAATTCAAATTGAAAAACAGCAGATGGTAGGGGGCAGTAAAGGAGGAAAAAAAGAAAATATGATCTGTTTAGCCTCTTCAATAAATAATGTGATACATTTTCACAATGCGCCTCTTTAATCAATGATGATCTTCAGAACTGACAAAACTCCAATTACCAGAGTAATTGGACGCTCTTAATTTAATAACTTTCCTGAATGAAATTAATAAATATGAACAGCTTTTATATAAGATTCCACAGACAAGCTGTGATTAATGGTGGTCAATTTTCATATGTTAAAAATTATAGATTTGAGTAACTATCTTGCTTTGCCTTTCCTTCCCCTACCCCCCCCACTACACCCCTAAAAGCCATAAGGGCAACTTGCAGCTATGCCCGGTACCTTATGCTGTGTCTGCCAATAAGGGGTACAAGCTCCAGTAAGTTTAATGCACTTTGGTGCTTTCCACTATTTCTAAATAAAAGGCCCAGCATAGAACTTCCTTCCCACAGGAGGGGATAATGTGGCATTGAGCTACCTTTGTGCCCTCCCAGTCCTAGACTGCAGAGGTTCCTGGCATAACTGAGAAAGTCCTAGGGGCCTGTCTGTGTCATGGCAGCCTCCCTGGACTGTGGGATCTCTAGGAATCTCCATAACACTGTGTGTATTGTGGACCTACCCCACCATTTGCCACACACCCGGTCTTGTGATGCATCTTTGGGTGTTAGTTTTGCTGCTGTCATCTACAGTGCCAGGGGAATCCTCCCCCAACTGCAGCCTCTTTAAGCTGCTCTGGTTTATTTACCTATTGAAAAGGGTCTGGAACAAAGGGTGAGGAACTTGCCTCAGAAATTTAAGTGAAACTTATCTTACTATGAGGGCAAGTACAGTCACGAAATGGAATCTCTGGAAACAGAGATCATAATGGAAGTGTTAGTATAACAGCAATGGCTATAATATGTCATTTGTACGTTAAGGCTGTATTTGCTAAGAAAGGAAAGAGTTACACGGATGAGCAGTTTTCTTTCTCTCAGTATGTACTAGTATACACATGCCTACTTTATAGGCACAGCAGACAGAGTTTGAAAAGCAGGCACCTGGATAAATGTTGGAATATCACCCTGTGTCACACTACAGTGTGTGGATGCCGGAGGAGGCAAAGCCAGTACAAACCCTATAGTGTGCTATCCTTAGTTTGCTTATGGTTTCTAAGTTGATTGTCTTATAATGGAATAAGGTTTGGGTGCACTTTTTGTTTGCTTGAAGAATTGTGATGCTCCATTGTTGCCTTCTTTGGTACCATGATGGTTTGCCAAAAATTGAGAAATTAAAATACACCTCTACCCCGATATAACGCTGTCCTCAGGAGCCAAAAAATCTTACCGCATTATAGGTGAAACCGTGTTATATCGAACTTGCTTTGATCCAACGGAGTGTGCAGCCCTGCCCCCCCCCGAGCGCTGTGTGACCACGTTATCCAAATTCGTGTTATATCAGGTCGCGTTATATCGGGGTAGAGGTGTACAGTTTAAAAAATTGAATCGGATATTCTCTGTAGCTGTGTCATTTCATGATTGTTTTGCTAGCTTTGGTGACTGACAAAAAATGTAATAATTCCAAGTGTCTTTTCTTTGAGTCCGTCCATATTAGAAGCACTTATATTTAAATGCTGACAGAAAATACCACACACAGCTACAAAATAAAAATGATTAATAAGGAGAAAGATTTTTCATTATTTCTTTGGAAAGGTGCTTTGTCTTTAAAGAAGAAGAATGGTCTTGTGTTTAAAAGACTCTATTGGACTGGATGGAGGGGCAGGAGATCTGGATTTAATTCTCAGGCACTGCTGCAGACTTTCTGTATGAATTTGGGCATATCATTTAATAGCTTTGTCTCAGTTCTCCCATCTATAATATGGGGATATAATCCTCCTCTCTCATTTGGCTCTTGTCTGCTTAGATTGTAAACCCTTTAGGTAGGGGCTGTCTACTATTATGTGTTTGTACAGTGCCTAGCATAATTTGATTGGTGCCTTTTGGCACTACTATATTCTCTGAATTATAATTTAATTACAGGGGTTGGAAATAAGATGTCACTTTCAATCATAAAGTCAAAAATGAACGGATGTCAGTAATATTTATTTCCAACAACTGACCAGTCACAGGTTTCCACAAAGCTCCTTAATGAGCTATTAAAATGTTTACTGTGATCATCTGCTCCTGAAAACAGTAACAGTGTAACTTGCACTGCAATTAACAGTATCTTAGACAAAGGTGAGCTCAGAGCTTAAATTAGTTCTGACCATTCACACAACTTGTAGGCCTGACTGTACATTTGTAACCTGACATAAATAAGACCTCATTTCTTAGTGGGCATGGTTAGGAAGGTGACTGCAAGGTTGAGTTGTAAAAAGGGACTTTTATAAGCAGTGTGTTGAGTCAGGATGTCTGTGCTAGCTAAGATAAGCAAGAACATCTTGGTATTAGGATCAGTGGACAAGATACACTTGGAACAACACTTGCTGTTCACAAATTGGTTCCTGAAAAGTAACCAAGCCAATCATGAAGTGTGTGATGCAATGTATAGTGAAGAGTGCATGTGTTATTGGTGCTAGTAAAATTGTATATACAGATAAGTTTTCCATTGTAACTTCGGATGTGTGGTATGCCCTATGCTTGAGTCTGATCAACTCAGCATAGCTTTGCTGTATGCCAAATAAAAGGAACTTGAGGGACAAACTTGGAGTCAAACTGAGTTCTTTGGGAGCTGAGTGGAAGAGGTCTCAGGAGAACCCCAACATGTCTACATTTACGGCAGCATGTAGAGTACAGATGCTACACACCTCCTGGCACTGGTGTAAATAATGAGGCCCTCTTAGGTGAATAAGGAGTTGACAGAACCTTAGTGGTATATACCTTACATGGCTCTCTACATATCCAAGCAGTGCCCCCCCCCCCCCCGAATGCTATTTTTAGCAGTGTAGTGTCCTGCTGTTGGAGCCTTTCCTGACTGCAGTGAAAGACTCCAGCAACAGGGAAAGGCTCTGACAGTGGGGAGTCAACAGGGAAAGGCTGCCAGAGCCTTTCCCTGCTGCCTCCCTACATCTGTCTTTCACTACAGCATGCACCACAGTGTGGATGCAGCCTGCTTTTTATTGCAGAATGTGGCTACACCTACGCTACATGCCGCTGCAACCAGTGTAGACAAGGGCATAGTAATGAAAACTTCTGAATCTGACAGTCCAACAAGTGGGATGTAGAGTGGATATATAATGACTGAGCAGTGCTACCACTAGGCTATTTCCATTCTTGTGTGTTTATTCTGCAGCTTCACTCCATTCAGTGTTCTGAATGGCTGCAGGACTTAAGAAATAGTGGGTGGATATGGGGCATTCTTAAGTTGTACTGTATGTTGGGAATTTAATGGCTGTAGAGCTCTGAGGCAGTTCTTAAAGGTTACAAGAGAGAAAGCGGAACATCAGAAATAGCTGATCAGGAACCTTATATGTGCTAGAGGAGGCTAAAAGCCCAAATCAAAGCCCACTGAAGAAAATTTGTGGAGGAGGGTGTTTCTTTTCAGTGATCTTTGGATAAAGCCCTAAGAGAGCAAAAGCTGGACTGATAAAAACTAAATGAGGACAAAAATGCTGTGTTTTGAAAATAGGTGACATGAGACTATGCAGGAAAGTTCTGGGAAGAGAAAATCTCAAAGAAGCAAACTAGTTACAGGACCTTGTTAAACAAGGAACTGTTTCCTGGGTAACAAGTTTTATAGTACAAGATTATAAAAAAGGGAGTGGCAGTTAATTTGAAAATTGAAGGAAGTTGAAAAAAGGAAATTAGGGATACAGTTGATAGAGAACAAAGCCTCTGGCATGCAAGCCAGTGAAGGTGTTTAAAGATGGAAATTTTTGGTAGTGAAACCTTTATCATGCTATCTATTCACCTTAAAGAACTGAGGTAAGAGCCATAGTGTTCGAAATTGAGAAGGGTTATTAAGGTAGCACTGATTCACGCCCAGACTACAGGACATGGGCCCTCGGTTGTCCCTTCCCCCACCAGTGTGACCTCGCACGTGGTGTGTGTGTGTGTGAGATCACACTGCACAGAGGATGCTATTTTGCATGGAAACTGATGCTGGTGGGGGTGGAATGATGCACTCTGCAAAATGGCATTGTCCATACATGATACTGCCACCCTTGGGGCCGGGTGGGGGTGGGGGTGGAAGTGGGCTCAGATGGGCTGGGTGAGGAGAGTGCAGGAGGTGCCTGGATCCCATTGTGGTTGAGCTGAGCAGCTCCTGGGGAAGGGTTGCAGTGGTCCCGAGCTCTAGAGGGGGGAGAGAGTTGCAGAGTTCGAGATGTCTAGCCCTGTGGGTGGTGAAGACGCTAAGGGAGGGTAGTGGGGCATGGATGTGGAGCAGTCCCTGATCAGAATTAATCTCTTTTTACTCTGTTAGAATGTGTTTCTCCTAACTAGACTAGATTCACTGGGGCACTCTAGCTCCTACGCAACATTTTGACAATCAAAAACCATTGTCAGCCTGGTCTGATCAGCCACTTAATTTGAGTTTATGGCGTGGCCCAAAGTGGCTGGAGCATAGCAGTGAATTTTGCCCCATATGGGGTAGGATGAAACCCCACCCAAGTAGTTTGTGTACCTTAGAGGTAATTAGAAGATGTTACAGATATTAGTGAGGGCTGTTTTTAATATAAAATAGTGTTTCTATGTTATAGAAATAGACCTACCATAAGAACCTGACTTGCGTAGTGATGGACAAGGTATCATGATCTTTGAGAAATGCTGAGGAGTTAATGGCTGGTTGGTTGCCATGCCATATGGATCCTTGTGTTTGGTTTCTGTTACACAGTGACTATATTTTCAAGACATATATTTGTGAAAACATTTGGTTGCATTTGAGGTCCACACGCATGATTCATGAAGGTCAAGCAAGTGCCATTTATGCTCAAATTGCAAGTTTTTCTCTGGGCAAAACTGTGGGTTCAGGAACAACTATGTGAGGCTTGATTCCTCATTTCAGCACTCCCGTTTTACAGCCATTAATTTAGTTCCAGTAGAGTTACGCCAATTTGATACTGGAGTAACACAATCATAGAATTATTGGACTGGAAGAGACCTTGATAGGTCGTCTAGTCCAGTCCTATGCACTGAGGCAGGATTAAGTATTATCTAGCCTAGACTATCCTTGACAGGTGTTTCTCTAACTTGTTCTTAAAAACCTCCAATGACAGAGATTCCACAGCCTCTGTAGATCATTTGTTTCAGTCCTTAACTACCCTTACGTTAGGAAGTTTTTGCTAATGTCTAATCTAAATCTCCCTGTCTGAAATTTGAGTCCATTATGTCTTGTCCTGTCCGCAGTGGTTAAGGAGAACAATTTATCATCCTCTTTTCTATAATGTTTTATGTACTTGAAGATTGTTACCATGTAGTTTTTTTCCTCCAGACTAAACAGACCCATTTTTTCAGTCTTTCCTTGTAGATTAAATTTGCTAGATCCAATCATCTTTTTGCTCTCCTCTGGACTTTCTCCAAATTGTCCACATCTTTCCCAAAATGTGGTGCCCAGAACTGGATACAATACTCCAGTTGAGGCCTTATCAGCGCTGACTAAAGTGGAAGAATTACGCCTCATGTCTTGCTTACAACAATCCTGCTAATACATCCCAGAATGCTGTTTGCTTTTTTTTTTTTTTTTTTTTTTTTTTTTGGCAAGTGTTACATTGTTGACTCATATATTTAGTTAGTGATCCACTATAGCTGCCAGTTCCTTTTTTGCAGTACTCTTTCCTAGGCAGTCATTTCCCGCTGTGCAATTGATTGTTCCTTCCTAAGTGTAGTACTTTGCATTTGCCCTTATTGATTTCATCCTGTTTATTTCAGACCATTTCTCCAGTATATCAAATCATTTTGAATTCTAATTCTGTCCTCCAAAGCATTTGCAACCCTTCCCATCTTGGTATCGTCTGCAAACTTTATAAGTGTACTTTCTATGCCATTATCCAAATCATTTATGAAGATATTGAATAGAACTGGACCCATGACAGATCCGTGCAGGACCGCACTCGATATGCCCATCCAGCTTGATTATGAATAATTGATAATTACTCTCTGAGTACGCTTTTCAAACCAATTTTACGCCCACTTCATAGTAGGATCGTCTACGCTATATTTCTCTAGTTCGTTTATGAGACGGTCATGTGAGTATCTTATGGTGATGTCAAACACAAGATAGTCTTCAAAATCCATCTCATGTGTGACAAGTTTACCATTTTGAGCTAATTTCTGCAAGACTCCTGCACTATAAAATTTAGCACTACGTCGCTGCCAGTGAGCATTTTGTATAAATGTGTAAATAGCCTGCACATTGTATATTATGGATATGTTCTGATTTTCCAAGATGGCAAAGCTAAGGAAAATTTTAGATTTTGGAATTGGGAGGAGGACTGCTAACCTATTCTTGCCGCCTTGCTTTGCCCCTGTAGAAGTTTGGAGGGAGAAGGTCTTCTGCCAGCAGTACAGATCTGCTACTGGAACGTGAAGATAGCCAGGGAGGAGTCAGGGGAGTTAGCTAAGATATTTTTAAACACAGATATGAGTAATGGACAGGTGGTATTGACTAAACTAGTTATTTGATTGCTAAAGGAGATTGAAAGAGAACAAAAGCTATCAGATATTGACAGAAATATGAGAATGATCTTCCAATGAGATGAAACTGCCAATAGAGTTCTCCCTTTTCCAGGTAAAGGGAACTGTTTTCCCCCTCTTCCCTCCCAACACTTATCCACCTGTGTCTGATGCATAACACGTCTCAAACAAGCACAAATAATTTTGGAATATTATGGGGGAACTGGTAGCAACCCCCATATTTAGGTGACCTAACATTTAATTATAACCTATTCTAGTGACTTTTTTTTTTTTTTTTTTAAGAAGATCTAACACTTTCATTTGTTTGTAGCTGGCTTTTGAAATTTGGCAGGGGCAAAACCTTCTGGGTGCAGAAGAGCCTTTCCATTTAGGTTTAGCAGAGTTAAATTTATTGAAAGCAAGTGACAGAATGGAAATAGCGATTTGTCAGGAAAATTTTGGCAGCATACCAAATGAATACCTACACATTCTGAAGAGCCCTGTCCATATTGCAAAACACGGTGTTGGGAACATCTATAGTGGTGAGGTGGGAGAAGGGGAAGGAGCTAGGACTGGCTCCCCTTCTCCTACGGACAACATAGGAGGCAGGAGGCAGCCATCTCCTGGGAGTGCGCTGACGAAGAAAGCCAATTGGGCTCCTCTTTGCTCTCTGGATATAGTACATGGTGCCAGTAACCTTGTACTGGGTGCCAGCTCCCACTCTCCCTCCCCCTGCTCCAGAATAACTTTCTCTTGCTTCTGTGAGTATAGTTGGTCCTATGGCTCAAGTGCTGCAGTGGTGAAGGTTCAGGGTTAAAATACTGCTGATGATACATGATATAATATCAGTGATTATCATTATATACAACTGAATTTGTTTTTACGTTTTTCCTTTTAAGAAAATACTGTGAAATCACATTTAAAAAAAATATGGATAAAATATGTCCATTAAAATGTTATTTTGGTTGCACATTCCAGCACTTGAAAGTTAGGAAGTGCCATAATTAGGCTGCCCATGAAACTGTAATTCTGTTCTCTTGTACATATACATTAGGATAGTCTTTAATTACATGGTCCAATACTGTGTTTTATTTACAAGACCATGCCTTATTCATTGTACAGAATAGACATACAAAAGGGCAGAATTGAGGTTGCGTTGGCATCTGTACATCTGACATTTCCTAACTTTGAAGTGTTTGAGTTTGCAATCTAAGTAACTTACTTTTTTCATGTAATGCAGTAAATATGCTATATCTATTTATTAGAATGAGGTAAAGTGCTAGCTCAACTATTCCTTTGTGTGACTGTATTTTTAAATTATGGAAAAGATGCCTAAAACATAGGATATTTCTTATTTAAAATATGTACTAGGAATTGGAAAAAAAAAAAAAGAAAAAGATAGATCTATTCTAGTGTTCCCACTCTCTGAAAGTTCTGTGTTAACTGGAAAGTCAAAAAATCTGTGTTCCTCAGAATCTAAATAAAGCAAATATAGCTTCTGATTATTATTTAGCTTCCATTTTTCAGGACAAAGTATAGCGATCTCCCACTCCCAAAATCCCAGCCTGGGAAAGCAAGGGAAAAGGCAGGAATGAAAAATGAAGTCCCTTTTTTCTGTGGAGGCGAAAAATTTTTCCCTGGAACCTAATCCACCCTATTTACATTAATATTCTTATGGGGAAATTGGATTTGCTTAACATCATTTCACTTAAAGTAGCATTTTTCAAGAACATAACTACAAGGTTAAGTGAGGAGTTACTATATACAACTTGGGCCTATGAACTTGAGGCTGCAGGAACAGGTACTGAGCAGACAATGGTCCCCTCCTCAGGGTGCAACCCAAAAAGGCTGTGGTTTTGCATAATTGGAAGTGGGGGAATTTGCTTTCACATTCCCCAGGCAAACCACTTAACATTGTTTGTCTCAAAAGTCCATGCTCATCTGGCACATTGTTCTATATAATCCTTTGAAGATTCCCACATGCAATCCCAGCCCACAATAATTCATAAACCAATACAGCGAACATCAAAGATACTTAAACTTATTTCAATAAGGGCTCCCAAGGATGTTGCAGTAAATTACCATATTTGTTACAGGTTGCATGACTGATTTGTAGAAATCAATCCTTCCTCCTGGAAACTACTGCATTTGGGAGTCTGTTTTACAACACTTACCCATTCATGTAGATCTGTTGAAGCTGATGCAGGATTAAGCCCTATGTTTTGACTCTCCTAATGGTGTTGGTCTTGAGGCTTCATATTCATGCCATTTCTACAGCCGTAGAAGTAGTACTCTGTTAAACACACCACCACACAACTAAATGCTGACAATGTGCAGAGTACTGAGCAAGATACAAATATAAAGACAGTCCTTGCCCCAGAGATCTTACAGTCTAAAAGTCCTCTCCATAAGCGTCCTGTCGTCGTTTGCTAGCCCTAAATGGTTTCTAAATATGTTAACAGAGACCTTTCTTTTACCTGTTGGTGGTCATCTTTCCTTAATTATGTTAAAGCAGCCAAGAGTCCTGTGGCACCTTATAGACTAACAGACGTATTGGAGCATGAGCTTTTGTGGGTGAATACCCACTTCGTCGGATGCATGTAGTGGAAATTTCCAGGGGCAGGTATATATATGCAAGCAAGAAGCAGGCTAAAGATAACGAGGTTAGTTCAATCAGGGAGGATTGCCACAGGACTCTTTGCTGCTTTTACAGATCCAGATTAATACGGCTACCCCTCTGATACTTAATTATGTTGACACTCTTTTTAAACCTGTGAGGATATTGTGTGCTGTAAAGCTCACCACAAGTCATGTTAGTTTTCAGATTATTGAGCAGAAAATGTCTCTTGTAGTTTACATGACTTACAGAAAACCAAACAAATTCAAATTCTGGTAAACTGCTCTCAATCCTTCATTAGGGTTGAGGTTTATCAGAGTGTTTACGTTTCTGTGAGCGAATGCTCCAATGAAGAGGTGTGCTCAGTCCCTCTGCCTGTTTCTCTCCCTGTGCCTTTCTCTCACAACATTTTATTATTATGGTTTAGTTATTTACAGTGAGGTAGCTCTCAATAGTTTGCTAGGCAAACACATAAGACAGCACTGGTCACAAAGATCTTACCTTCTGAAAGATAAGTAATAGACAGAAGGTGGAGAAAGGGGATAAAGCAAAGTAATGTAGTGGTTGATATACACACATTGGAACTACTAATATATAGGTCTGCAATAAACAAAATGACTTCCAGCTGTCCTCCTACTCAACTATTAACCAGCTAACGTTTTTGTAGGCTTCACGGAAGAAATAGGTCTATATTATTACCTGAGCTGTCACTTGCACTACCATGCCATTGTTAGGTTGATGGGGAAATCTTTTGTTAATTTCTTTTTAACTTATAATTTATCTTGTGTGTGAAATATGCTGATTGACAGCAATGGCAAATGAAATTTTTTCTCCATGACCAGATTGCCGTAGCATAGGCCCTAGCAGTATATGTTTCTCCAAGTAATGGCTCTGCTCTAACTGCATGAACTGTCTCTAGCGATTAGATTCCATGCAATCACTGGCCTTTCTGCTGAGACTGGTAGCCCCAGTGTGATGGTTGGCTGAAATATCAATCTATCTCTTAGCAGTGTTACTTTGCAAATAATGGGAATAATAATTTATTAGAAGTTGTAGACTACACAAGATTTCTCCTCTGTTTTTATTCTCTTTGTTTTAATATCTTAATTTTTGGTGAGCCACTTTTCGGCTGCAAGAGATATTGACGTAGTCTACTCAACTAAATCAAAGTCTAAAAATATAGCTGTTAAATCAGATATGCTGGGTTTACGTCTGGAAAGCATCTTCTGGAACACACATCAGCTCTGCTCTACATTAGACACTAGAGACCTAGACATAAAGTAATAGAAGCATCTGAGCAACTTTTCTGATTTAGCTTTTACAGAAGTTAATCTGTTATTTAAACTGTGTTCTGTCTGTTATTTGCCACTTCATAATTGCATGAGTAATCTTTACTCACCACATTTCATGTACACTGTGCTTAGTATGAGTTTTGGAATTCTGTTACATGCACTTTCTGTAAATTTTAAGTGAAGAGATGAGGGTGTCATTAAAGACTAGGCAAGCATGACATTTTATTAGTTCTGCTGTAGAGAAGGCAGCTGTGTCTTGTACATTCATTGATTCTTGATGTGTAATTGTCTGTGGATTAGTTGAAGTTAACTCATCCTATGTCTGATAGAAAATGAATTTGACTCTGAAAAGGAAAGCACATGTGTTATATGTTACTATCTAGCAGGGTAGAGTATGCTGTAGTTTAACTCATAAAACATATGCTGGTTATTTAAAAGATGTCTCAGAAGACTTAAGATCAGAAGCTGTTCTCTCATTTCTAGAACACTAATTTTAAGATAGCGTGACAGACAGCCTGGCATCCTCAAAATATTTGAATATTAACTGAAGAAAATTCATAACTTTTTGTCAATACCTGGAAAATTAAATTAATATGCAACGTGACATTTTGTAATAGCGGTTGTCGGTTTGTCTTTCCCGCAATCATAATTTACATGACACAACATTTCCAGTTTTGGGCTACTGGAAAACTGAAGGGAGCATCTGTTCAACTTTCCAGGTTAGTTACAATGCCTTTCACGCTCAGTTTTTGTAACCTTCACACTGTGCAGAGTGTTTTTTATTTCTGGCATGTTGTGTATGTATAATACTTTTAACGGGGCAATCGTGAACTTCTTGATAAAAAACAGAGTAGGGCAGTGACAGGGTGTGTAAACCCCGCATGGACAAAGAAGGGGCTAGGGGGTCTCTGTGTGCTAAGGTAGCTCTGCCCTTCCATTCCTGGCAATCGTGTGATAGGGAGGAGGACTTTAAAAGGAGGAAGCTGCAGTCAGCAAAGGGGAAACCTTGAGAAGAGAGCAGCTTCTGAAGCAGCAGAAAGAATCCCCCACCTTGGAGAGAGACACCACCAGCTCTGCAAGGATTCCAGCAAGACAGGGATAGACTGATTTGGCTAGGTGGCTGGAAGGACTCCAGTAAAGTTGCTACACGGGCACTCCTGAAGAAAGGTGGTGCCATTGTCCTTTTCTCTTTTTGATGACCCCAGCAACGGCTTGGTCTCTATGGGTGGGGAAAAAATTTTGTTCAAACTCAAAGTCAGAAGGCCCGCAGGGGTGGGGCCCACTGCAAGGACTAGGTGGCTGGGGCCTGAAGTGGGTTGACTCTATAGTGGTAACTGGACATAGGAAGGGAACCTAAACCCCGTTAGAGAGGTGTCTCAGAGCGACTCTCTTATAAGTCCCTTTAAAATAGGGAGACTAGTTAAAATGGAAAACATTTTTATATGGTGAAAAAGAAAAGAGATGTCTTTCATAACGTAACGTTTGCTTTAGTGTGAAATGTCAAAGGTAGTAAGATTTGTAGGTGGTTCTCACACACACCCCAACCCAGTTTTTCTACCTTATGCTGTGTGTAAACTGATCTCTCTTAATTTTGCTAATTGATATCTTATGGTTAAAATGAAAATCTACTGGGCGCTAACATATATGGTCTCTTATAAAGAATTTGTCTCACGGAGAAGCCTACCCATAGCCCACCAGTTCTGGGAGTATGCGGGGATTCCTACTATTAAGCTGCCCTTGGACCCTGCTTACAGGCTTCACCTTGCCTACTTTACTCAATGGCAATATGAATTTCCTTAAATTGAAGATACACTGCTTCTTCTATCCTCACTCATGGCCGTTCAACAAAACAAGGATCTTCCTCTGTGGACCACAGAGCTTCCTGAGTGAGTCTTTTTCACTTCCCGAGCCCCTGGCCTGCTCTGCAAAGCAAGGAGTCTCACTTGCACACATCTCCATAACCTGTTTCGGGGGCTTCTGCCCTTGTGTTTCCTCCTCTGTTGCTCATTATTCTCAGAAAGGAGGAGGAGAATAAAAATGTGAAAATTCTTGACCATTTCACACCTAGGGTTTACCAATCATGAAATTGACTAATCTTGTTAATTTCACTTTGCTGCTTTTTAGGAAATCTAAACAGTGGAGGCACTGGAGCTATGTGTTGACTCAGAAAGATAATACTAGGGGTTCATATTTGGAAGGTTTTCTTCACAAGCATAACAGCGTTTTTAAAATAAAAGTATACATTTTGCAGAAATTGAAGACTTAATGGCTGTAACTTGAAAAAGTTTCCTAGTGCACTGGCCATTAGCAAGTAGATTTCTAAAGCTCTGGTTTTAAACAAATGTGTGTGTTCTTATTGTGGGATTTTTTTTGTAGTGGCTGTTTTATCAAGCTTATTCTGACAGCACTTTGGAGGCTGCTTATATGTTGAACCAGCAGAAGAAGAAAACATATCCCATCAATCATTTTCATTTGGCTGTTGTCCTGTGCAAACCGGGAAGCATGTCTGATGGTTATCAGAATAAGCTGGACACACAACAGTCATGCGCTTATGCATTAGCAAACCTGGTACTCCTTCCTGTATCCTATGGTGTTTTTCTAAGCATGCCTGTTTGTTTCCTTGTCTGGTGATGATTTTGATTTGTCCTTTCACTAGAAATGACATTGTTCCATTTTATTAAGTTGTCAGTGCCGATTGTTCTTTTGAGCGTGTATTCATGTTTTATTGCTTTTTGTTGCATGAAGAGAGAGAAATCCAGGCTCTTGTTGCTTCCAAAGAAAAATCAACATTGGGTAAAAACTTAAGATAAAAATTCTACCCAGCCATCTCTGTGACTAATCTGCCTTGTTAAGATATCATTTGACATTTGAATATTATTTTTTGTGTTATGGTAGCATCTAGGCCAGGGGTGAGCAAACTATGGCCCACGGGCTGGATCAAGCCGGCCTACGAGCTCCTGCTGGGGAGCAGGGTCAAGGGCCACACCACGGGTCTTAACCCAGATTCAGCTCCTACGTGCTCCAATGGCCTCCTCAGGTGCTCCAATGGGAGTTGCAGGGATGGTCCCTGTCGACGGGGCAGCGTGCAGAGTCATCTGGCCGCGCCTCCATGTTAGGAGCTGGAGAAGGGACATGCCACTGCTTCTGGGAGCCACTTGAGGTAAGTGTTGCTCAGAGCCTGCACTCCGAGCTTCTCCCCATACCCCAACCCCCTGTCCTAGCCCTGATCCCCGTCTCGCTCTCCAAACCCTCGATCTCAACCCAGAGCACCCTCCTGCACCCTAAACCTCTCATCCCCCAGATCCCACACCCCCAGCCAGAGCCCTCTCCCAGTCCTGCACCACAACCTCAATTTTGCGAGCATTCATGGCCCGCTGTACAATTTCTATTCCCCGATGTGGCCCCAAAAAGTTTGCTCACTCCTGATCTAGGAACACAAATCAAGGATCAGGGTCTCATTGTGCTAGTCACTGTACAGTCAAGTTACAAAAGAGGCAGTCCCTGACTTGAGGAGCTCACAGTCTACCTTCAAAAGAAGGCCTTTACAGGTGGATGAAACTGTAGGGGTGGGTTAGAAGGAGGAGGTAAAAATAAAATAAAGGCTTAGTAGGAAAGCTGACATAGCTACTTGCCTAACCAATGCCAGATGGATGTAGTAAAGACCAAGAGGTAGATTTAAGTGTGATTTAAAAGTGACAGCTTTATGAATTTTTGAGGGGTGTGCATGGGAGATAATTCGGAGGTGCATGGGACAGAACCAGACAAGCAGGCTGATGTCATTGGTGAAGCAAAGGTGAGATTTCACAGCATTATAAGCTGATAGATCTGAGTAAAGGATTTAAAGGTGTGCTGGTATCGGGGGGGTTAGACGTGCTGCATAAAAAAATGCACAAATAGTACTAGATTCAGTAACTTCACAGGGATGAATCAGAAGAGGGTACATAGGCTAAAAAGTAATCAAAACATTCAAAATGAAAATGAGATACATAATAGCAGAGAGATGACAGAGGTACAAAATCACTAGATATCATTAAGAAAATGAGACGGGGATGAAAAGAAAAATAAATAGAGAAAAGGTGAATGATATTTTTTCACTTTATTATTTCCAGGTAAATCTTTCAGTAATAAATATTAAAACAAGGTCAATATATCCAAATTCTGTGACAAACAGCAAAAAAGAAATTTGAACCTTAAGAAGTATGGAAAGACATTAAAAAAAAAAAAAAATCCAGAGCTCACCTGGAGTTTGATTTAGCAATATGAAGTAAGATTTAAATCTGAAGAAATTTTTCATAGCTTGATTTATGCAATTTCCAATGAGATTGAGTATTTATACTTTATAATCTAAGTATAAACTTCAGTCTAGTAGCAAGACTAAATAGCTCCTTGTCAGTATCAAATTGTTCAGATGCATCCAAAGAAGTGTTTTTTTACCTACAAAAGCTTATACCCAAATAAATCTGTTAGTTTTTAAGGTGCCACCAGACTCCTTGTTGTTTTTGTAGAGAAATGGTTGATTTGGGCTACTAGTGGGAAAAGGAAACGATATGTTCACATTAATCTTCTTGTTACTAAAATATTTGCACCCAAAAAAAAAGCATGCTGGCCGTGAGATAGAGGATATCCTAGGAAAACTGCTCCAGGGTGAAGGGGTATTTTAGTAAAGTTTTTTGTAACAAGAGCGCTGAGATAGACCAGAGTGAGGGGTTCAGTACCTGTAAGGACAGCCATGTAATGCACTTTTTTGATGTTGGAGTAGGGAAACCTCATAGAAGAATACAGTTATTATGAAGAATTGGAAAGAAAAAAGCACGATTGCACTGTCCAGCTAAACTGAGTGCACTATCCAAGGGCAAATCTGGATTCCTTAACACATTGCAAGAGGTAGAGGAAGCCAGTTCTCTTGTATATCTAGAACAACATGAGATACAATCTGTTCTATGATAGGATGAGAAGGATACAGATGATAAAAGTCCAACAGGAACTGTGAGCAGATTATTTGCTAGAGAAAAGCAGTAGCAGTTGCTGCTGCTGAGATGGGAACAAGAGAAAAATTGAATGGTAGAGAAATGAAATCACATTGGTGAATTCTAGATAAAATCTCATGATACAATTAAATTTATTTTTTATAATGGAAGGCTTTGTGTATCCTATGCTTGAGGTTTTAGAGGGAATGAAAGAGGTTGTCAGGTGTGGCTAGCCAGCTAAATCTAATCTTAGTATGCAGTGTTACAGCCATCAGGATATTAGAGAGACAAAGTGGGTGAGGCAATATGTTTTATTGGACAGACTTCTGTTGGTGAGAGAGATGAGCTTTTGAGCATACACAGAGCTCTTCTTCAGGTCTGGGAAACTTGCTCAGGGCAAGTCTATACTCAGGGGCGGCTCTAGACATTTCGCCGCCCCAACCACGGCGGCATGCCGCGGGGGGCGCTATGCCGGCCGCCGGGACGGTGGCAGGTGGCTCCGGTGGACCTCCCACCGCTGATCCCACGGTCCGTTGGACCCACGGCTTTGGTGGACCTCCCGCAGGCACGCCTGCAGGAGGTCCACCGGAGCCGCCTGCCGCCATCCCAGCATAGCGCCCCCCGCAGCATGCCACCCCCAAGCACGTGTTCGGTGTGCTGGGGCCTGGAGCAGCCCCTGTCTACACTACAAAATTAAGTCAACTAAAGTTAAGTCAGCACACAGCCACCACAGTAATTAAATCAGATTTACATGTCTGTGCTAGCTCCTTTTGTCAGCAATGCACATCCGCACCATGAGTGCTTTCACCACTTTAACTGTCATGGGGGACACTGACAGCCTCCCAGGGCAGTGGGGTTCTGGCTGTCCCTCCGTGGAGGGTTGTTAGGGTTGCCAGTTTTAGTTGGATGTATTCCTGGAGGTTTCCTCACATGACATAATCTATAATTAAAGATTATTCTTTAATTCTTGGAGACTCCAGGACAGTTTTGGATGGCAGACAATACTAAGGTTATTAGTAGGTTATAGATTATTGTAATAAGCCATAAATGCAGTGTGTCTATTCAGTCCATGATTTTTAATGTCAGGCAAAGTTATGACACTAAAAATCGTGGACTGAATAGAGACACTGCATTTATGGCTTATTACAACAATTTATAACCCACTAACTACCTCCCTGCCCCACTTCCTGTGACTAGAGGGGTATTAACGGGCCACTTTGAATTTCCCTAGAAATATGTGTTAACTGCTTATGCTAAACAATTTGTTTCACCTTATATTTAGCTGTGACGCTTTGAGGCCTTCTCTACACCCTTGGAGCTCAAACTCTTTCAGTCACGCCTCTACCTTCCGGTAATGGAATCTGTCCACACACCCCTCCATTACTGGACAGCCAAGGCTGCTTCAGCAGCAGAGCTAGGGTTGAAGGCAGAGCTGGGGGTGGAACTAGGGATGGGTAGGAGCTGGGCTGGGGGCCGAGTGGACCTGTGGCAGGGGTCGGAGCTGGGTTGAGAGGCGGAGGGAGAGTGAGGGCGGAGCTGAGCCTGGAGGCAGAGCCGGACTAGGGGATGAATGAAGTTGGAGGCGAAGCAATTTATGTCGACCTAACTCTGTAAGCATCTACACTACAGTGTTGCTTCTGCCAAGGTGAGTCACCCACTGCATTGATTTAATAACTCCACCTCAGCTCGGAGCCCTGTCACTCAGGCTGACATCCCAGAGTCTCACCACCCAGTGCTAACAGCTGGGGCTCCAGGCTGTCAACCAGGGGTGGCGGGGCTCTGGACTGTCAGTGCTCGACAGTGGCCCACACTGTCCGTTAAATCAGTGGTAGTGCCCCACCGATGGAAGGAGCATAGCGTGGCCATGAAAAATCAATTTTATTACTGCAGTGGTTGTACGCCAATGTAAATGAAGTCAATTTATTTTTGTAATATAGACTTGCCCTGAGTAAGTTTCTCAGACCAGAAGAAGAGCTCTGTGTAAACTCAAAAGCTTGTCTCTTTCACCAACAGAAGTTGGTCGAATAAAAGATATTACCTCACCCACCTTGTTTCGCCAATCTTCAGTAGTAGAGATTGGCATTCCAAGGACAAAAGAGTTTTCTCATTTATATAAAATATGTTAACTTTTAAACATAAGCATCGTTTAAAGAAATATATTAAAGGTTATGTATACCACTAATCTTAGTAAAATGAGTATTCAAGGAATGATGCAACTTTTAGAAAATGAAAATCTAGAGGTAAAAGGTGCCCAGATGTCAGAGATAATGAGTGGCTCTTAATTTCTGTCTTTCCACCTCCCTGTTTATGTGGGAACAAGTTAATTCTAAATTGTTTTCCAGTAAAACAAAAATGTTTAATCTACTAACAAAATTCTAAATTATTTGGAGTGTAAGTATTGCTTTCCTGCAAGACATACATGCAGAAGGAATATCTAGATCTCAGATGATGACTAGAAGTGGCTTACAAAGTTTAGTCTTTAAAAAACAAGGAAACATTGGTGTTGCACACTGAGGTATAAGCGGTGCAACCTAGTGGTTGGAACAGGAGTCTTGCCTAGTGGTCTGAGAAGAATCAGAGAGCAGAACCAGAGGAGGGGTCAAGGAACAAGCCAATGGTGAGAGCCAGGAGTTCAGAGGAAGATAGGGACTAGGGTTGGAGCAAGAGCAGGCATGGTTTGAAGCAAAGGGTGGTTTAAGAAGCATGTCTGACACAGCTGTAAGCATGGAACACATTGAACAGCCATTGTGCTACAGTTGCTACAAGCCTAAAGTGATGTAGCACTAAAGCCTAAAGTGATGATCTATTGGATGATCTTCTGTCCACAGTCACTTAGTGAGAGTTTACTAGGCCCAGCTAGTTGCCAGGCAACCAAGATGAGTCAACTGAGTTCCTGACAATGGGTGGGATTTTTGCTCCTGGGGGAACAGGGGGACTTTAGATAAAGAAGAGAGGCATAATGGGTGAGACCTATTACATGAACAGAAAGTAACTCTTATATACCCCCAATGTACAAATAACTTGCATAAATGGGTGAATTCATCTTAATTGCTTGAGTACTGCAAGAAAGTATCACTTATGATTTGAAAGTAACACTTCAGTGTTTATATTCATAACTTCCAGTGCCTTTCACCAGGCTTAAAAATCAAATTTGATTAAAGTTTGGGAATTGAAAAATGGAATAAAGTTTGGTACAGACTTAAGTTTCTAAATGTGATTCTTGAGTATAATTTGGCCTGTCTTATGTACACAGAATTGTTTAGACTTTAGTGAAACCACCCAATACTGAGTTCAGCTGTAGCCATCCAGCAAATGTTCATTCTGTCTTGCTGAGCCAAGCATTCTAGTTTGCAGTCTGACTGTCCCCAGCACTCCAGATTTGTGGAGAAGCAATCATTCTTACACAAAAATATAAGTGGCAACAATTGAAATGGAACATAACTTTACTGAGATTAAACTCTGTATCTTTACCAGTTAACAGAGTGCTACAGTAAATAAAAAGGTAATTGATATTTTTTACATTGTTCATAAAATTTGCTGTCCCTCTGATGTTGTTCCCATGAGAGTGTTAGCTGATGGATGAACCCTGTCTCTTCAGCTTGCACGTGTGAGAAGATACTTGCTACAAAATATGTGATGTACTGACTTCTCACGAAGTGTGGAGTATAATGGAAATTGCTTTGAACCTCCTCAAACTGATGACTAGTGACTCACTCCCAATGCATCATCTCTCCCCCAAAGTGGATGGCATTACTATGAGATAAGCATGGTGAGGGTGGAGGGGGACCTCTATAGCCATTCTTGCCATCATAATTGCATCTTGATCAAATCTGTTTTTCTACCTGTTTAATACACAGCCCTGAACTTTCAGTGAGCCTTGGATAGACACATGTTCTGCTCTGTTGTGGCCTGTTCAGAGTTCATAGCAGAACTAAGGCCTGAATTTGTACACTTCACAGATGTGATTTTTTTTTTTTTCCTTTTAGGTTCAATACAAGGACAAAATTATTAAACTTTAAAATATTTCTGTCATATATGTTGTGGTTTTGTCCCTACCCTTTTTTATTGGTATGCTGTTGATTTCCTGTTCTTTTGGGTTTATTGATGTTTCAATCAAATGAAGAAAATAATCTAACTGTAGTTCTTATCAGTAATGTAGTAATCTGAAGATAGTAATAGTGTAGCTTTTCAGTTCAGACACTTATATGTGCAGGCATATATAGCTCTTCAGCATTATACTTTCTGATGCGAAGACTAGCAGTGAGAAGGATTCAGTAAACTCTGTCAAGTGCTTTGCTTCTCCCTCACTATTTCTCTGTAGCGGTTCCTGCTCCTGGCCCCTCCACAAACGCAGTCAGACCTGGTCTACACTGAGGGGGGTGTCGATGTAAGATATGCAACTTCAGCTATGGGAATACCGTAGCTGAAGTCGACATATCTTATTCTGACTTATCTCCCATCCTCACTGTGCGGGATCAACATCCGCGGCTCCCCCGTCAACTCCACTACCACCGCTTGCTCCAATGGAGTTCTGGAGTCGACAGGGAGCGCGTTTGGGGATCGGTATATCACGTCTAGATGAGACGCAATATATCGATCCCCGATACGGCGAGTAGTCTGGATGTACCCTCAGAGACCAACTGAAGTGCAGCACCCGTGTCCTTTTATTGTTTGTGTCCGTTCCCACCACCTATTTACAGAGACTAACACTCTGAGAGACGACTAGCTTCCTGGCCAGCAGGGATCCAGAGCCCACACTCCTCCTTTCCTGTCCCCCCCACTGCTTCCTGTTTCTTAGCCAGCTTTGTAGGGCAGGTTGGCTACCCAGGCCTGCAGATGGATCCACTCTGGTAATTAGGGCGTGGCCCCTCAGCCAGACCAACTAATACCCTTCTTCCTCTGGAACAGGGCTAACGGGCCTGACTTGTTTCTCTTAGCCAGCACCCTGTTACAGTCTCCAATAGAATAATTATCTCTAAATGCATGCTTGAGTGGCCTTTATAACTGAGTACTCATTGGTCCCCACATAGAACAAGAAAGATTGACTGGTACATCAAAAATGCCAGTTTTCAATAGTTATTTCTCAGACCGACTTTCTCAAAGGGATGCTATGTAAATGTGTAACTGCTTACTCCATCTCATCTACATTAATTTTTTTAAATACCTTTTGACTGCATATAGTTATCCCTCTCCCCCTTCTCCCTTTGTATTTTGTCATCTTAGACTGCAAACTCTTTGGGGCTAGAATTGTTATCTTGTATGGTTGGACAGTTTCTAACAAACACTATTGGATTAAACAAGAATAGTTTCTCCACTTCGTTTAAACTTGCATCTCAGATTATTGATATTTTTCAATGTCACTTTAGTTTTTTATTCATTTTTGTATCATTTGATATTTTTAATAGCTGGTTTAAAAAAAAATGTTTCCAGACGATTTGGTCAACCTCAATATCCTGCTGCTGACAGAGAGTTTCACATGAAACCAAGACCTTCAGTGATGTACAAGTAGTCGTCATTGTCATCTGTAGGCATCAAAAGATCCTGTACCCGGTTACGTCCATCAGCCACTCGAGATTCAAATTTGTATGTTTCCTGCTTTGCTTTAATTGTGATTTTTGTACTGACACGACATAAAATGCTTTATTATGGTGGGGAAAAATTATGTTGACACTCTCCCCCCTGCCCCCAAAATAATAATAATAATACTGGTACATGGTAAAGCCTCTTTGTTGTGAACTCTGATATAGTGCAGTGAAACGGTGCTCACAGGTCCTTATTCATAGGCTTAAGCACTTTGCTGGTGAATGAGAACTTAATGCAGTAAAATGTACTGAAACAATTTTTGAATTTCCATATTTAAATTTAAGTGAGGATGTTCAGTTAAGGAAGAAGCAGACTTCACTATGAAAGGGTTCCAAATTGCTCACTTGAAAAACTGTAGTATGTTCTGCCTGTCTTGTGCTACAGATTGCACAGTATCTCTGGTCTGCATGATCCGAAGAGATTTGATTCTGTGAAGAGAAAGAGGGACACATTTACAATAACCCTACACTAGTAATTTCAATTCCCTCATTGGAGCGCAGTCACTCAGTCCAAAATGGTAATCAGAAAATACCATCTCTTTGCACAGTGTGGCTGACCCTT
This sequence comes from Chelonoidis abingdonii, assembly GCF_003597395.2. Taxonomy (NCBI): domain Eukaryota; kingdom Metazoa; phylum Chordata; order Testudines; family Testudinidae; genus Chelonoidis; species Chelonoidis abingdonii. Next base: position 83,818,747 of record NC_133771.1, on the reverse strand, counting down.
TTTATAGGGCTGTGTTATACTAATACTGTAACTTTGAAAAACATTTTAAAGACTGACAACTGCAGTTAAAAATAAAATACAATACAGAATACGGAAAAATTAACCTCATGAATTTAGTCTCAGAAAGGATATTACAGAACTGAAGGGGGTTCAGAGTAGAGCAAGGAAAGGTAAGGGGCATGGAAAAATGTTCATATAAAGAGATAGAAAAGACTTGGATTATTTATTTTAGAAAGGAAATTAATAAAGGGGAATGTGACAAAGCATATGAACTAATGTGAATGATCTAGACAAGGTATATCAGGAGCTTCTGTTGTCTGCATCTCATACCGGTAAGAACAATGTGCCCATTCGATAAAACTGAAATATGGAAAATTCAAAACTAGTAGTAACTAGATTGTGGAACTCTTTGCTACAAGATGTAACTGAGGCCAAGATTTAAAGAGAAAATGTACGTTTGTATGGATAGCAAGAATAGAATTGTTATTAACTATTATAACAAACATTTTCGAAGGGATATTAAACCTCGGGCATCAAGCCTTAAAACAAGCTTCAACTATTATCTTAAAACTTTAATAAAACACAGATTATCCCATATCATCATACCTGAACCATCCTTTTATGCATCTGGGGTAAGCTGTTGGCTCCACTGAAGTCAATGTCAAAACTCCCATTGACTACATTGGAGACAGAATTTTTCCACATGGTGCTGGCCACTGTCAGAGACAGAACACTGAATTGGATAGAAGCAGGTCTGATCCAATATGCAATTCGCAAGCAGCCTTCATTTCACTATAAATTATTTAGTACAAGTTAAAAGTAAATGATAAAAAAAAAAATTTGTATTGCTGTGATATAGTCAGATTTAGTTAGTGCATAGATCACCTTTCATGTAAAGAGGAGAAAGATTTCTCAAACCAAAATGGCAATTAAGAAAAGTTAGCTTTGTTGTTGCATTAGAAGGCTCTGATAAACTAACTTGTTACATTTAATGGGGTTAAAGTGGCCTGAGCCACCGAATAGCTCTTAGTGATTGTTTTGGGGTTTTTTACTTGCAGCAATTAAAGCTCAATTATAATCTCTACTTTTCTTGCATTATTTCAGTTCATATTACTGAATGGGGGATGATTTAAAAATAAATTGATGTAGTCTTTTATGGAGCCAGTACATTGTATATCAGGGATCGGCAACTTTTGGCACGCAGCACGCCAGGGTAAGTTTGTTTTCCTGCCGTGTCCACAGGTTCAGCCGATCATGGCTCCTACTGGCTATGGTTCGCTCTTCCAGGCCAATGGGGGCTGTGGGAAGCTGCGCGGGCCAAGGGATATGCTGACCACCACTTCCCACCGCCCCTATTGGCCTGAAATGGCAAACCATGGCCAGTGGGAGCCACGATCGGTTGAAACTGCAGATGTGGCAGGAAAACAAACCGGCCCGGCCTGCCAGAGTGCTAAAGGTTGCCAATCCCTGTTGTATATCAACTTACCAACACATACGGATTATCTATTTTGCTTAAAAAATTAAAGGCTAGGTCTGCAAGTACCTACATGCAGAACAAAATATTTAATAATGGGTTCTTCAGTCTAGCTGAGAAATTCTAACACAATCCAGTGGCTGGAAGTTGAGCTAGACAAATTCAGACTATAAATAAGGTGTAAATTTTTAACAGTGAAAGTAATTAACTATTGGAACAGTTTGCCAAGGGCTGTGGTGGATTCTCCATCACTGACTATAGTAGATCAGTATTAGGTTTTTTTCCCTAAAAGTTATATTCTAGGAGTTATTTTGGGGAAGTTCTGTGGCCTCTGCAAATAGGAGGTCAGAGTACGTGATCACAATGGTCCAGGCCTTTAAAACTATGACAGTCTCTGTCCTTGATAGCATAGAATCAAGCCTCAGTTCTTTTGGATGTTTTTGAATCCCCAAGTAGGCAATTGGTGGTGATCTTGTATCCTCTACTTTAATAAGGAACCTGATTTTCAGTATGGCAGATGCTGCATCTAAGAAGTTTAATTGATTGGTTAGGTTCTGGACATAGCATAAGTATTGTATATCTGGTTTATTCTTTCCTTCTTTTCTTTCTAGGGTCCTATAAACTTATATAAACATAGTAAAGTGTAAGAGGAAAAGTATTGGAATCTGTCATACAGTCTGTTCCCATCCGCAAATTTATTCAATTCTAAGGTTGTGGTATAAAGTGACAAAATCAAGCCAATTCAGATTTAAAAGCAAACTGCCCTCATTTTACCCAATGAAGCATTTTCAAAAGTTCCTAGGAAAATCAAAGATTTCATGCCACACAAACTTAAAAATTACTTTTTAATGAATATGGATGTCTGATCTTCCTTTGGGTAAATACCAAATGCTGTAAAATAACAATGTATTGGAATTTCATTTCTGAATTGGTAAGTTCGCGGCTGCTATTCATTAAGTATTCAACTCAAGGCTTGTTTGTGATTTTATATGCAGGAATAACTAATACAGTCATTATTGTAGAAGGAGGAAGAAGCTACTGTGCAGTCAGAAGAACTTTATTGTAAAGTATTAAAATAAAATGTTTCTTGTTTAAAGAGTAAGGAATTAATATGAATGATTTGTTTGCTCTTAGGAATTCTTCAATGGGTGAAGCTGATAGACAACTTTGATGCCGAGTATGACTATGTCACCAATGAGGGAACAGTGTTCACTTTCAAGACAAATCTCCATGCTCCAAATTATCGATTAATCAATATTGACTTCAGTGATTCAGATGAATCCAAATGGAAAGTGCTTGTCCCTGAGCATGAAAGAGACGTTCTAGGTAAGAATATAAACCAAGTGAAAGATGTCCTGTTTTGTTTTTTTCCAAGTCAGTCCATTAGTTATTGAAAAGGGCTTGTCTTTTAGACCCCTTTTTTTTTCCTATTTACAGTTATAGGGATTCTTTTGAGTTGATTAAGGCATCAGACTGAGACTTGAGAGATCTAGGTTCAGTTCCTACCTTTGTCGCAGATTTCCTGTGTGACCTTGCTCAAATTCCTTGTTTCTTTGTGCCTCATTTCACTGTCTATAAAATTAGACTAATTTTATCCCCATTTCATGGGGCTTGTGGAGATTGATTTAACATTTGTCAGGCACTTAGATATGTTAACTGGGGCCCTGTAAGCAGACAAAAGTAAGAGCTAGCCTAGCAGTGGTACGGTACACTATAAGCCAGGGGATCAGACTTTGAGACACAGGTTTGATCTGTCGTTCTTGAGCTGAAAGGAATTGGAAGTGCTGAAAGGCAAGGCAAGATTTGATGGCATAAAAGAGGTGGCTAGAGTATTTGATATTTTTTGAATTTTGTTTTTTACGGAAAAGTGAAAGCAGGACCTTCTGATTTTGAATTAAAATAAAGATGCAGTACAATAAATTCCAAAACTTTGCACTAACTCAGGAGTTTTTTTTTAAAATGCACTTATTGTGGGAATTTTTTAGTATTTATGTGTGTGAATTAATTGTAGATATTGTAGAAAATCCTATCCTGATGCATCTTTGTTCCAGTGTTTCAAAGTTTAATACATTTTGGTGCTCTATGCTCCCTACAGTACATTGTGTAATTATACCTAACTAGCATAATAATGACTGTTTGAAAACTACACATTTTTTTTACCAGGTTTTTTGTTCAAATCCCCTCACTGATTTTGTGGAAATGTTCCTGTGTATAGCTTTTTACATTGGTGATGAAATAATAAGAGTCCTGTATACTTACAAAGTGACTGCTATATCCCAGCTAACACAGCCTCCGCTCTCTTCTCTTTCAAAACACTGTTAGATCACTTCTTCCAAGACACCCAGAAGCTGTGAATTCATGAGAAGAATGTTCTAAGAACTCTATGGATGATTGCCTCCTTTGGATTTCCCAGTATATCCAGCAGTCTCTGGACCCACATCCTTGCCATACCCTGGGTTCTGTGTGCCACAAAAGGGCTGTAAAGCTGCTTTAAATTGACAGCTGAGAAATCCCCCAACATGAGGAATCCCTAACTGGCATAGAACCACCTTAACCAGCCCCAAACCACCGTTTCCTATCTCTATTCCTGGTACAGGGATTACTGGGGGGAAGTGAGGAGTGGGGAATGGAGCATGACTGGACTATGCTTTTCCAAGTTATGCTCAAAGTCAAATGGGCCTTTGGCTATCCTAAGGTTTTGGGGTTGCAAAGATGGCAAGCACAGCTTGGTCATACTCAATATTGAGCCCTCTAGGTCTCTCATAGACTCATAGGTCAGAAGGGGCCAATATGATCATCTAGTCTGACCTCCTGCACAAAGCAGGCCACAGAACCCTACCCATCCACTTCTATAACAAACCCCTAACCTATGTCTGAGTTATTGAAGTCTCCAAATTGTGGTTTGAAGACCTCAAGCTGCAGAGAATCCACCAGCAAGCGACCCATGCCCCACGCTGCAGAGGAAGGCGAAAAACCTCCAGGGCCTCTGCCAATCCGCCCTGGAGGAAAATTCCTTCCCGACCCCAAATATGGCAATCAGCTAAACCCTGAGCATGTGGGCAAGACTCACCAGCCAGCACCCAGGAAAGAATTCTCTGCAGTAACTCAGATCCCATCCCATCCAACATCCCCTCACAGACCATTGAGCAGACTTATCTGCTGATAATCCAAGATCAGTTGCCCAAATTAAACTATCCCATCATATCATCCCCTCCATATACTTATCAAGCTTAATCTTAAAGCCAGATAAGTCTTTTGTCCAAATTAAAATATCCCATCATAACATCCCCTCCATATACTTATCAAGCTTAATCTTAAAGCCAGATAAGTCTTTTGCCCCCACTACTTGTCTCTATTTTAGATTGCAAGATCTTTGATGTAGGGAACTCCTTCACCTTTTACTTGTGCCGGGCGGAGTACATTGTCAGTGCTATATGTGTAATAAATAATAGATAGAAGTGACAAATTATCTTCCATTCTGGTCATCTGTTAACTGTTCATCAATCTCTGAAGTTGTATTTAAGTCATAGGTAACAGCAATGTAAAACATGGCTTTGAGTTAAATATATAGCTAAAAGTCTGACAGTGCCCAAATGCTATGGATCTTGGCACTAATAAATTTTGTTAATACTTTTCTGAAATGAAAATCCTGTTCTCTATCTTGATTTTTTTAGTTTTAGCACACGAGGAGTTATGTCACAGTAGATTTCTGCTTCAGCTTTTCCATTCTATAAGCAAAGTCAAATTGAGTATGTGTGTATAGTCATATAATAATTTTAATGCATCAAAAACATCTTTAAGGGATTATATTTGGCAACCTTAACTATTCAAATGGAACTAGGACTTAATTTAGATAACTGAAAGTTTTGGGTGACTGTGGCCTGGATAATCAAAATTTCACTATACCTACATGCAGAGCAGCAATACACAATAATATACAATGTCCAGAGCGGAGCTCCAGTAAATATTTTCAATCTCCTTGGAGTTTTTCTAGCATGTTGGGAGTGTAGGAGGCTCCAAGAAATACTCTGAGAATTTAAGCCGATTTAGCTTTATAGAGATAGCTATGTAAAATAATTGTTACAATGGGTGAGTGGCTTCATTAGATAATGGGGATGAAATATATATTAAAGCCAACACTAAAATGAAATAATCTAAAACAGTTTGATAAAATGTGATGGTACCTATAAATTAAAGGGCTGCATTCCTCTGTGCCAAAGGAACCATAAGTGCTTGTAACAGTCCTGAGACATAGCTCTAAATAAAAGAAATTAACACTAGATTGCCGCTGATGAAACTAGAATCCTTCATTCCTAAAGAGCAAGCTATTGTAGTGAAGAAAGGCCAGCCTGCCATTATGTCATATTGCTTTAATCCTTCCAAAATTTTGTTTGGAAAGACACAATTGTAGCAGAAGGCAGTTAATAATTTATTGCTGTGAAAGCCTTAGAGCCAAGTGAATTTGATTTAATTTGTTGCAAAGATGACATGGTAATAAAACACCTCCTACAAAAGTTATGACTATAAGAATTCAAAGGTTAAATGAGCATTTGCTGCTTAGAGAGACAAGGTGGGTGAGGCAACATCTTTTATTGATCCAACTTCTGTTGGTGAGAGCCACACAGAGCTCTTCCTCTGGTCTGGGAAAAGTACTCACAGCACCACAGCAGATTGTTTAGCGTAAGTAGTAAGCACATATTGTAAGGGACCATTCAAGGCAGAGTGTCCTGTTAACACCTCTGCAGCCATAGAACATAAAGAGGGGTTTAGTGAGTTACAGATTATTGTAATACGCCATAAATCCAGTGTCTCTGTTCAGTCTATGATTTTTAGTGTCTAGAAGAGTAATGAATTTAAGTTTCCAGGCTTGTCTTTTGAGAGTGTTGTGCAGGTTTCCTTTGAGGATGAGGGTGGATAGGTCAGATGTAGTGTGACTGCTTAGTGAAAAGTAATAGGTGATAGAGTGTTTTTGTCTTTTTTTTTTTCATTTTTCTATGTGAGCTCATTCAAGAGCATAGGTATTGCATAGTTTCACCCAGATAGTTATTATCAGGGCATTTAGTGCACTGGATGAAGTACACCACATGTTGTGGTAGGCAAGTGTGGGATCCATGGATCTTGAAAGGTATGTTGTGGGGCGGCAGTGGAGATATGTAGTTTTGCATCTGTTGTTCTGTCAGGGTGCTGCTTTGAATTGGTTTGTCCAGACTCCTGGTCTGTGGGGAGCTTGCTTCTGATTATGAGCGTTGAGAGGTTCTAGGGGATCTGCTTGGTTGTATATAATAGTGATTATGTACCCAGATATAATGAACAGTATTGGAAATCACTTCACAAACATTTTAGCAACTGATGCTTCAAGGTACAAATGTTTTTCTTGCTTAGAATGGAATATGGAAATCTGTAACTCAAAATGCTGCTACGTTTCCATGATCTACTTGTTAGCCAGATCTTCTCCTTTTCTGGATATGAATGTAGTCTGAATTTCATAAAAACAACCACCACGTTATAATGGAAATAGATTTTGTGAGTCAGGATTAATAAATATGAAACTCTGCCAGTGTCCTCCAGTGGCAAAAATTTCTCACAGACTGTAAGGTAATATTTCATACTGCATTTGTAGTGCAGCTAACAGCCTAACTAACAAAAAAAAATACACATACCAAGAGATGAATGAATTTAATTTGCTTTACTGACCCAGTCCTCCAGGTACAGTTGGCTGTGGGCTTTAACTTGTGTTTGACAACCCAGTCCTGCATTACAACTTCAATAAAACTTTGAAAAAACAAATGCATTCTGATAATATGTGGTTGTAAATATGACAGATGTTTAAAAGCATAGAGCGTAAAGAATTATTCATTTGCATTCTTATTTTGAGTCAGTCTCTCCCAAACAGTAAGTGCCGTCAAGGTTTACTTAATTCTGAGTAGGCATTTCACACAAAGTAAAGATAAATTTAGAACTCTAATAAGTGAACAAAGGGGAAAAAAACAAATGACAACCATTTAAAAATGAAAATTGTTAAGTAAGGGCCCCATGACATCTGCATTTGCCATGAGATGCATTCCCACCCATGCTCCCCCAACTGGAAAGCATTTGTGTTGTGTTAGATTTAATTCTCAGAGAGTATAAACCTTGGTAAATATTTATGAATTAATATTAAAGTGCAAGTTTAAAAGATAACAAAGGCAGTATTAAGTGTGCAGAGGTCATTCATCAGAGGGATCTCGGAACAATGTGAGATCTTACATACTACAGAGCTTGTTTAAGAGCAGCAAGGTGAGTTCAGTATGAAGTTTAGATCATCTCCCTCAGGATGGCTGGTAACTGAACCCCTGAGGCCTCACCCCTTCCCCAAAGGCCCCACCCCTACGCTGCCTCTCCCCCTAAAGGCCATACATCCTTCAGTTTGGTGTCTTCTATATTGGGGGAGGGAGGGAGTAAGGAATTAATGTTCCCTTGCCACCAGTGTGGCCACCTCTAAAAAGTGTTTTTTTTTTTTAGTGCATATATTCAAATATATTGTGATAGCTCCCAAAGGCCCTACGCAGGATCATGACCCCATTATGATAAGTGCTGTAAGAACAGATAGGAAGAGAGAATATGCCAGTGAAGCAGGTTATGCTAGATTTTTACTGCTGGGGACTGGCAATAGTATAGTGAGACATGAGGGAAAGGTAAAGATATTAATTTTCACTGGTTGAAATGCATTTTTTTCTTCTCTAGACACTACATATCACTAATTTTCCCCCAAATGCTTGACTGCAGGAGTTTCATGCTATCCTTTTGACAAAGGTATTGTTTATTTTCCTAGGACGATATTCTTGATTTTTGTCAAAATCCTGTTGAATTTATCTGTGATCATAGGGCCTCCCTGCACCTGTCACACAGAGGATTGTTGGAGGAAAGAGTCACGCTGCCTAGGCCTTTGGCATTTCACCAGCAGCAGAGGAAAGGAGAGTAGACAATAAAGCCATGGAATGTATTTCAACCCTTAGTCCAGCGCACAAGTTGTGAAATGGCTTCACTCTACCTCTGCAATGTGCGGAGGAGGATTCCTCCCTTTTGTAGCTCGCCTGGGGCTCAATTACTGGCCCCTAAGCAAAGGCTGTAAGAAGCAGATTTTAGTAAACTTCCAAAGTAGTTATACGCTGCAACTCAAAAGAGAGGGTACAGTTACTTTAAAAACAGTTCCATAGGGCTCCATGTTTTATTATTTGCCAGTGATACTGAATCAGTTGTGCTCGTTTACAGGTGAAACAGTGGTGATTGTTTTATTGTTTTGTTTCTCGCTCCTCCCCTTTACTGATGGCCTTGCAGAAATTCACCATGCACTGTGAGAATAAAGCAAGATGCATTCCATCATGTGCATCTTCACTGCGAATAAAGATTCTACAGGCCAGATTAGGCCCTCAGTTACATCTATGTGATACTGCTGGCTTCAGGTGTAGGATTGCCACCCATCTGTGTTTTAAACCGGACAGTCCATTTTTTGGCTTGTGTGTCCAGCTACCATTTAGGATTGCCAGGTGCCAGGTTTTCAATGGGAAAGTCCAGTCAAAAGGGGACCTTGCAACCCTAAATGGCACCCAGACCAAAAGTCAGGCTACTGCAGGGTCATTGGAGGTGCCAGGTCATTAACCCGCACCAGCCCTGGCTCAGTCGGGGCCACCTCCTACCTGCAGATAGACTCCTTGAGATGATCCAGAAAGCAATGAATGAAGGTGGGGAGAGGAGTGACTGATGGGGGTGGAGCCTTGGGGGAAGAGGTGGAGTCTTGGGAGAAGAGGTGGAGAAGGGATGGGACCTTGGGGGAAGAAGCAGAGACAGGGCAGGGCCTTGGGGGAGGAGATGGAAAAGGGGTGGAACCTCAGGAGAAGGGACAGGGCCTCAGGGGTCCGGTTACAAGCCATTAGAAAGTTGGCAATCCTATTCAGGTGTAACTGGTTGAAACTAAGTAAAAAATTATTTTGGTAATGCACAAACTAGAATAGAGCCCTCTGTTCATTCAGTCATAGATAGATATATTGGTTTTGCAGGGATACCAAGAATAAAGAACAGTCATTAAAGTGAGTAGATAGGACTCTGAGTCTGAAGTTAGCTGTAATGATTTCTAAATTTATATCTTGACCTGGTATTGTGTTTATTGTATGCATATATCGAATTAATTCAATAGCCGGGCTGTCAGAAAATGCCCTCAGAAAGGCAAGGGAGGTTCCTGATATACCCTTCACAGCAAACACTTGAGACTGTGCAAGAACTGTTCACATTGGTGCCCTGGTTTGACCCCTTGCTAGGCCTGCCAACCATGTCTGTCTCGGAGTTACTCAGTCTTCGAGGGAAGGAGGAGTTCAAAGCATCCTGAAATGGTTAAAAGTGAGACAAAGACAAATTCTGGGGGAGACTAAGACCCATCTCCCCAAAGGTTAGGAGTCTGGGGCAAGATAAGCAGTGGGATAAGACAGGCCTTTTGCTGTTTTAAAAAGCCTTATTTTCTTAAGTATGCTTTGTTCCTATCATTAGATAAACAATACTTTTGTTTTAAGAAGGGTGTTTTGGGTCATTGTAATCTACTGGTTGCAGATTCCTGAAGGGAAGGACCAGATTCACTCAGACTTGCTGAGCAAACAGTCAGCACACAGGATACTGTAGCCCAGCACCTGGTCTAAAAGTGGAAGAATTGCATGGTTCCACCTCAAAGAGAGGTAAAAGTCATGGGGCCTGATACCTGTGGGGCTACAATCTGGGAAACTAGAGAGGGGACAGAGGTGCAATGAGTCCAGGGGTGGGCAAACTACAGCCTGCGAGCCAGATCTGACCCACCAGCCATTTTAATCCAGCCTTCGAGCTCCCGTTGGGGAGTGGGGTCTGGGGCTGCTCTGCTCCAGCTGGGGAGCAGATCTGGGGCTATGCGTAGGGGCAGCCAGGGGGTTCTGCACACTGCCCCCGGCCCAGGCACCACCTCTGCAGCTCCCATTGGCTGGGAACCATGGCCAACGGGAGCTGCAGGGACAGCACCTACGGAACTGGGCAGCATGTAGCTGAGTCACCTGGCTGCGCCTCCGCTTAGGAGCTGGAGCGTGGACATGCCGCTGCTTCTGGAATCCTGCCTGTAGCTTGCAACCCTGAGCTACCCTGCCGCCATGAGCTACTCTGCCCTGCACCACAACCCCCTGCCCCAGGCCTGATCCCCCCCCGCCCGCCGAATACCTCGATCCCAGCCCAGAGCACCCTTCTTCACCCCAAACCCTTCATTCCCAGCCCCACCCCAGAACCCACACCCCCAACCAGAGCCCTCAACCCCTCCCACACCCCAACCCCAATTTCATGAGCATTCATGGCCCACCATACAATTTCTATACCCATATGTGGCTTTCGGGCCAAAAAGTTTGCCCACCTCTGAGCTACCCTGTACCTCTGACAGACTCTGAATAGAAATATTGAATGAGTCTATTGAGTAAAAAGATGCTATTTTTATGTAGTCATTTAAGACTTAGGACGCAGATGAGTTATGTTCCTGGTTGTCACAGACTTAAGTGACCTTAAGCAACTCAATTAACATGTTTGTGCCTCAATTTCCCCTCTCCAAAATGAGAATAGCAACACTTCCCTACCTCACAAGGTCTTGTAAGACTTAATTCAGTATTTTAAAGTACTTTTATTTGCTCATGTAGAAGGTTATATACAAGTGAAAAATGTTATTTATTTTATCACTTTTTTTTCTCAGTTTTAAGCCTTGCCCTGTAGGCATCTTTTTTTTTTATGGCAAAGTTTGGTATTAAAATAACCTTTCTGTCATTATTTTGCTGTTAGTATAACACAGATTTCTAATTGCATTTTTTGTTTAAATTCTCTATAAAGAACCCTTCCAAACCTCTGGGCATTTCCCAATCAATATAAAACTTAAATGCAATGTGTAAAAAAGTTTGTACATTCTTGCAGAGCTTGCTTGTTCAATGCTTTTAAGTATATAATGCCTTGCAATGGAGAGACAAGATCTGAAAACTAAAAACTCTATAATCAAATATATTCCTATAAAAGTAAGATTATAGCAAAACTAGGTCAGAGAACAAAATCAAACTTCGAAATCAGAATCACAAAATAGTTGATCCTGATGAGAAGGGATTGTTATCTCTGTGAGTAGTAACTATATATGTTTTTTCCAACTATCAGGAGACTTATGCATTCCATTACTTTCGTGTTGTCTTTAAAAATATCCATGATTTTTTACGCTGGGGAGTTCTGCATGCATATTGAAAGTGGGTGAGTGAATGGATGCATGAATATTCTTGAGGAACAGTTGCACAGACTTTGTTCAGAACCTTAAGAAAATACACTGTGAATTGCACAGAAGGTTAGTAGGGAGCAGGGAATTGGCAGCTACCCAAAGGACCAGATTGGTGAGCTTGTAGTAGAAACCATTTAGTAGCTGGGGGTGTGGCTTAGCCCCAGAGTTTCCTAGCAACAACTCTGAGCTGCTCACACAACCAGAGCATGCTCAGACCAAGAGACAGTCCATGAATCACAGTCAGGAGGAGATGTTCTAGTCCAGAAGCACATCTTTGACTGAAATCTTTATCTGACTTTTCATGACCAGGGCTACCACAGGTCCATCTTGGCTTTTTTCTCAAGAGATACCATGGCAAACCTGCACCAGTCATGATTGACCAAGGAGTAGCCCTGGGTTTCTCGAGAGGCTTAGTTCCCCAGTGTTTGCAGCTTCAGAACAACTTTGCACATTTTTCCTCTCACGTGTATGGCAATATGGGTTGCAACTGACCTGAAATGTTAGGATCTTATTCATAGATTCAAGGACTGGAAGGGACCTCGAGAGGTCATCGAGTCCAGTCCCCTGCCCTCATGGCAGGACCGAATACTGTCTAGACCATCCCTGATAGACATTTATCTAACCTACTCTTAAATATCTCCAGAGATGGAGATTCCGCAACCTCCCTAGGCCAATTTATTCCAGTGTCCAACCACCCTGACAGCTAGGAACTTTTTCCTAACGTCAACCTAAATCTCCCTTGCTGCAATTTAAGCCCATTGCTTCTATTCTATCATTACAGGCTAGGTGAACAAGTTTTCTCCCTCCTCCTGATGACACCCTTTTAGATACCTGAAAACTGCTATCATGTCCCCTCTCAGTCTTCTCTTTTCCAAACTAAATAAACCCAATTCTTTCAGCCTTCCTTCGTAGGTCATGTTCTCAACACCTTTAATCTTATTTTAGGGTGTCCTTTGCCTCCTTTTTATGTGTTTGTTAGATATGGCCATTTATAATATATATCTACAGTGAGTAATGCTTTATTCTGTAAACTGTTAATATTGTCTTTGCAGGTCTTCCTACACATAAATAATTCTAGGTTTATTGTAGTGGGGGAAGGTGTTATTTTCTATGAGTTCTAAAAACATGACTGTTGATCTGAAATGTGGACTAACTCACATGGCAGAAGAAGGGAAAATTGCACACTAGCAGCTGTCTTTGAACTCGAGCTTTGAAGCTCCATCAAAATGTATCCCTTATTAATGGGGTTGACACATGTGCTTGCTCAGGAAGTGAGTTTGATGTTTCCTCTTAGGAAATATTTGCACATGGATCTTGTCTTCGTTTTGGTTCTCTCTTCTCCTCCACCAGTGATTCAGCATAAGAATGTCAATATGCATCTGTACAGTTGGATTGCTTTACATGATATGTCTAGCACTGCAAAAATAAAAGGTCAGCACTAATTTCAATACCTTAAGTTTTCAGGATGGGTTTTTGACATGAAGGAATTCAACATTCTGTACCATAAACCAAATTAAAATTATTAGGAGGGAAAATTATCCTTGACCTCAGTGAAATCCATTGTTCTAAAGGGACTCTCTTTTGGGGAAAATATTAACACATATTTATAAAAATATGGTCTGACAATCTCTTCTAAAATGGAATGATTGACACATTTCTGAGCTCCCAGGCATTATTCATGACTAAAATTCTACTCTAAGCTTCTCTCCAAAGCCTAGAAAAAAACAGCTCAGTATTGAAAACCCCTTGTAAATTGGTTGTAACAAAATCCACACAAACCCCAATGTACAGGCAGTATGTAGAGTTGCAACACAACTCCTCTGGGCTCTATGTATCCACTCTTACAGCTCACTTCTAATAGTTCCCTCACCTTGCGTAACCATTCCCGCCCCCAAAGTGGAAGACACAACTTTGCACTTCGGGAGAATTTCATCTAAGGAAAACAGCATTCAGTATCATAACAGCAAATTCAGTTCTAGGACCATTTGCACCAGTGTTATAAAATGTGGTTTGTACTGGTTTGTTTAAAAAGTCCATAACCGGCATTATCTTTTTCTTTTAGCTGTAACATACACATTTGTGTGAATGTTAATAAATATGTGCCAGAGAATATTATGATGGCTACATACTGATTAAAAAGGAAACTTTCTGTATATGCAGTCAAGACTCTAGATGTTTCTTTGAGGTGGAAAGAAACCAATTAAAGCATTCTGGATACGTGCTTGCAGTGTCAGCAGAGGAGGTGAGGTTGTGGGCTTGACTACAAAGTACAATAGTGTCTTGTGTCTCCAATTCTCAAAACAGGATTAGAGTACAGAGAAATTCAGTTCATGGTTTTATATAGATAAATGGCTATTATTAACAATTCAGCATTATTTTAGTTTGATAATTTAGCACTTCACTTAATTGTAGGCTCTTTACTGTTTTAAGTCTGGTTAATTTTTTCTTTCTTTCTGTACTTGTATAGCCCATACTAGTGTTTATTTTCTGTAACTATGTTATTGGGGAGACTTTCAGAAGCGCTCTATACATTTGAGTATAAGTCCAGTTGGCCTTCCATGGGACTTGTGCTCCTCAGGCACTTTTGAAAATACTCTTTCCCTCTCCTCTCCTCTCCCCTCCTTCTTGTTATCTGTTTTCTCCACCTTGTGGAGATTATTTATGACCACATAATATACTGAAGGGGTGGATAAGAGCTAATATCACCACCTTCAAAGCATGCTCCACAGTATTTGTAAGAGGTATCAGTGGAAACTAGATGCCTTTGCCCTGAAAAATTGAAGTGATCTTTAAGGAAAGGGAAATACAGTGGAAGTGAACATTTAATTAATTTTAACCTGTATTGAAAGGATCCATCAAATTACATTGTGTAGCCAACTAATCAGTGAGGAATCAGTGATTGTCACAATTATATTTTAAAATGGAGAGCTTTCACTTGATATTTTTGATGGGGAGTAAGTATTTTCATAAAGAGGAGACCTAAATAAATACTTTTTCATACACGTTACGGGTTGTAACCAGTTCTGAGGTTAATACAGCTTTAAGATGCAGAACATTTTTAATGTAAAATTTGAGAATTTTCTAGTTATAGAAGTACTTTGTCTACTGGGAACACAAATTGCACTTCTGCAGCCCATATTTGTACTGTCTGACAATTACTTGTGTTGCCAGAAGTAGAATATTGCCATTATTGCATCTATGCTTTTTTCTTGTTAATATTTTTATTAATAAACCAAAGTTATAAAATAAACTAAAACCAATTTGAACTTTGGCATCTTGCAAATTCTACAGTTTTATTCAAACTGCCTATTGTACATAGGAACCATATAAAAAGTGGCTATATAATAATGTAGTATTTCTTATTTTAGTTAGAGCTAGGTATGATGTTATAACTTGAAATGCATAATAAGATGTAAGAAATTAAAATGTAAAACTATATTTCATTATCTGTCCTCACTTATAAGATTTATTCCACACCATAGCAATGATTATATAGCAACTACTATTTTATAAAGAGTGCCATACTTATCTGTTACAGTATCTTATCATAGCAGGTCATGGCTCCATGATTAAAATACCAGTTAGTATTCCAGTATAAAGGGTTTGGCCTGAAAGTTGCCAGGTTTACGTTAAAAAAAACAGAATTTTTTCCCCAAAAAATCTGAAGAAAATGGGTCAATCGCTTGAGTTGCATATGTAATGTTTAAAATAACATAACTATAAAAATTTAAACTAGTGTCAAATTTTCATTGGCCCTTCAGGAAAGAGGATGAGGGGAAGGTGATGACTCTGTACAGTCATTAGGATTCAAAGGTGAGCAGGAGTCAGAGTGTCACAGCAGTGGAAGGACAGATCTGACCTATATAAGGAAAAGAAACAGTTATGGACAAATTAGTTTTGACCTACAATTCTGAGAGTTTGTTATCCTTATCTAAAATTATGATGATGAGGAAGAGCATAACATATCTTGGAACTTTTGTTCTGAAAATTGGATCTGCAAACATGTTTTTAGTCTGTATTCAGCTTTGCTCTGGTTGGTTTAAAAAGAACCCTGAATTCTGATAGAGAGTTTAAACCCAGGATAACCTGTAAGATGGGTCTTTGGTCTTTGTCATATTTTAGTCGGTTTTGTTTTGCTTGCCTTGTTTCTGTGTTGATTTTCATTGTTTTCTGTTTTTAGTTATTCAGTAGAATCTTAGAGTTACAAACACCTTGGGAATGGAGGTTGTCCATAACTATGAAATGTTCATAACTCCAAAACAAAAAGTTATGGCTGTTCTTTCAAAAGTTTATAACTGAACATTGACTTAATACAGCTTTGAAACTATAATATGCAGAAGAAAAATGCTGCTTTCCTTTTTTTTTTTTTTTTTTTTTTTACTAGTTTACATTTAACACAGTATTGTATTTGCATTTGTTTTTTTGTCTGTGCTGCTGTCTGAGTGTGTACTTCCAGTTCCAAATGCAGTGTGTGGTTGACTGGTCAGTTCGTAACTCTGGTGTTCTTAACTCTGAGGTTCTACTGTAGGAGCAAAAACTATTGGTCATGATGCTGCTTGGGTGTAACAATATACCCTTAGGCAATCCTAGCTCTAGCCTTTGTCTGCTCATTTAATGGCATCTCTGCAGTTTCTTGCAACCAGGAGCCAGGAGAAAACTTTGTTCAACAGTTGGACCTTGGCTGTGATCCAGCCCTCCAACCTGACCTAAATGAACCAGATTCTCTTCCTGTCAGGGAAAGAAGCCACAGTTTTGGCCTGTGTCCAACCCGAATGTGGGTTCGGTAAAGTTCTTTTGATCCAGTGAGGAAAAAGACCGAGACCAGACAAGATGGAAACTTAAACACCACGTGGCCTTTTATTAACTGGTAGAAAAAACACAACTTGGGCTGGGGAGGAGCGCTTCTACCAACTAACAGAAACAAGCTATTTACATGCATAAACACTCGACCGAACACTTCATAACCTACTAACAGCACTATGAGTATGAGAAAACTGTACACAATCCTAGGACAAACTATTTACATTTATTAACATCAAAATCAACTGCTTGAAGGTAAACGAATACACCAATTAAATGAATTGTGGGCGCTCTTAACCAAATATTATTATTATAGACATTAAATTGAACTTAATAGCAATTCTTACAATAACTCAGTTTTGGTACCATATACATAGAACTTTATGACAGACAGCAGCACATATAGTGGTATACCAAATAAGGGAAAAAGCAAGGGAGAGGTTAGGCAAAGCACAGACAGTTAGCACAGACAGTTAGTGAGCGAGTACCGTATTCCAGGCGCAGCTGACCAGCAGAACAGACACCAGAAGCATATCGAATCCGTGGAAATAAATAAGCAATCCATAACAATCCGTAGAAATCCGTAGAAAATACCGTTGCTAAATAATAAATCCGTGGAAAAACCATAAAATTAATAAAACACACGACACGAGCCGGCTATATCCGGAGGACTGAAGGGTTGATCAGGTCCTTCAGTCAGTTAACGGATACTCCTACAGACCCTGGCTTGAGGCATGGTTTTATTCCAGGGACTGTTTTACACCTGGCGGAATTTGATAGGTCCCTAGCTCCCCCACCCTCCAGGTTCCGAGCTGTTGCCCCCTACGTGGGCAGATTTTGCACACGGCACACTGGAAGCTGCTCGAAGCTGCACCCAGCACACTAGCATAGGTTTGCACACAACCCTAATCCGACCCTTTGAACTGCATTACGATTAGTCAGACTGGGCCCCTTTGCACAAGGCACGCTGGTGTTATGCACACAGCACTAACCTGACC
The DNA here is from genome assembly GCF_003597395.2 of Chelonoidis abingdonii. Lineage (NCBI taxonomy): Eukaryota > Metazoa > Chordata > Testudines > Testudinidae > Chelonoidis > Chelonoidis abingdonii. The sequence goes on along the minus strand of NC_133771.1, from coordinate 83,801,190 downwards.
CTTGGATTGCTGGGCAGAAGAGCAGGAGACTGCACACGGCCCTAGCCTAACCTCTAGGTGACCAGGTAGAAAGGCGGGAATCTGCACACAGCCCTCTAAGGTTGCACACAGTACTAGTGTGACCCCTAGATGGCTGACAATTGGCCATACAGACGCCATCTTAGGCCAGAGGCCTTTGGGCTGTGACAGCCTGAAGAAGACAAGAATTGTTATCCACTTATCACCTGACAAGAGAAAGGAGAACTTATTTTATATTTTCCCCTCATCTCCTTTCTTATCCTTTACCTCTGTATCTATTTTGTCAAAATTTGGTTGAGGAAGTTGACTTGGCAAAGGAACAACTGTGAGTAAGTGAAAATGTTTTAGTTAGTTGCCAGCTAAGTAACCCTTTTCCTAAATGACAGAATTACTTAACGCGAAGCTGTTTTCTATAAGCTGAATTTTTCCCTTATGTGTAGGTTAATAAAGAAAGGCTTATTATGTGGTTAATAGGGATCTAAAGCCTAGGACATGAGAGAAATCCCAGGCATTTTAGTACATACTAAGAATGGTGTGCACCAAGCAACATCTAATCTGTAAGCCAAGGCACAGCATCCAAGTACCCAGGTGAATGCTACATGATAATATGTGTTGTGGGAAAATTGGCACCATAAAGAGCTCATAAGCTCCCCGGGATAGGGTATGGTACGGTAGAATCAGGTACCTCACGGACAGAGCTGGTCGAAGATTTTCCAACAGACCAGTTTTCTGTCAGAAAATGCTGATTCAATTAAGGCAAAATATTCTACATGGTTACTAGCCCAGAAATTTTAGAAAATTCCATTTAGGTTCTTCTGAAACTGAATGTTTCAAAATTTCAATCCTGTGGAAAATTTTGCATTTCTGATTTTGTTCCAATTTAGAATGAAAATTCTTTCAGAAATGCAAAATTTTCCATGGGATGAAAATTCAGTTCCTGCCCAGCTATCTTCCCTATCTGGGAAATCCTAAACTCTGTACTGGCCTTATATTAGCTTTAAAAAACTGACACACACATGCTTGCTCAGAAATTAACTTTGATATTCTGATGATATCTAGAGGCCTCAGCCAGATTGGTACTCGTTATTATATGCACTGTACAACCATGATAAATGACGGTCCTTGCCTCTGAGAATTTTCAATCTGAAAGCCGGTACATATAAGCAGTCTGTGTATGTCCCCATAAGAGGTGAATGAACTGCAGTGTGGTCTGTTAGTTACATATTGTAGTTCAGTGAGGATTTGTGAAGTTTTGTAGCTAAAGGTTGGAAATGTAGGTGGTGTATGCTGGTTGGTTGTAAGAGGATTTCTGGTTCATGATTAGACTCATTGGAAGGGGTAGAGTTAAAGTTTGGGGGTGGGGTATAGCTCAGTGGTTTGAGCATTGGCCTGCTAAACCCAGGATTGTGAATTCAGTCCTTGAGGGGGCTACTCAGGGATGTCAGGGAAAAAGGCCCCTAGTCTCTTATTACTCCTAACAACTACTAGCATTAACAGGAGGCCTAATGGAAGTTTCCTAACAACCCGACTAAATGCAGACAGTCTGCTTCAATCACTATTTGATAAAAATAGATGCATGTACTAACGACATATTAATAAGGATAGAGAAGACAATTTATCAGCATATAAGCCATCTGGCCGGAATTGGGGAACTAGACACAGGTCACAAGGACCCCAAATAGGCCCACATAGCTTGCCAAACAAAAACCGCAAGTAGGGGTATCTGAACAGTCAAGGCCGCCTGACTGTCAGGGGACTGTCTATACGGAAATGAAACACAGTACGCTTGCATTTTTAAGAGGTTATAGGAGTTTGTGTATCAAAAAAGGCAATTACCTAATTGTTTATGAAATATAGAACCATAAAAGGTATAACAAATGATTTAATGAAATATGCTAATTTGCGGTTTGTAGCTATATAAGCTGGAGCAGAAACATGATCAAGAGACCAGCCCATCCCTTGCATGAGAGAACGCTGACCTCCACTTGTGCACAGGTGTATACTCAATAAAGGTGCCTCAGGCTGTCTGATCAAAGTACAGAGGTGGTCTTCTTTTCCCCAACAGGGATCTAGGGCAAAATCAGTACTTGGTCCTGCAAGTGAGGGCAGGGGTCCCTTCCAGTTCTATGAGAGAGGTTTTTTTCAATCTACAATGTAATATTTTATACTTGTACATTTTAAGATTATATGAAGTGTGAAGATGTGTGAATATTTATTTATTTGCATCTAAATGCTTAGGTTTTTCTTTTTCTAATGGCATTGCTTGATATATTTTAACTAATACTAAAGTAACAGCGTTAACTAAAAATTAGCTCTTGTCCTTTAATCTGTATACTTCAAAATAGCTTCTCTTCATACTTAAAGGTTTAGTACTTATCAATATTAAGTATTAATCATCTGAAAAAGAAGTATATAATCTTTGTCTTAACTTCATAACATTAGTGTTCTCAGAACACTAGCTTGGGACTCCATGGATTCCATTAGGCATCTTTAATCACAATGGAGTAGTTCTTATTCATAAGAATAGTCTACTGAATCCTTTAAAAGATACAAAAATGGCAGTGTACTGTACATGGCTGTTCGCCTTTTCATTCTCATAAATTTTGTTTGCACAAAAGCTATGGTTTATTTTTCAGTGTCGTATGCTTCCATAAATAATTTCCCTGATATATTTTTGACAGAAAGATTACCCTTTTATGAAGAAAACGTTGTAAATTTTGTCAATATAGCTTTGAAACACTGGACGTACAATAGCAACATGAACCATTAAACACTGATACAGAAACATCTTTTAGTTTGTGTACGTTAATTGCAAGGGGTTTGAAAAAGTATTTGTTAGAATGTATGTTCTGAGAATGTAAGTCTTATGAATATTACAGCTCTTTCCTGGCATCTTGTCTTTCATATTTATATGTAACTTTGCTGATATTTTGAAGAACTGTTCATTTTCACAGCTGCAAGGAAACTTTTGAAGCTTACAGAATTTTAATCAGATATATGCCATAAGAGTTTTTGTGTGTGTTTTTAAAGCTATTTTTAAGGTTAGTTATATTTAATTATTTTGTTCCCACAGTAGTTTCAGAAGTTTATTTCACTTTACTTTTTTTCTTTTACCCCTTTTACAGAATGGGTTGCTTGTGTTAGGTCCAACTTCCTGGTTTTGTGTTACCTGCATGATGTGAAGAATGTTCTACAACTTCATGATCTAGCCACTGGCACACATCTCAAGACTTTTCCTTTGGAAGTCGGCAGCATTGTGGGATATAGTGGCCGAAAAAAGGACACACAAATATTTTATCAGTTTATGTCCTTTTTATCTCCAGGTAAGGTTGTTTATTTCCTCAGGTGTTACCCCTTTTACAGGGACCTGCCCAATGAATCTTTAATTTAGGAGGTACTGTACACATAATGAGACTGAATTTTGGTTTGATCTTTAGAGACCTAGAAAAAGGTGCTCTTCCCTAAACAATGTGTAGTTGTTTGGACTGTGCATTTAAAATATATTAATGGAGAAGACTTTTAGATCTCTTGGATCTACAGTGAGTTAATACGTTGGAGATCTGGGTTCAGAAATGACTGAATATTACAAAGAGTTCTATGGAAGACTGCAGCTTCTTGCTCATTCTGTCCTCCTAAAGAAGGAAATTAGTGTTGCTTTCATAGCACCGGTTAGAGGCTGTACGAAGTGCTTTGAGCAAAACGGCACGATCATCGAAAAGTGGGCTAGATAATACCTTTTGGCTTATTCTCAAAGTGGGGTACTAAGCTATGAAATCTAGCCTTCTCCATAGCGACTGCCTCAATCAGCCATCAATAATTTTATAACAGGTATCGTAGATCATCTGTGCTAAATGTAGGGAAATATTAAGGTGTATTTCTTTCAAGAGCAAATCTGAAAGGGCCTGCTCTATAGTTAAATTCAAGTGAAAGCTATGGACTGATGGTTTTTTTCCCCAAAAGGTATCAAGCACTCACAACTTCCATCAAAGTGCTCATCATCTCTGAAAATTAGGTCATTAGTGCAACCCAGAAAATGAACAGTTTGATGCTAAAACAAGGGTATACTTTCCCATCATATATAGAAGAGCAAGCAATATTTATCTGCTTTGTACGGTCCATGACGTGCTACTGATCCAAACTTCTTTCTTCTGAATAACAAAATATCAAGTAGCGGGATCTGGAGAAACTGTTAAAATTCATCATTTTACATTTATCCCAGTTTCTGCTCTGCAGTTCTTGTTGAAGTAATACATTGGAGCACCCAGTGACATTCTGATTCTCTCTCACTAGTGGCAGTTTACAGTTGGACACACAGAACTTATTCCAAAAACAGTTTGTGTGTGTGACAGGCCCTACACTCCACTGTGCTACGGAGACCCTCCAGTCACTGTCTAGAGTTCTGGCTTTTAGAGGTATTGAGCGCACATAACTCTGATTGACTGAAAAGGGAGCTATGAGTGCTCAGTAAACCAGGCCCTATGCAAACTAATTAATCTAACAGTGTCCACAGAGTGATATAAACACATCATGCAGCCACACACATTCTGTTGTTAGTGAGTTTTCTTGATTACCCAAAAGTCAAGCGGAAGTTAATCCCTGGATTAGTAAAATAGGTGGAAGGGGGAGGACCAAGGTCCCTAGAAAATTACTGATGCATTCTAAAGCAAACTTACTGGCTAAAAACTGATCATGGAGGTCTTAGCTTCCAAACTTCAACTATATTTTTTCTATAAGTGGTCCTTGCTATATATTCCAAATTTTAACCATGAAGTATAACCCAGACAATGCATGTGCTACAATAGAAGAAAATGTGCAAGCAGTTTTTTGGGAGGGAGTGGTGTTCATTAGCCTGGGAGGAAGTCATGCACTGACCTTTTCATTTTAAAAAACCCCCCAAAATATCTGGGATGGAGCATGGCTTGTTTGGATAGGATTACTTTCTAAGTGTGCTTCCCCCAATCCTCATACCCTGAAAAATACCCTTTTCATTTTGTCATCCAAACTCTCCCTACATTTTACACTAGAGTAAGAAAATTAATCTACAAAATATAAAATATTTTCTTAAAATAAGTTTGTGTTCCCCCCCCCCGTTTCAAGTATAAAAAGAGAGGCAGGGAAGACTATATATCCAGATTGGAACTGGTCTGAATATATGCTCTCAACATGAGTGGCAGTGTTGTGAATGTTGATAATTGAGTGTGGAGCCAGAAAGGAAAAACCCCACCAGCTTCAACCAGAAAGATCATGCAAGTAAAATCTTGAGTTACCTCAACAGACTGCAGAACAAGGCTGTGCATAAAGGTTTAGCTATGTAAACTAAATAATTGCTGGATAAGATGGGGAAGAATGATGAGTGCAGAATGGGATGGCTCATCGTGAGTGCTAATAAAAGCAAAAGTCCCTAAAGGACTGTAAGCTTCTTTCAAGCAAAACCATCTGCCCAGTTATTTCTGCAAGATGCCGGAGTTACCTTGTGAAATAAACAGCCTTTTTGTCCCAATGTATAATGAAAGGGTTCAAAGTAGGTGCAAAATTGTTCATAATAATAGCCAGAGAGACTAGGAGAGAAGTATGGCTAGTTTGGGGTTTTGTAAGAAAATTATATAATTTAAGGGAGGGGGTAGATTTCTTACTGCTTTTCCTTTTCTGAGCTCCCTGCTGTTTAAATGGTCCCTGCTTTTTTACTACTTCTACTACATATTAATACAGTATGATGTTTAGGGTAGGAGAAGCAACTTGGGTTAAAAAATAGTTAGATTTTCTTACTGCTACTTAAATCATAGGTTTCTGTCCTTTAATCAGCTGATATAACTAAGTCTTGTATTTTTCCTCTTTGCTGATAGGTAAGGAGATCTGGTACTGAATGTGTGTTAGATGCAAACTCACTTTGTATTAATGTACCGTGTTGAGAGCACAAGGGAATCTGCAGGCTGGCTATGTGCATCTTATTTTTGGCAATGTTGTCAAGTCAGTCAGTATACCGATAGACGGGCAATTTGAGCTGACCTTACTTTTGTTCTATTTATTGGCTCTCTACTACATTTGCACTCTCAGCCTCTGCTGTTTATACTCTGACACTGAATGTTTCTCTCAGCGGTGATGGTATTGTACCTATTAGAGAGGAGAAATCTTTAGGAAAAAAAAGTGGTAAGTTTTGGTACTTCCATACAATCCAGTAAACAGAATCTAAACCTTGTTCTCTCACTCCATCACCCTCACACTGTGTTTTCCTCTTTAATCTTAATTTATCTAAATTTGAAAGGGCAGTGGTCCACTTGATCAGAAAAAGCCCTATCCTAGGTCTGTCACCGATCCTGAATTTTTTTCCAGATTTTGACAGAATGATCCTCTGTCCTGCAAGCCTATGTTAAGGATATTGACTGCTGGCTGTTGAAATTATGTTTATTTGTATCACACTAGGATTCCCAACCAAGTCTGAGGCCCCATTGTGGTAGGAACTGTACAGACGTATGTTAAGACTCTGTCCTGATGAGCATACAGTATGACTAGACGAGACAAAGAGTGAGAGAGAAGAAGCACTGTAATCCCAATTTTACATCTGAGGAACAAAGGCACAGAGAGACAAAGTGATTGTCCAAGACCACACAGGAAATTTGGGAATTGAACCCTGATCGCTTGCATTGCAGTCCAGTTCCTTGGTCACAAGACTGTCCTTATCCTTTCCTACGAGCTGACCACCTTGGAAACCATTGGGGAAGAATGTATCTTTCTCAGGAATTGTAGAGAACAGAATGGGGGCAGAGAGTTTAAACACATGGTTAAGTATTTGCAGGATTGGATCCTAGAAAAGGAAACTACAGGTTAAAAGCCAGATCCTGCCTGGCCCTTACACTGGTGCACAGTGACTTTTCCTCCATGTTCCCCTATGGGAAGGGCTAGGTAAAGAGGAAATGGGTGCATGGCTCTGCCTACTCCATAAATATGCAGTGGATAGAGAGGTGCTCCCCATAAAGGGGCATTTCAGCAGGTATGCTGTCACTGGGCGATGAATGTTCCAGAAGACCGCCTGCTTCCCTGAGAAGTGTCTCCGTTGCCTCAGGCAGTGCGGCTCTGCCTCAATCACACCCTTAAAAACGAGTTTAAGTCTAGCTGCTTCATCGTGGTCATGTGCTTAAGCATGTGACTAATTTTACTCATATGAGTAGTCCCACTTATTTAATTGAGCATACTCAAATGAGTAAAATTATTCACGTTTAAGTGTTTGCAGGATCAGGCCCTAAGTGTTAGACTAAATTCTGTTCAACTACATTGGTATAATCTGTATTAACCCACCATGGTTCCAAGTAGACTCCTCAATCTTTCCATTATCTGAATTCTGTTGGGTTTATCATTCTTACTAAATGCAAAGCAGCTTAATTTTTTTTCCTTTTATTTAGTTTGATTGTGGGAATTCTAACGTCAAATGCTTAGTATGGGCAGCAGTAATTGTTCTTTGCATATAGAAAGGCTCTGCATTCTTCAGTGAAGAAGTGCATGTCAGTTATTAAGTGTAAGAATGTATCAAGGCTGTTTCTTTACGCTACTGGGTAACTTTACCATCGTTACAGTCTTTCATGTTTTTGAATCCAATGTCTTTTTAATGATGTCTGTGCACTTAATTGACAAATTTGACCTCTGTTTCAGGTATTATTTATCACTGTGATCTGACAAAAGAAGAACTGGAGCCAAGAGTTTTCCGGGAGGTGACTGTGAAAGGATTTGATCCTTCGGTTTATCAGACAGTTCAGGTAATAACAAAAACATGAATTTTTCTACCTTGTTTTAATCACTTGCGAAGCAGGCTAACAAAAGCTGCATTTAAATGAGAGTAAGATCGCTTTCAAGCAACTCCTGTGTAGTTTTCAATATCAGAGGTTGTAGAGTTTTGAGGCAGGACTAATGGGCTTTTTTGGATAAGTTTAGCATGTGCCATGCCATGTAACTAAGAGGCAAACACAAGCATGCATCTTCTCATGTGAATTTTAAAGGTACAGTAATGTTTTGCATCAGTCTCAGTGATGTAATTGCTTTCCATATTCTGTGCAGTTCTTCCTCTTTACTTAGTACAGTCATCCATGTAAACTCTTTTGATCGGGAACTATTTTGTTTTTATTTGTACAGCACCTAGCACAATGGGGTCCTAGGCATTAATACATTACAAATCATAAATAGATGTGTACAACATTTGGATTCTGACAAGCTAATTCCTAAAGCTCCAAAATAAGAGTGGCCATTCCAAGTCAGACTAATGGTCCATCTAGACCAGTAACCTCTCTCTGACTGTGGCCAGTGCCAGATGCTTCAGAGTGACTGAACAGAACAGGGCAGTTATCGAGTGATCCATCCCCTGTTGTCCAGTCCCAGCTTCTGGCAGTCAGAGGTTTAGGGACACCCAGAGCATGGGGTTGCATCCCTGACCATCTTGGCTAAAAGCTATTGATGAATCCATCTTCTATTAACTTATCTGGTTCTTTTTTTTGAAGCTGGTTATTCTTTTGGCCTTCACAACATCCCCTGCCAATAAGTTCCACAGGTTGACTGTGTGTTGTGTGAAGAAGTACTTCCTTATGTTTGTTTTAAACCTGCTGCCTATTAATTTCATCAGGTGATTCTAGTTCTTGTGTTACATGAAGGGATAAAAAACATTTCCTTACTTGCATTCCCATACCATTCATGATTCTGTAGATCTCTATCATCTCTCCCACCACCACCCCACATTAGTTATCTCCTTTTTTAAGCTGACCAGTCCAAGTCTTTTTAATCTTTCCTCATGTGGAAGCTGTTCCATACCCCTAATCAGTTTTGTTGCCCTTCTCTGTCCTTTTTCCATACTAATATATCGTTCCTGAGATGGGGTGACCAGAACTGCATGCAGTATTCAAGATGTGGGCGTACCATGGATTTCTACACTAGTATTATCTTTTCTGTCTTATTACCTCTTTTTCTTAATCATTCATAACATTTTGTTAGCTTTTTTGACTGATGCCGCACATTGAGCAGATGTTTTTAGAGAACTGTCTGCAATGACTCCAAGTTCTCTTTCTGGAGTGGTAACAGCTAATTTAGATCCCATTGTTTTGTATGTATAGTCGGGATTATTTTTTCTAATGTGCGTTACTTTTCACTTATCAAAATTAAATTTCATCTGCCATTTTATTGCTTATTCATCAAGTTTTGTGAGATTCCTTTATAACTCTTTGCAGTCAGCTTTGGACTTAACAATTTTAAATAATTTAGTATCATCTGAAAACTTTTCAGCGTCGCTGTTCATCTCCTTTTCCAGATCATTTATTAATATGTTGAATACCACATGTCTCAGTACAGATCCTTAGTGGAATCCACTGTTTACCTCTTTCCACTGTGAAAACTGACCATTTGTTCCCATCCTTTGTTTCCCATCTTTTAACAAGTTACTGATCCATGAGAAGACCTTCCCTCTTGTCCTGTGACTGCTGAGGGACCTAGGAAAATGAGGAAACAGATTGACAGAGTGAGATGGGTATCCAGAAGTCACCTACTACTGGACAGGCCCAATAAGGAAAATAATAGAACACCACTGGCCATCATGTACAGCCCCAGCTAAAACCTCTCCAGCACATCATCAACAATCTATAACCTATCCTGGAAAATGATCCCTTACTCTCATAGACAGCCCCCCAACCTGAAGCAAATACTCACCAGCAACTCCACACCACACCACAGAAACACTTACCCAGGAACTAACTCCTATAACAAACCCTGTTGCCTACTCTGTCCCCATATCTACTCTAGCAATAACATCATTGGACCCAACCACATCAGCCACTCCATCAGGGGCTCATTCACCTGCACATCTACTAATGTGATATATGCCATCATGTGCCAGCAAGGCCCCTCTGCCATGTACATTGGCCAGACTGGACAGTCTCTACGTAAAAGAATAAATGGACACAAATCAGACATCAGGAATGATAACCTACAAAAGCCAGTAGGAGAAAACTTCAGTCTCCCTGGACATTCAATAACAGATGTAAAGGTAACTATCCTTCAACAAAAAATCTCCAAAAACAGGCTTAAAAAAGAAACTGCAGAAGTACAATTCATTTGCAAACTTTACACCATTAATTTGGGCTTGAATAGGGACTGGGAGTGGCTGGCTCACTACAAAAGCAATTTTCCCTTAGTATTTCCCTCTCTTGGTATTCCTTCTCCTCATCAATTATTGGGAGTGGACCACAACCACCCTGACTGAATTGGCCTTGTCAACACTGGTTCTCCACTTGTAAGGTAGCTCCCTTCTCTCCATGTGCCAGTATATTTGTCTGTTTCTGTAATTTATGCATCTGAAGAAGTGGGTTTTTTACCCACAAAAGCTTATGCCCAAATAAATCTGTTAGTCTTTAAGGTGCCATCGGACTCCTCGTTGTTTCTCTTACCAGGTTTATTCACTGGGTAGCCTTCAACTATGTATCTCCAACCAGCAAGCTTTGCTGGGGAGATGCAATTGCAATCTGTGAGACTCTCAAATTTCAAAGACTCTCTGCCTCAAGAGTCAAAGCAGGAATTTGCTGCCCTCTTAGAGGAGGGTAAGAATGTGGCCAGGACCTCTCTCCAGGTAACTCTCAATGCAGCCAACGCAGCAGCAAGGACAGTGGCCTCTACTGTCACCATGAGGTGATGTTCTTGGCTCCAGTCCTCGGGACTTCCTCACGAGGTCCAACAGTCCATCCAGGACCTCTCCTTTGAAGGCTCCTCACTATTTTTGGAACAGAAAGACACGAGACTTCACAGCCTGAAGGACTCTAGAGCCACCCTTTGACCACTGGGCCTCTATGCTCTATCTGCTTCCAGGGAGCACTTTGGGCCCCAACAGCCACCTCATTTCTCAGTGCCCTCTCCGCGACAGGAGTCCTACAAAAGGGAAGGCAGAAGTTATAAACGGCATCAGCCGCTCCCATCCACCTCAACCTACTAGCCAGAGTCTGATAGGTACTCTGGCGGGCCCAAGCAGGCCTTTTAAAGGTACACCCAAACGTGCTATACTAGTTCCCACTTCAGATCCACTGCCTCCTCTTTATTTTTTGGACCATCTGTCCCTTTTCAGCCAGGCATGGTTCTGCATAATATAGGGCCATTGGGTGCTAAATACAATGACAGTTGTCTATATCCTTCAGTTTTTATCCATTCATCCCTCACATACCCCATCCCTGTCCCTCTTTAGGGACCCTTCTCACGAGCAACTCCTTGCCCAGGAGGAGAAATCCCTCCTATGCGTCAGTGCTATGGTGGAGGTTCCTCAAGACTTGAGAGGGAAGGGGTTCTACTCTTGATATTTCCTAATCCTGAAGGCCAAGAGAGACTTCTGCCCCATTCTGGATCTATGTTGCCTCCACAGATATCTCAAGGAACTGAGGTTCTGCGTGGTCTCCCTAGCCTCCATCATTCCCTCCCTGGCTTCAGGGGACTGGTACACCACCCTTGACTTAAAGGATGCATACTTTCACATTTCTGTTTTTTGTGACTACAGAAGATTTCCCAGAATTATTGTGAATCAATGCAATTACCAGTTCATCACTCTTCCCTTCAGCCTCTCTGCAGCCTCTTGGGTTTTCACAAAGTGTATGGCGGTAGTAGGAGCCCTTCCTCAGACAACAAGGCGTCCAGATCTACCTGTACCTCAACGACTTGCTGATCCAAGGTCAATTAGAGACTTATGTGTGGAACAGCATCAGCATGATCTAGACACTTTCCAGGCATTGGGCCTGTTGATAAATGAGGAAAAGTCGGCTCTTGTTCCAGTTGAGAGAACAGAATTTATTGGGGTAGTGCTCAGCTTGACCCAGGCTAGAGCCTTCCTTCCGGAGGCCCAATTTCAGACTGTCAGACCTGTTATCCATGGTTATGGTACACCCAGTTATGACTGCCTGAGTTTGCCTGAAGCTGCTGAAGCACATGGCCACATGTACTTACATGGTTCGGTATGCAATGCTGCGTCTCAGGCCCTTGAATCTGTGGCTAGTGTCATTTTACTCCCCAAACAGACACTGCTTGGACTCTGCTCACTATTCCTACCCTGGTCCTCACCTCTCTGGACTGGTGGAAGGACATGGGGTAAGTAATGATGGGGGTACCCTTTATTGCCCCTCAACCATCAGTCTTCCTAGTCTCGGATGCGTCAGATGTAGATTGGGGAGCCCACCTCAACTGTCTCAGGACTCAGGGTCTATTGGTCAGGGAATTCAGGGCTGTATGTTTAGCTTGCCAAGTGTTTCTCCCTCAGATCTCAGGCAAGATGCTGCACGTTCTCACAGACAATACCATGGCCATGTTCTGTTTCAACGAACAGGGAGGTGCTCGATCCTCTAACCTGTGTCAGGAGGACATCCGTCTGTGGAAATTCTGCATGAAATGCTCCATCCACCTGGAGGCAACAAATCTCCCAGGAGCACAGAATGAACTGGCAGATCACCTCAGCAGATCCTTTTCCCTTCACCCGAAGGTGGTCCCTTCACCTGGAAATCGCCAGGTTCATTCCTCAAAGGTGGGGGTCCCCCAGGTAGACCTGTTCACGACCACACAGAACAGGAAGTGCCATCAGTTTTGCTCGCTTTGTGGGCTCCCTGTCTGACACCTTTCTGCTCCCTTGGTCAGGACCCCTGCTCTATGCTTTTCTCCTGGTCCCTCTTGTTCACAAGTTCCTCCTGAAAATCAAGCAGGACAAAGTGAGAGTTATTCTCATAGCCCCAGTGTGGCCACATCAGTGCTGGTTTAGCATGCTGCTGGGTCTTTCAGTAGCATTCCCTCTTCCATTCCCACTCCATTCAGACCTGATCTCACAAGACCACGGCTGGCTGCTCCACCCAAACCTCACCTCCCTTCACCTAACAGCATAGATGTTAGATGGCTGAACCTGGAGGAGCAGGCCTGGTCAGAGCAAGTTCATCAGGTCTTTCTAGGTAATAGGAAACTGCACTAGGACTACCTGCCTGGCTAAATGGAAACGCTTCTCGATATGGGCATCTCAACAAGGTCTCTCTCTGGTTTGTTCTTCCCTGTAGGCTATCTTAGACTACTTGCTCCATCTGAAGCAGCAAGGTCTGGCCTTTGCATCTATCAAGGTGCACTTAGCAGCAATCTCAACCCTCCACCCAGTGAATGATGGGTCAGTATTCTCCCATGAGATGACGGTCTGATTTCTCAGGGATATGGAGAGACTCTACCCTCAGGTCTGTGAGCCAACCCCTCCATGGTATTTAAACCTAGTTCTCCTCCATTCAAACCGCTAGCACCATGCCTGCTACTGTCTCTCTCTTGGAAGATCACTTTTCTGGTGGCCATCACCTCAGTCAGAAAGGTCTCTGAATCAGGGTTCTTACATCAGAACCACGGTACAAGGTTCAGCTGTACCGCCACCCAGCATTCCTGTCAAAGTGGTGTCTCAGTTCCATAGCCACCAGGCTATTTTCTTCCCAGTCTTCTTTCCGAAGCTTCACAGGAACTCTGAAGAGCAGTGGCTTCACTCATTGGATGTTAGATGTGCCCTCACCTTCTATATTGAGAGAACTAAACCCTTTTGCAAATCCACGCAACTCTTTGTAGCAATAGCAAAAAGGTTGAAAGGGCTCCCAGTGTCAGCCCAGAGTATCTTGTCCTGGATAACCACCTGTATTTGAGCTTGCTGTGAGCAGGCAAATGTCCCACCGCTAGCCATCCTAACCACTAACTCAACAAGAGCTCAGGCCTGTTCAGCAACATTCCTCGTGCAAGTGCCCATCCAAGACATCTGCAGGGCTGCAATTTGGTTATCGGTGCATACCTTTGCATCCCACTGTGCCATCACCCAACAGGCTCAAGGTGACGCCAGGTTCAGAAGAGCAGTGTTGCAGTCAGCATGTTCATGAACTCTGAGCCCACCTCCTGAGGTACTGCTCGTGAATCACCAAATGTGGACATGAGCAAGCACTCAAAGAAGTGATTACTAACCTTCCATAACTATTGTTCTTCAAGATGTGTTGCTCAAATCCTTTCCACGACCCACTTTCCTACCTCTCTGTCGGAGTTGTCCAGCAAGAAGGACCTTAGAGGGTGCGTGGCTGGTAGTGCTCCTTATACCTGCGCATGAGCGTCATGGCTCCAGAGGGGACTAGAGCTGGCTGACAGGTACCACTGAGGGAAAAATCTCTGGCAACAGTGCACATGGTGTACACACACCTAACATGGAACGGACGTGAACAACATATCTTAAAGAAAAACAGTTGCAGAAGATTAGTAACTGTTTTTTCATCTATGTGCCAGATAATTCTGTTCTTTACTATAGTTTCAGCCAGTTTGCCTGGTACTGAAATTAGGCTTGGTGGCCTGTTAATTGCCAGGATTGCCTCTGGAGCCTTTTTAAAAAAACAGCATTCCATTAGCTATCCTCCAGTCATCTGGCACAGGTGCTGATTTAAGTGATAGGTTACATAACACAATTTAATATACACACAAGTCTGTTGCAAATAGCCTCATTCATCTCTTGCTTCCATAGATAGAAAGATAAGCTTTGCAAAGGCCAGTTTGCCAAAGATGCAATCATCGAACATTTATCTCTTGGCTTGAATTCATTAGGGAGGCTGCTTCTTCTTTCTCTATTTTATTTTATGTGTATATAACAAACTTCAGAGGATATGGAGTTGAAGGAAGAAAACAGCATTCTCTTTGAGAAAGAACATGATTATATAACTAATAATAATTGGAGATATACCTATCTCCTAGAACTGGAAGGGACCTTGAAAGGTCATTGAGTCCACCCCCCTGCCTTCACTATCAGGACCAAGTACTGATTTTTTGCCCCAGATCCCTAAGTGGCCCCCTCAAGGATTGAACTCACAACCCTGGGTTTAGCAGGTCAATGCTCAAACCACTGAGCTATCCCTGCCCCCATCAAGTTCAGTGAGATAATGATAATGGAATTAAAAACCAATATAATATATATAATTAAAAAGAGGTTTAGAAATAATTACTGTAAATTAGGAATATTGTATTTTACTGGCGAATCTAATGTTTTATATGAGAAACAATTGTGGAATCAAAAGCCACTTTTACATATAAATCAGTTATTTATTAAATTAGGCTGATGATTAAAAGTAAATTCCATAAGAGAGTTATTCTGATCCAGAAGGATCCCAGTTTTTTTGTTTGTATATAGAAAGGGATTATTTTCCCCACCACTGAGAAGCTGCTATCTTTACATTGCTTTAGTGATATAACAGTGATTCACTTTCAGCAATGCTTCATGTGTTTTTAAAGCAAGAAAAATAACTATCCATTTTCCCTACAGCTGGAATTTGATTAGCAATGAGTATAGCTATAACACATCGATTACTACTACAGCATTATAATTCTGATAAGTGCCCTTGGATCCTTAATGACATGGGGTGGGGAAAAGCAGCAAAGAGTCCTGTAGCACCTTATAGATTAACAGACGTATTGGAGCATGAGCTTTCATGGGTGAATACCCACTTCGTCAGATTCGTGGGGTGGAGAGACCGTCCTTGGAACCTTGTACACCCCAAATACAGCACCTGTGATAACAGTGGTGCCCTTCTGCAATGGGATATTATGTTGGAAGGAAAGGTGCCATATCCTGAGACACAAATGCCACTTCCTATACCATCTTCTTTGTGTACGCTTCCTTGTATTTGAGATTTGAGGAGACTCCAGCATCAGAGAAGAGAGATTTCATACCTTTGATCCGGCCAGTTTATTGTACATTTAAATCTCAAATTCATTTGAAATTGCTCCTTTAAAATGACACCTATATACTTGAATTGCATTGAATTCAATCACAGCTTTGCCATAAGCCCTGTGTTAGTGTCAAAGTATTGCTGCAATGACCCTAAAGCTGCCTAAATCACAGTTGTCCACCCAGCCCAGCTCTGCTTCTACTCCAGGAAAGGGAGCAAGGTGTGTTAGGGCAACCCAAGTTTTGTATGCTCTCCAAGATGGGGATGGAGCTGCACCACTGGGTATATTGCGGAGCTAAACCAAGGTTCCACCCCATTCCTTGCCTGCTCCCCACCCACTTGCATGGGAGGGGGAGGGGAGGAGAGTAGATGCTCCACAAAGGTTGCATTCTCCTCCCACAAGAAGTCTGCGTGTGTATGTGTGTGAATCTAAATGATAACCTTTTTCCTCCCTTTGCTTCTGCACCACCCCAGAGCCCTGGCCACAATTCAGGCAATTGAAAACGATAAACTGAAAATGGATACAAGAAAAAATTAGTTGTGCGGAAAGTCACAGGTTGGGATTAACTACTTCACTATAAATAACATTGTATAAGAACCTCAGTTTCATTATTGTGATTTATATCAAAACTGCTGAGTGCTGAAAGGGAGAAAACAGAGCTTACCTTTTTTTCCTTTTTTTTTTTCTTATTGGACCAAGGCAAATTTGATTTTGCACTGAGGGATGTCCTTCCTTAATAAGATACAGATGAAAGGAATATGTACAAAGCTTTCTACTTTTATTCAGTTCCGCTTGAATGAACAGAATGAATGCACACACATCTGGGGGTTTCCTAGATTTATTTACATAACATATATGAAACTTTAATGAGAGTTGTTCTGTAGTAGTCTCTGCACATAATTGAGCAAAAGTATTAGAAATGAATGTTTGTGTGTGTGTGCGTGCTCGTGTGTGTGTTAACCTGAACTGAAATTGTCAAAATGCCAAATCTCTGCTCTTTTGGGCACATTTTCAGTATTGCATGGATTTTTAGTGCAAGACTCTATATGACCTTTTTTAAAAAAAAAAATCCCACTGCTAAATCCCCATGCAACATATCAAAAATGTACCTAGTATCTTTTGATTAAAGTATGTATTAAATAGTGTTGTTAATCTTTAACTAAATAATGTTTCCTGATAGGTGGAAAGGAGTTTTGATTCTCTAGATAATTTCATCATGTGATATTTTATAGGGAGTAGTAGAGAGTAATGGATTTATGAAGGGAAACATTGGCACAATTTTGTTTAACTGAGCAACTTAATAAGTAAAATTTATCATAACTCAAATGCTTCTTGAACTAAAGGTCATGAATTTTATCTTTGTGAACTTGCCAACTGAGTTCATATGTGCTTCTTGTTACATCTCATGGTGACACTTAATCATTGATAAACAGGCTGCTGTCCTGTCTCTGAATTAACCTACTTTTGTGCTGGCATGCAAGATTGCAGGTGTTGAAATTGTAAGCACGAAACAAGTTGTTTGGATCCCTTTGCCATTCTTTTAATATCTTCCAATGTGTTTTAAATAGTTCAAGATTGCAAAAGAGTATATGTGCTTAGCAAGGGTTGTACTTTGTTTATGTAAAAGAGCTCTGAAATTCATGGTATAACCTAGTTTCATTTAAAAGCAGCTGCCATTTTTTACATTGTATCAGTAAATGGCCAGCTGGAGGGAGAGCAGGATTAATTGTATCCTGTGTCTTTTATAAAACCTATCTTTATAGGAACTGAGTAGCTGAACAATGAAATAACTCATAGTGCTACCTGAGGAGACCTAGGTTCAAATTATGGGTAGTTAACAAATGACAACGAGCTTACTGTCATTCCAGTTCTTCAGAGATTTATCTACACCATACAGGTAGGTATCGGTGCTTCAGGGAAGTTTAAAACTAAGAAGATGAATCAAAATTGAGATTGATTGGCAGAGTTGTCGGAGAAACTTGTGCACAAGACCTGCCAACACTATTCCTGGATCTTGCCATTACTATTAGTATATTAATTTATTAACATTAAATTTACTCATTAAAATTTTTAAAAACACCCTTATTCAGGGGTGTGCAGAAGGGGGCCCCAGTAATCAGTGTGGGCACAGAACTCCTCCAGCTCCAGGGACACGGCTGGGGAGACCGAGTGAGCTCTTCTGGCCGTGGCAGGGGCACAGAAAGTACCCCTTCAAAAGCAGTCATATTTGTATTCCTGCCTATGCCCCTGGCCACCTTGGTTGGTGTCCTGTGGATGTTCTTATCTTTTTAGATCTACCTAGCAAAATATGAGCTTCAGTTATAATTTTTTAAAGTGGATGTGAAGAAGGACTTATTGTTATTTCTTGTCTTTTCCTTAGCACAGATGAATGGTTCCCTGGTGTTTAGAGAGAACTTTCAATGGCTCTGTCATCTCAGCTAAGATGTAACACCCTCAGTATAACAGACAAAAGGCACATTCTTCAGATGAGCGTCATGTTAGAAAGCAAAATTAAAGAACACTCTCTCCTCTTTCTTTCTTCAGTAAATAAATTACTCTGTACTATTTTCCATCCTCTTCCCCCGCCCCCTTCTCCTTAACATGAAAGCTCTTTTAAAGCTGGAGCTTTTAAAGGCCTGGGTAAAGAGTGATGAATTTTGAAGAATTATACCGTATTATTATGCCATATTGGTTCTGTGGATGCTTGGAGTGTTTGATTCCTCACGATCTCATTGTAAAGGCATACATTTTAATATTAGAAAGGGCAAAACAAGTCAGTTGTTCCTGTCTCCTTCAGTTTTACTATTGTTAGATCCTCCTGGCTTCCCAATTCAGAAAGATAAAACATTTAGCCAACCTTGTTTTGTGTAAAAATTGATAGTTATTTAATGCCTGCCACAGTATGGCAGCAGCATGCCCCCATCCAGTTGCATGCATAAGGAATGTTGCTATTTTAGTTGCTTGAGTTTTCATTAGAATTCCAAGAAGAGTGCAGAAGGATTCAGCTCTGATCTCTTCTTGTAGTTTGGCAGTGATTGTGTTGTTGGCACCAACACAACAAACAGTCCTGCTCTGGAGGACATTAACAAATTCATTTTGACAACTCTGGCACTATTGGCTACATGCCTTCTGAATTCAGTACGGGTAGTAACTTCTTACTCTGCTAACATGGGAATATGGCAAATGCCACTTTAATCTGCCATCGCTTTCTCTAATTGCAGCTCAGTGGAGAAGTGCAACTCAAAATGCATTGTTCCAATTTTAGAATGCTGTATTTTTTTAAGCTCTAGAGAAGTGTTTTAAAAAGTGAAAGTGTAGCCACTCTGATTTCCTTTTAAGAGGGGTTCCCTCAATATGAAGAATTTTAAAACTAGAAAGAAACTTCTAGAAAAGCATACATAAAACTAAATGGCGGATTTTGTTTAGTGATCTCACACTTTTCTTGGGCTTTGGATCCCAGACACCTAATTAGATGAGAGGTAGCTGGATGTCCTTGTAATAATTGTCAGGGGTTAGAGCAGCTCCATGTAACATGCTTTGAATAAATAACAGTAGAAATCCTAGTTGATGTTGGCACTCTCTAAATATCTGGACTAGTAGGTAGATCACCTTGTTCTTGTTTGGTGTATGGCACAGAGGGTTATTGCACTAGTTTTCACCTCTAGAGTTCAAATGCAGGTTGAGGTCCCAAATTAAGGTGGTTATGGTAGTCTCTCATCCTAACCTCTGTGTGTGTCAGAAAACAAATGATTGGCAGCGTTTTCTTAATAGGAAATGGAATAGTGGTAATGCTGTGGGTCAGGACTGAGGTGTGCATAACACAACTATAAGTGGGAGTTTGCACAGCACCACACCATGCCTACATCTGAAACTAGTATTAAAATACTAATTTCCCAGTCACCTGGACTACACATAGCCTATGGGGTTCACCAATCCCAGCCTCGTAATTATAGTGTTTCCTTTCTGTTTAAGATGCAGGGAAATGAGGCGACTATAGAGTGGGGCGGGAGAATCTTCAGACACAAGGTCTTACAGTAAATATTCATTTTTTTCAGTCCAAAGGGGTGGTGATACAGAGCTGCTTAGTAGTCTAGCTAAGACCAAGAGAAATACATTCTCCTTCTTTACTTTCACTATTAAAACTTTTTGCTTTACACTACTCTTTACTTTTTATTCCCAGTGCTAATGAAGAGGACTATTGAGATGGTGTATTCGATCCCAATTTAAGGGCCTTTGTTTCGCTTAGAACCTCCCAAAACAGAGAGCTACAATAATATAGATCTGTTCTAATCCATAACCATTGATCCTAGCATACATGAATCATTTACTACATGTAAGAGTGACTAGGAACTAGCACTTAAATCAATTTTAATAAGAGTTTAAAGGATTGCTTTTACATCCTCAAATATCTTAAACAACTGCATAACTACTGGCAAAAAAAATAGTTTTACAGTAAATGGGTGAATACAGTTTTGGTCTCAGGAAGAAACATTAGCCATTGGAACCCCCCACCCCCTCTTGTTTTTAAAGGCAGTGTGTATTTAAGACCCAGGTATTTCAGTGGGATGGTGTGGGGGTTGGTTATGGATAGAGACAGATTAAAATGAGAAACATCTTCATTACAAAAATAAGAGTTTCCTTCTTGTCAGTTTTCTAAAGCAATTAGTGAAGACTTTTTCCTTCCTTCTCATAAACACTCATCCCTAAGTTTGATTTTTTTTTTCCTCCAGTACTTAACCATTAACACATTACTAATTGACTTAATTTCCTTGGTCACAAAACGGAATAATTTCATCTTCTCTCAGTGGTATTTTCTCCCAACTTTCATTCTTTTCTCTGACGATCCCAAAGTACTTCCCAAAGGTACAGAAGTATGATTAACTTAATTTTACAGATGGAGAAACAAAAGCATTGATCGATTGTGTGACACATCACAGTGATCAGTGGCTGAACTAGGAATTGAGCCATGGTCTCCTGACCTCCAGTTCACTGTTTTGACTACAAGACTATGCTGCTTCCCTATGTATTAATTTAGCAAAACGAGTCTTCAAAATGTGTTTAAAAGTAAAATTGCAATCTAACCAATTATTATAAAGTCTGTTCTACAGTCAGCATAGCATAACATTTCAGTATGAATATAAAAACAATTATCTCTAATATAAAACATTAACATTCAATCACAATAGTATCTGGATGTGCTTTACATAATTTAGATGAGCAGTAACATTTCACAAATATAGAGCTCAATCTTTTGCCCACTGAAGTTAATGATAGAGCTCCCATTGTCTTCTGTGGGGCATGATCAGGCACATAAGCAGTTACAACAAAGCAAACAAACAAAATAACATTTCAGTTTTTCCTGAACTGATCACTTGATGATTACCTGTTCAGTTCATTCCTTTTGAAGCACCTGGCATTGGCCACTGTCAGAAGACAGGATACTGGGCTAGATGAATCTTTGGTCTGACCCAGTATGGCCGTTCTTATGTTCTTATGATGATTCTTCAGTCCTTCTGTACTGCCATTGAAATCAGAGAGTTTTACTAAAGTAAGGACTGAAAGGTCAGGACTGCTATCAGTATTTCTTGCAACGAAAGAGATAACTGATAACTGGCAAAATATGTTACTGTTTCTTCTGTCCATATTTTTCTGTATTTTATTTGGATCAATAAATCAAATCAAAATATAAAACTTCCCTGTGCTTGCATACCAGATTTGTTCAAGAAGGGATTACTTTTATGAATGTGGGAATTGGTCAGTCCCCCTGCCCATTCATTTCTCTGCTGAGCCTACCAACAGTGGGTTAAATTGCTACAACAATTTTGTGACATCCCTCTGTAGGACTGAGCTCTCCAGCCTTATTTTGCACAGCTGGCAAAAGGTCTTTAGATGGCTCCAGCTGTCAGTTATCATTGACATGAGCCAAATTCAAACCACTGCTGTAGAAGGAAAGGCACTGTATTACCAATCTCTTGACACATCCAGCCTCTTTGGAAGGCTGATGCTGAGTTTATCGACTTTTTTTAGTGCTACATTAAAGGTGTTGTACAAATCTACTGAATAGTATTAAGTAATGTTGGGTCCCCAAAGAATCAGTGAAGAGTAATATACACAGAAAAGTCTATTATGTCTCTTACAGCAATAGACTCAGAAAGCTTATGGTTCTGAAATTACATCTGATTTGGAGAGCAACAGCAATTGTGTTTGGCAATGAATCTCACATTTCTTGTGTTTTTCCCAAACTTGCATAATATGATGAGTTCCCTGCATTAATGGGCATATGCTATTTATTGTGTAATTTATATGGAAGTCTCTCTTGAATGCTGAATAATACTCAATGTAAACAGTTTCTAAACCTGGTTGATGTTAGAAGGGACCAATGTATATTCCAGAATTTTAAGGGAGAAATAAGTATTTCAGGGTTTCTTTGGTTGCCAATCCAGTGAAAGCACTTTTCTGTTTCCTTTCCGAATCTTCTTCTCTCACTGCACATTGGATTTCTTTCATATATCTCAATTTCTGGCCATTTTACCCCAATGCATAAAAACTATTTCTAGATATCTTCTCTCTTTAACAGATGGTGGTTTTGGTGAGAATAGAAGAGGAAAGGGGGGGAACACTTGTTCTCTTTCCTGACCCTTCCAAAAAGTTTGAGATTTCTCCCCTTTCTTTACTGCTTCAGGACAGCATCAAAATGGTGTTCATAGATTCCACGGCCACAAGGGACCATTATGATCATCTACTCTGACCTTTAAAAGCAGCAAAGAATCCTGTGGCACCTTATAGACTAACAGAAGTTTTGGAGCATGAGCTTTCATGGGTGAATACCCACTTTATCAGATGAGTGTAGTGGAAATTTCCAGGGGCAGGTATATATATGCNCTTCCTTAAACAATTCTGGTACATTATTTTTGGCTGAGACGTTAGCTAATTTCTGGAATCTTTAAAAACATGCAGGAAATGCTGTGAAGTTTTTTTGCTGCAGGATGGCCACCTTAAGATCTGCTATAGTGTGGCCAGGGAGGTTGAAGTGTTCTCCTACAGGTTTTTGTATATTGCCATTCCTAGTATCTGATTTGTGTCCATTTATACTCTGACCTTCTGTCGTGCACAGGCCATAAAACTTCCCCAAAATAATTCCTAGAGCAGAACTGTTAGAAAAACATCCACTCTTGATTTAAAAATTGTCAGTGACAGAAAATCCACCACAATCCTTGGTAAATTGTTCTAGAAGTTAATTACTCTCCCTGTTAAAAATATACACCTTATTCCCAGTCTAAATTTGTCTAGCTTCAGCTTCCAGCCATTGGATTGCGGTGTTACTTCTTCTGCTAGATTGAATAGCCCATCATTAAATACTTGTTCCCCATGTTGGTACTTACAGACTGGTCACCTTCTCTTTGTTAAGCTAAACAGATTGAGCTCTTTGAGTCTATCACTGTGAGGCAGGCTTTCTAATCCTTTAATTATTCTCATGGCTCTTCTCTGAACCCTCTCCAGTTTATCAACATCCTTCTAGAACAGTCGGACACCAGAACTGGACACAGTATTCTAGCAGTTGTCTGTTGCTGATGTCATTGCCATATTTGATTCTGAGTCACCCACTCTAGGGCTTCTGTTAATAATTATGGGCAGAAGGGATTGCAAGCTTCTCCACAGTACCATACCCAATTTAAACCACTATGGTAGTGTACAGAATTTCTGATATAGCAGGATATTCAAGTAGCCTACCAGAGCCTTCAGAACAAACATTGCTCAAAGGTGGTTGGTTTGGTTTATTAATTTGCTTCAGGTGCAGAGCTACAAACCTTCTAAAGGCCTCTAAACACACATTTCAGTAGTAATCAGTAAATGATTGGGGTCTGACATGCAGCTGATAAAATGGTGTTTAAGGTAATTATAATTACAGCAGCTGAGAGGGGATAAAATTGGAATAACTCCAGTACCTGACTCAATCATAGGTATCGATGCGATTTTATCACAGTAAAATTAGGCAAAATTCATGCGGCAGTCGTGGTAAAAATGTACAAAATCAGGATATGATCACACCAGGGCTGGTGCCCTGCTGTGGGGTGGGGCTGAAAGTCACAGACAGCTGTTAGTCTCAGAATCTGTGACATCCATGATCAAATCATATCCTTAGTTGTAGGCTTCTAAATAGGAAAAATGCATGATGGCCATGAAAAAGTAAGTCACAATTGTGTAGGGGTCCAACGTGTACAAGAGCCCTGAAATTCAGTTGGTGGCTTTAGCAATAATGTAACTGTACAGTGATTACAGTAAATGAGTCAAAACCATAGGATAATTAGTGAAGTTTATAACTTGTACACTTGTAAATATTTCTATGAAATGCAACTAAACTTCATTTATGTTTGGTCATCCTGGAAAAGTTCTACTTACCTACTTGCTCAAGGCCAGAAACTTTTTTTTTTTTTGATGGGCAAGCCATTTGTTATTTTGTAATAATTCATCATCATGTTGGACGGCAGGAAATTAGGGGCTGATCAATGGCACCTTACTGGGAAGTTGCAGATCACAGTGTTGCCAAAACCTTACACAGACGCACTGAAAATAACTAGTATGGCTAATAATACAAACCTAATTATGGAGGCCCCAAGAAGTTTACTGAGACTTCATAACTGTACCTTCAAATGGGCAATATGAGTCAAAGGAAAGGAATTAATGGGGGGATGATTGCATATTATTACGTAAGATGTAGTTGCGGTTAATCTTTAGCTATTTATAGTAATATGAGCTAAGAAAAAGATGCATGTGAAATAATATGATGTATAACAAATTTAATTAACATGATTAATTCATACCGTGGTAAAACAGTCTTGAAAGTGGAAATGGGCATATTTCGAGGAAACTCTCAGAGCCTCAGTGTTTTTGTGGGGTGGGGTTTGGAGCATATATGAAAATGAAACAATGTTCAAAGCCCTTTTCTCAACAGCCTGTTGATGTTCTTGATGCAATAAACAAAATAACCTCAGTTTATAACATGAGTACAATGGTAGTTTGTTAGCAAATTTATGACAACAGCAAAGGATGAGGTAAACCAATTTAATTCAGTAGCAAGTTATCCAGGCTAGCCTTTTCTCATGAAAAGACTAGAACTGAGTTACGTATTCTCATTCACTGGTCAAAAGACACAACAGGTGAACCTCAGAAAGTTTGGACTTTGCATTTGGATAAACATCCAAAAATTCAAGTGAATCCAAATTACTTGACCCTAAGAAGGACTGTGCTGGAAATCTTCTGTGAATAGGCTTTCTTCTCATTAGATTTTATCACTTCTATATCATGCCATGGCAAAAAAAAAATCAGCTTTTTTTTTTTTTTTAAATAGTATCTGAGTATGTCTGCACCTTTGTAAAAATGGTTTGATTCAAAAAATGATCAAAGAGCACAGTTATCTCTTCCCACCCAACCCCCAAATCCAGTTCAATCACTAATTACAAGAGTTTGGGTTTGGTTTGTTGTTTGTTTTTAATTTTTTTCCTTGCTTGTTAGTTAGCTGTCTTCAACACAAAACAAATTCATCAGTAGACAATCTTATTAAACATATTTTACTTAGCATCTTCATTTAGGAGTTAACTTAATTCTGTCAACATGTAAATACATTACCCATAGGTATTTAGAGTGTATTATCTTTACTTAGATTAATTATTTCTGTTCTGTCCTTGAGATTTTCATGGAAATTTATGGGGTAGAGGAAGCCTGTTGAAAGTATCATTAACATTCATAACAAGCAGTGTTTGAACTGCTAAGATGAATGATAGCAAGAAATAGAAGGTCTCCATAGTCCTGGACTTCTGTTCTCATGGATAGGAGAAAATATGTGTTTGTTTTTCAGCTAATATATGAACTAGCATCAAAGGTGACAGCGTGTGGTAAACAGTATTAGCTGTTGACAGTAGGAAAGACTAATGTAAAGTGGTATTCCTCATTAAGAGTCATTGCTTATGTGAGAAGATTTCTAAGTATAAAGGAGTTTCAGACATAAGGATATGTCTAGACTGCAATTAAAAACCCATGGCTGGCCTGTGTCAGCTGACTTGGGTTTGTGGGGCTTGGGCTGAGAGGCTGTTTAATGGCAGTATCTGCACAGCTGCGCTGCATTTAAACAGGCCCCTAGGCTGCGAGCTTGGAGCCTGAGTCAGCTCACATGGGCGATCTGCAGGGTTTTGATTACAGTCTACACCAGGGGTCGGCAACCTTTCAGACATGCTGTGCCGAGTCTTCATTTATTCACTCTAATTTAAGGTTTCGCTTGCCAGTAATGCACTTTTTAGAAGATCTCTTTCTATAAGTCTATAATATATGACTAAACTATTGTTGTAAGTAAAGTAAATAAGGTTTTTAAAATGTTTAAGAAGCTTCATTTAAAATAAATTAAAATGCAGAGCCCCCTGGACTATGGCCAGGACCCAGGCAGTGTGAACGCCGCTGAAAATCAGCTCATGTGCCATAGGTTGCCTACCCCATGTCTACACATACCCTAAAAGGCCAGGACCCCTGAAATCAAGGAATGCTTCACTTTAAATATTCCCCAGGTTTCCCTTCTACACTTTAGTGTTTGTTGAACTCCATTAGAACTCGTAGTTCTGGAAGCTAAACTACCCAGAGATCTACTGAGTTACCATCATTATTTTTTTCTCTTTGGTGATTTAACAGTTTTGGGAATTAGAAAAAGATGGGATTTTTTGAAACGTTTGCAGATGGCCCAAGAAGAGATCACTGTAGACTACCCATTATATCCACAGCATCATGACATACTTTAAATTTTTTACCATTTTTTTTTATTTTTGTTTCTCCCCTAGCCTCAGAAGTATTACAGCTCTGGATCACTGTACTTTTTGACATTAATATTATCAGACCAGAGAGCCAGAAGTCCTAATATGTTGTCCTTCTGTGAATCAGACCATAAACTGATATTGCTACCAGGATGTATTATTTTATGAGTATCTCCAGTGCCATTTTTTCCCTAAATATTGCTACAGCAGTGTTACAGGAAGTCATTCTTAGTATTCTTTTCTGCTTTCTACTGTTCATTGGGTTACTTTTCTTCAGGTTCATCCATGGTTTTCAGATTTATAAACAATGAAGTGTCATCTCTGCAACATTCTAACACAGCAGGTGCTCACCAGGAGATGCTGTTGAAATCAAAGTACCTGCTCCTTAGTCCTTTTCTAATCTAACACCCTGGGGGTTACTTGGGAGGGGGATTTAATTTATCTAACCCATTAGCAGGGATAATTAAGTTTTTCCATTTTTGCCTATGTAGATTGAGGGAAACGCAACCTAAACTCAAACCCAAGTCTAAGACATAATGTTGTTCCTGATTGAAAAACCTCAAATGGAAGGGTATCACAGGCTTTTAAATCGGCAAAATCTTTGGTATAAGCATTTGCATGCACTGGGGTAAAATCTGTGGAACTGGTTTTGAAGCATGTACTAGCAAATCGCTGCACATTTCTTATAAAGAGGTAAGGACAAAGAACCTCATAATTCTTACTTAGAAATGGTAGTGCCCGTTGCCAAGATTTTTTAAAGGTGTGAAGCCTGGACACAACCACTACCACAATCTGCCTTATAAATAAACAACAATAATATTGTATATATTAAAGTTCTCTAATCTCAGCCTTTATTAAGGAAGAAATAGGGGTTTGCCAGATTTGAGTGTCTGCTTCAAAACCAGAAAAGTAAGTGCTTGGTTAAAAGTAAGTGCTTGGTTTTTGGGGGTTAACAAACCCCAAAAAATTTCTAGACAACTTCCAAGCACACAGGAGGCGGTCACAAAGACTACAGTGTAAAGGCGGTGGCTTGGTACGCTTTGCCAAAAGGAGCAGTAAAATCCAGTCAAGACTTGCCACCAGTTCGTACAAACAGAGTCTCGTGGGAACATGTCTTTAGCTTGGTTGCAGATGGCTTGTAGCCACCTCCTCTCCTTTGTTTCAATATTTTTTAAAGCACCTGTCGCATCATTCAGTATGCTATCCATTACTGTTGCCAGTTGTTTAGCTGTATCACCTCACTTGGAGAGTGTTGAGAGGAGGACAGTGAAGGTGAAAAAGGAGTTACCAGTGTTGTCTAAGATGAATTCTTGTCTACATCATTATAAGTTGAGCTCATTTTCTACATGGAGGTGATTGTGGTTGTGTTTTTGGCTTTTTATCTGTCAGTATAGTATTATAGTAAATCTCTTGGAGGAATCGCCTCATTGAAGTAAAACCTTGTTCAGGGTGGATTTGATTTAAATCACTAGTCAGGAAGACTCCATGTAATCATAGTTTTCTACATAAAAATGCATTCTTGTTGGTTGTTATAACCTTAATAGATATTCTTTACAACTCAGAGATAGATGGAAGGTTTCATTTTTAGAAGGTACACCCATTTTTAAACTGATTTATTTTGAAAACTTTTCAGATTAGTTTTACAGCTATATCAGAAAATGAATGATTGGTTATTTCATTTGCCAACGATAACTGAAGCAGATATTTATGAAGTCATTGGGAGGTGAACTATCCAATTAAACAGGTTAATCATTAATATTTGGGGGATTTTCTTGCCATGCTGTATTAGGAGGAGAACATCATCAGATAGACATTTAAATTATTTTATTTAACTAAAACAACAACGTTAAGTATTCTGGATTTTTTTCTTCAACAGCAAACATAAAATATTTTAACAAAGCAAGCATATATCCCTCCCATCTCACATTTATCTCCAGACTTCTTCTCCTTGTCCGGATCTCTTCCATCTCCAACAATCTTCTATTCATTGAACTTTTTGAAACTTTGCACTTTTCACTTTTCGAGAGAGGTGAGTGATTGACCATGTGTACACAAATTTGCAGAGGGACAATAGAATTGATGTCTGTTATTTCTCATCTCTATATATTTATTTATTTAAAAACATTTTTGCTGTTAACAAGCATGTTATCTCTGGAGACACAAATCCACAGTTTGAGAACTGCAAAACTAAGCATCTCTGATGGTATCTTCTAGACCAGGGATCGGCAATCTTTGGCACACAGCCTGTCAAGGTAATCCGCTGGTGGGACAGGCCAGTTTGTTTACCTGCAGCGTCCGCAGGTTAGGCCAATCGCAGCTTCCACTGACCATGGTTCGCTGTTCCAGGGCAATGGGGGTTGCAGGAAGCAGCGGTCAGCACATCGCTCAGCACCCATTGGCCTGGAACATTGAACTGCGGCCAGTGGTGGGCGCTTTAGATAATTTTTTCCTCAAAAAGCATTTTAATCAAAAAAATCTGATTTAAATTTAAAAAATCCATTTTTTTAATCATTGATTTTTATCTATCCTGGCCTTGTTTTAATTAAGGGAATTGGGCTACCAACTGTTAATTACACTTTTGTTTGTTCATAGTAGCTTGCTCACATTGTGTTACACTTTGTGTGTGTGTGTATATATATATATATATGCACACACACACAGAAATCATGTAAGAAAGACACGGTGATCTCCATTTGGGCTAGAAACTTCAAATAACTTGCCCCTTTTTGTTCTAAAGGCAAGGCTTACTTCTTTGACCTTGCCTTCACTAATATCAACACATAGCAGAGGGTACATTTTAATTTATAACAAAAACAAAAATAAGACAACAAAACACTACACTGCACACACAATTTTCCCTCTGGGGAAACGATGGTAGAGAACAAACAACACATGACAAGTGTTAGTTGCATTACTCGAAGGGTCTCAGATACCACCATGATGAGGGCAGTAGAAGAACCTTTATAGAATGGTTTAATTTTCTGTCAGATTGTTAAAAGCATCCTTTATCTAGTGGCTCTTTAAAGGGACTGATTTGGTGCCACTTATACCTTTGACACTTGATATTTATGCAAAGGGAACAAAACCTTTCATTTAACCAAGTAAATGAATGATTCAAAAATATTTTTTTCTATGCCTTCCCTGCAGGATTTCTGAACTTTGGTTTATTTTTTTTCTTACTTTCTCCCCATTCCTTCTACCACCTGGTGAGCTGCTTCCCAGCAGCCATTTGCTGCTAGATTGCTGGGCTCACTAACAAGGGATTTTTCTAAATGACTATCTTCTGGCACTTAGCCTCCATCAGCATGAGACTGTTTCAAGTCCCAATGGGTGGGTGGTAAAATGATCTCTTCTGAAGAGCTTCTTGATTATTTCTGTAGTGATTTTGCAATTATCTGTAAGAGGTGGTCTTTGAGGCTTTTACCTATATGAATTTTTTACTATGCCCAAGTTACTTTGGCTCAGGTCCTGCCCTGTGTTAGGGCAGCTTTGCATCCATCTGCCAGCACAAAGTTGTCTTAAAGCCAGTGTACGAGGCCACTGTAGGATTCCTCCTGCATAGCAGGAAATCTCAAATAGCATGGAGCTACTGTAACAGCTCTCCCCCACCATTCTTCCCACCGCCTGGTACTTACGTGTAAATAGAGAGAGAGCAGGTCTCATTATACTCTGTCCATTTCTGGCTGTGAGAATGGCCACTTGATCCATCGGCTCCTGACACAAATTTATCCTGAGGACTGGACTGCTGCCAGAATTGCCCCAATATTAGTTGAGACATCCTGTGATGTGCTAAGCACTCCTCAGCCACAGCCCAGAATTTGGGCATTCATGATACCGCAGTGATGAGGGCCACATAAGAATTAGACTAGAATAGAATGTGGAGTGGTTTTCTCAGTGTTAACACTTGGTTTTAAAAACTTGGAAACCAGAGCTGAAATTTTGGCTCCATGGAAGTCAATGGGAGTTTTACCACCAACTTCAGTGGGGCCAGGATTTCACTCCATGTGTCAAAAGATTAAAGCTAAAATTTCAAACTTGGCTACTTAAAATTAGGCTCTTGTGGTCTGCGTTTCAGAGGTTCTTAGTGTACTGGCACTTCCCATTAAAGTCACTGGGAGCTGTCTGAGCTCAGCACCACTGAAAATCAAGTCACTTTTATTTAAACATCCAAGTATAGATTTGGGTCCCTAGCTGTAGCCACCATGGTGTGAAAATTTTCTCCAAGTGTTCAATTTCTATAACTGTATTCCTCCAATTATATTTGTGTGGGTTTTTTAAAAACTGTGCAGGCTTTATTAAAGGTTCTGTTGGTGCCTGATCATGGTAATTTGGGATATAGTATTATACCACAAATTTCAAGCTGTACACCTCTGTGGTCTTCAGACAGAGAGTTAATTTATGGAGGCTCCTATTACCCCCCCACCCCCTCCCAATTTTTCACACTTGCTGTCTAGTCACCCTATAAGGGACAGTGTAAGAAAAGGTACAAAATGATGTGTGAATAATTGGAGTTCTAGAGAAGCCAGGGTGGAGAATGAAAAAATTATAAAAAACAGACTTAGCCAAGTCACCTTCTTCGTTGCAGCTGATGACTATGCAAGATTTTAAGTTTTAAAACAAAGCCATCTCTGGAATGCAAGTTTCTTTAAAAATGAATATTTGGAGTTTCTTTAACTCTTGGATGACTCAGAAATGACGCAGAAGACTTTCTGTTAGGGGTCCTGACTCTCATTTACACTAAAACCGCTTTGCACTTCTCCAACTGCATAAAGGGTCCTTAATGTCAGTAGAAGATGCATCTACAACCACTCGAAGGCTTCTTTACACTGCCAGAGCAGCACAAAGTGTATATAATTGGAGTGCTTTCTCAACACTATAGCACTGTTTGCTACAGGGCTATAATTTTGAGAGTGGTTGTTTTTAGTCTTACCTCTACCCCATAAATTAGCCATACGTGAGTTTATCTCATAATGTAAGGAGATTTGACTGAAGCCTTGTCAGTGTTTTCTTCAGAAGTTTTTTATTTATTTGCCTTTTTGGTATACTATAGCTGCAACAGACTTACACTCTATTATTAACCATTGCTAATATACTTTACTAATACACTGTAACTAGCACAAGTGGATCTCTCCTAGCTCTGATAAAACAGAAACCAGTAGTACCCTTTTATAAACATTCTCCAGTAAAAGCTGTCAGAGTCTAAAATTAGACATGAAACACCATCGCTCAACATTCTTCCCTCTGTAGGGCTTGCCCTTTCCAGTTTACCTTAATCTCTCAGATAGAAGCACTTCCCGTTATTGGTCCTATGAATAAACTGATAGACAGTTACTTCAGAGAGAGCACCAAATTTAAGGTGAGATTGAATCAGTTGAAAATCGCCTATTTGAAGCAGCGTAAATAGCTTCACATATCTCAGTGTCTCCTGAATTGATTCCCCGCCCCCTGTTCGTTCATCTTGAGGGGAGGGACAGGAGAGTAATCATTATTTCAACAAAGATAGTTGGAGTGAAACACTTCTAAATTCTGAACAGCAGTGTCACCTTGACGTGCTGTTTTTCTTTGTTGTCTTTTCATTTAAAGGAGTGTTTAATCTTCACTGATGATAATGATAAAAAAAAAAAAACCCTCTTAAACCAGTCTTTAGACAGTTGTTAGAAAAGCTCAGGTTTAGAATGAGGGAAGGGAAATTACTGGCAGCCTGTAGTCAAGGGAAAGTAACTGATCTACCAACAGCAGTAATTTGGTGGAAGGATTTGGAGGGCCAGATCCTCAGCTGGTAGAAATTGGTGTAGCTCCACTGGAGTCAATCGATAAAGTTTTTAGGAAGTGTTTTCCCTGAACCTCCCGTACTGGTCTCTGCCCAAGCACTTTTATCTCCGCTGAAATACTTTAATTCCTAGAAGTTTTTTAAATAAGCATGTTAACAAAACAAAAAAATAAAACAAAACCCTTTTGATAGCTTTATAACTTTTTAGTGATTGCTGGTGCATGTTTCATGGGTGACGCCTGTGGTCATGCCAATAGCTAGAAACCGTTTTAAGGTGGGCAAAAATGATGTAAAGCTTTCTCCCTACATTTCACAAAGTGGTATATGATATAAACTGGAATACTAATGTAAAGAAAACTTTTGTAAACTCCCCAGAGGTAAAGTTCCCGGAGGTATGCTTTATTTGTTTGTTTCATTTGTGAAATTACTTGTATTTGCTTAGCCCCTCAGGAAACAAAAATTGGTGGGAAGGGGTTAAGTGAAATGCCATGAAGGCTTTGTATTTCACTTTACAGCTAGTGCTCATGATAAAGATACTTACTAAATACCATGTGTTGGAAAGGATCATATTTCTGTTGGGGCTCGTTGGATAGCTGTAAAAATAACTCCTGTTTAGTGTTCAGTGTGGTATCATAGACATGAGAGTGTCTCACTTTCCTTTGAAAACAGGAAGCCGTGTAACAAATGTCATTTTGTTTTTTATTCTTTTTAGTTTTAATTAGAATAGAAGCTGTAAATAATGATGCTAAAAAGCTTAGCATGAAGAATAACTTCTTAAGTTAAATTGTCATTAACTGAAAGGTTTAGGACAAGCAGTTGCTAACTGGTGAGGCACTCATAAGAAGGTTTTTTTAATCCAAATCTGTTTAAATGAAATGTGGATTAATTACAAGCATCATCATGAATAAAATGGAAATTAAAAATCCTTTTAAAAACACTATGTGCTTGTTAGAACAAACCTGACTGCATTCCTGGTGATTTAAATCTTCTATTCATTTATAGAACAAATACAGCATAGGTGGAAACAGTGCAAATTACCACACCAACATGGCTCAAATCTAATCTAGTGGGGCACTTCTGGGAGCTAAAATACACCAAAATAATTAGTTTTAGTTCACACCTTTTGTTGTTTTGGTGCAAGTCTTTGTGTGGATGCTCTTGTTTCGGATTAAGAATGTCTTACATCAATTTGGCTTAATTTGGTTTTTATTTAAATCAAAATAGGACAGACTTAATGCTAAGTAAGAGTGTCCACAGGCAGGCTTGCACTGAAATAACAAAAGGTGTTAATTAAAACCCAACTATGTTATCTTAGCATATGTTAGTGTGTAGACAAATCACAGGAGTGAGACAGAATGCATGGAGTTCAGCTTTCAGATTCATACCATCTTTTGGCAGTCTCAGAAAGGTAGTTTTTGTGATACGGACACTTGTCTGCTTTGGAGCAGACATCCTTAGACTCAGTTCTTAAAGATCAGTGATTTTCAGCTTGTATGTCAGAGCTGTTATGGGTGGTCTTCATAGAGCCAGCTGGTTCTCTGTATTGGTACGCCTTGTTTCTAGATGCTAAATTTCATTAAAAGACAGCTGAAATACATTACATACTTACCTGATATTATTTTTACAAGTCAGCAACGTATGTAGTTGCCACTATAATATGCAATCAGAAATGGAAGAGGAGACAGTCTATGCAATTGAAAGGGAAGTGGTCCTCAAGAAAATCTGTTAAAATTTGGTACATACTGCGAAAAACTGAGAATCCCGATATAGTCTACTGAGCAGCAATTGAATGGAAGCAACATGTGATCTCTACAAAGCTGAGACTTGATTTGAAGCAGCCACCAAAAGCTGAAAAGATTCTATCTCCTGTTACCAATGTTCTGGCTCATCCAACTTCTCATGATCATTTTTTCCAACAAGTTTAACCTGATTTTTTTTTTTTTTTGGTCAGAAAATTCCAAAGTTGGGGATGGTGCCCAATGGTCAGCTTCTACCCTGGTGGGGAGTACAATAGCCAGGGCTGACAAATGTGGCAAATTTTGCATGACATTCCCAGATTTGGTTGCTGTCATAAACAAATAAGAAAAGTTAATAGCACAAAAGTACTTTATATCTCTTTGACTATAAAGGGTTAACAAGTTCAGTAAGCCTGGCTGTCACCTGACCAGAGAACCAATCAGGAGACAGGATACTTTCAAATCTTAAGGGAGGGAAGTTTCTGTGTGTGCTGTTAGTTTTTGGTGGTTGTTCACTCTGGGGGCTCAGAGGGACCAGACGTGCAACCAGTTTCTCTCCAATCTCCTTGATACAGGTTCTTATAGATTCCAAATAGTAAGCACTAGATAGATAAAGCGAGTTAGGCTTATGTTTGTTTTCTTTATTTGCAAATGTGCATTTGGCTGGAAGGAGTTTAATTGTTATTGCTGACCAGGAGTTCAATGTGTATTTTTGCTGAAGGATTTTAATTTGTACTTGATGACTTTAGGCTGGGAGATATTCACCAGTTGCCTATAGCTAAAAAACCCCTGTACCTAGTTCTTTTTAAATTTACTAAAGATAATTTTTATGTTTTTCTCTCTTTAATTAAAGTTTTTCTTGTTTAAAGAACCTGATTTGTTTTTTATCTGGTGTGAGACCCCAGGACGGGATCTGGATTCCAGGGAATGGTGGGGTGAGAGGAAGAGGAAGGGAGGGAGAGAGGCGAATTTCTTTCTGTGTCAGATACTTTCTCTCTCAGAAGGTCTGGGAGAGGGAAGGAGCCAGGAGGTGGAGGAAGGTGATGTCCTCTCTGTTTTTGTGATTCAAGGAGTTTGAATCACGTGACTTCCGGGGAACGCCTGGGAGATAGGCAACAGTGGGGGAAAGGGATACTTTCCCTGTGGTTTGATCCAGGGGTCTGGGTCTTGGGGTTTCCCGGCAAGGTTTTGGGGGGACCGGTTCCGGCCTGGATTCCTGGTTGGTGGCAGCGCTGCAGGTTCTAAGATGGTAATCAAGCTTAGAGGAATTTATGCTGGTACCCCATCTCTTGGACGCTAAGGTTCAGAGTGGGGAATTATACCATGACAGTTGCCCTGTCATGCATTCCCACATCTTAGCAGAATGCCCGTGTGTGTGGCTGAATGGTGGGAAGGCAGCAAGCATTTGCCAGCAGTTCTGCCTTTCTTCTACATCACATGGGGCAGGTATTTGAGTTTCCCTCATGCTGTTCCCCATACTGGAATACAGCAGGGAAAGAACGGATGGGAGGAGCAGGCTGCTGCAGTAGTTGAGAGCAGGTGCAGCAGCAGAGGCCACACAGCTAGTGAGGATAGAAGATGAGAGTGCTCAAGACTGGCCCCCGTTGTCCACTCCAGAATGCCATGTCAACTCCCCCAACTACTCCCTAGACAACCTCACCTACCTCCCATACAGCATCCCAGCATATTAGCCACCCATCCACTCCAGCAATCTCAGAAGCCTTCAGACAGAGCCCAGAAACACCAGCACACCAATACCACAACTGCAACTATACCTGCCAAGTGTTCTGCAACTCCATGCCCTACCCCTGACCAATGCTTAGGGCAGGTGTGTTCTTCATAAGTTGAAATTTATGATTGTGTGCCCTTCAGCTCATTAAGTGATTTCATAAAATGTCACATGTGGAGCTGCACAGAACTTGTCAGTTATGAATAGCACAAAGTTATAGTGGAGGGCTTGATCTTATTCCTCAGTCTGTGGAGACAGTTGACATCT
Source organism: Chelonoidis abingdonii (assembly GCF_003597395.2). Lineage (NCBI taxonomy): Eukaryota > Metazoa > Chordata > Testudines > Testudinidae > Chelonoidis > Chelonoidis abingdonii. Next base: position 83,765,169 of record NC_133771.1, on the reverse strand, counting down.
GAAAGGTAAGTAAGCCAAACTGATACAAAGATATGCTCAAAGCCAGTTTACAGGAGCTGGGAAAGCTCATAATGTTTATGATACACAGCAGCTTAGAACCTTTGAATCCCTAAGCTAGGGGAGCTGGAGGGAAGGGATTGGTACAATTTATTACTAGAAACCTATGAAATTACTTTTATTTTTTTATAATTTTGCATTTTATTTTTTGTTAATTTCTTGTTATATCATTTTTTCCAAACTCCCCTCCACTGGCAGGTCGGGCCCTGCCCTCCAGGATGGGACGGGGCAGGTCTTGAGTGGCACTGCAACCCCATGTGTCAGGTCACAATGCCACTTGTTCAAATTTGGCGTGACCACCCTCCCATCGTCATGACAGAGGGGTGGTAAGGCCAGACCTGAGTAGCACTGTAATTCCATGCATGAAGTTGCAATGCCCAGAGCAGGGATCCAGGACCTGCCTGGAGGGGCAGGAGCTGCTGCTGCTGCTGCTGCAGAGTGAATTTTTCATCATATGTTGTTTTAATTATTGTTTTTTGTTTTATTTCATGTTATTTCACATTTGCAATAAAAACACAGGGCTCTGCTTGCCATTAACAACAGAAAATAAGGTACACTATTTCGTGGATTTCAGAATAGTGTGCTACCATGTGATATGTGCTGTAATGCTCATTCACACTGAAGTGAATGGCTTAATACAAAGCCACTGTCTTGGAATTTTGAAGGAAAAACTTGACACCAAGTTTCAGGGTAACTGAGGAGGAGAAAAAGCTGCTTTTCTGAGTTCACCTTCCTCCTTTATTCTCTAAGAATACACATGCGCAATTGCACAGCACAAATCAAGATTTCTTACAAAAATCTTCCATCACGAGCTCGACAGCATAGCAAACTGCAAAAACAGCCCCAGCTGCAGACACGGCAGTCCTGTGAGAAACTGCAAGGGGGGGAAGTTACAAAACACCGCCAGATGCAAACGGGGCCGTCTGTGTGAAAGTACAGGGGAGGATGGAGGAAAGCCAAGTTCCTGTGATAAGAAGCCGGGTGTGCCTAGCTTGCAGACAAGAACAAAATGCCTCAATAATAAGGTATCCAGGCCTGTGGGCCCGGGGTCATTCCTACAGAATTTCTGTGCTCTTATGAGTTGAATCAGCACCATTAGTTTAAGGATCAGATATCCCCAGCTTTCCCCCAGATTTAGCAGGATCGTGGTAGCCACAAAATCCTTGTCCAAAACTCCAATACAATGTACTTCAGCCTGTTTGCAGCTTTGGGGAAGATTTGGACGTGACAATCAATGATAGCAGTGAAATGCCCCATCTCCTGAGTTTCCCTCCAGGACTTTTCTGCCTCCACAACAGCTGGCGGCTTACCGAGGCCTCGCTGCTGTAGAGCTTTACTGAGGGAAATTCCAAACAATTTCCAATTTCTGACTAACGGCTTTTTAGTGTGTTTGTCTGATCCTCAGCTCTTTCCTGGGGCTGCATTGATTTTAGGGATGATTGTCCCCCCAGCTGTGCTTCCTTTTGAGGTGTTTGCAGCAGCTGGTGCCCCTGCAGGCTTAAGGGAAAGAGTTAGGCTGAGAAAACCCAGGGGCAAAAGGAAGGGTCTGTGTCTTCTGCTTCAAACCTTTGAGTGTCTTGTTGGAGAGCTTGGCTAGTTCTGTGAGCAGAATACAGTTCCACCCGAATGCGCAGTTCAGGCAGGATTGACTCAGCTCCTCTTTCTCCCATTCCCACCCCCAGAATAAAATGAGCCAGATGGGATTGGATAAACTGACTCTGGGCACCTGGCTTCAGTCCTGGACCCAGTGTAGTCCCAGGAGCTTTCGTAGCCCTGGTCTACACTACAAACTTTGTCGGTATAACTACGTCACTCAGTGATGTGGAAAATCTGACCTTACCATTGGCATAAACAGTGCTATGTCAAAGGAGGGCCTGTCCCATCAACAAAGCTACCGCCTCTTGAGGAGGTGGAGTGCCAATGGGACAAGTTCCCGTCAGCACAGATAATGTTTTTACTAAGTGCTCCAGTGGTGCTGCCGCACTACTGTAAGTGTAGACAAGTCCTTTGGAGATGAGGCTTTCATTTCTGGATGTAGTTTACTATTTCCATTGCTATTTCTATTGCTATAATATTTTTATATTTCTGCCAAATGTCTTGTCCTTAGTTTCAGTGCATTATTCATTCATCTTAAGAATTCTTCTTGGTTTGTCTTCTGTATTTAAAATTTTATGAGATTGTAACATCCACGATTATTTAATATCCTCCTGCTCTTTCTTTCTTCACTGAATAGCATAAGCCATTTTTAGTCCATTAGCCTTACTTAGTCAAATTACTTTAGATTTGTTTTGTTCCTCTATGCTGTATTTTCTGCTGCGTTCTTTCCCACCAGGCTACACAGCATCATTCTATTATTCATAGTTAGGTATGTACAGTGCAAAGCAAACAATGGTTTGCATGCTGGCCATTTTGTCACTTCTCACCTATTTCACCAGTTCAGCCCTTTCACCCACCACAGTCTTGACATTTGTGCTTCTTTAATAATACTCTTTGGTTTGTATTCCCAAACCAATTTGAATTTGTTATAATAGTTTCTATTAATTTTTTTAACCTTGCAAGTTAGCCAGTTCTAAGATCAAATGTAAATGCTTTTTTTGAAATCTCTGTGTATGTGTCCCCCTTACTAGATTATACATTTAAAAAACGTTCAGTAGTCTCTTTCCATCTCAGTGATTTCATTACTGTAAAAGTGTTTAGCGTTAGTACGAAGAAACTCTTACACCGGTCAAAGATCACTCTCTTGCCTAAAATATAATGTGTAAAAGTGACACTTCTTCTGATTGGTGAAAAATGCTGTTAATACAAATGTCATAATGCTGTTGTGGCTAATGATGGAACAGCCGTGGGCCAAACCAGGAATATCCACGATAAAAATAAATAAAACAAAAATGTTCCTAGATATGTTACCATGGATTTTTAAATGCTGCAGTCTGCCTCTTATGGTTAAAATTGTGCTTTTAGGTCCCAAACTCTGGTTGACTTCAGTAATCTAGGATCAATCCCATACAGGATTTTTATTTTATTTTATGATCCTTGTTTAAATACTCATATGATGTCATGAAATCTCCAGTTATCTAGTACTGACCTAGTCCTTAGTGGGCTATCACTGAATTTTTACCATAAGCTTATCAGTTTCTCCTGCGACTAGTGCCGCAACAGTATCTGGAATTTTGAGATGTAATTCTTAAAAGAATTATTTGTCAGCTTCTGATAGCTCTAATTGCCTACTCAATCTTTTGGGGAACTGCTGAAGCTTCCTTCTCCTACCTCTGTTACCCTGCTTTCCTTCTTGTGTGAATGTCTAGTTCTAGTATTTTAAAAATATATATTTTATCTTAATTTGTAATTTCTTTCGTATTATTCTTTATCTGTGTAGCTTAGTATATTCCTTTCATAAAGTTTTGTATGACCATTAGTCATTTGAGTAAGTACTATTCAGGGTGAATAAAGGTAACAGAATCATACTCTTAATAAGGTGTTTGGTCTTATTTTGGTACATATTTTTTAAAACTGTCAGTCAAGTTAGGGACAGACCTTGTGGATGATGATAGTAATGGCCTTCCTCTCTTTTTTTCAGTGACAAACTATTAAACTGCAGGGGAAAGGCTACAGTTCAACAGTTCCTAGACTTCTATCATAATAAAATAAAAGCATAGAAATAACTACTTGTGAGTTCTCAAATAGTTCCCAGCACTAACAGTATTTCAAACATCTTTCCTCTGTGTTATCCTAGGTTTTCTACCCCAGCAAAGATGGTACCAAGATCCCAATGTTTATTGTCCACAAAACGGGAATTAAATTGGATGGATCTCATCCTGCTTTCTTGTATGGCTATGGGGGTTTCAACATATCTATTACTCCAAGCTACAGGTAAGCAAGACATTTTTGACAGCTACTGTTCCAGCACCTTCCTCTAAAGTATCTGGTGCTGGCCAGTGTTAAAGACAGGTTTCTGGGCTAGATGGACTTTGGGTCTGATTCAGTATGTCAGTTCTATGTTTTCTTTTATGCCTTTGTAAACAGAACAAATTAGCTCATCATCAGGGGGGCAGGGTAGGAGGGGGAATTACAGGATGTGTCCAGTCTGTATTTTCCTTAAAAACATTTGCAGCTCTTCACTTCCTTTAAACTAATGATGTACCAGCTACTGAAAAAGCTTTTCCCAGTGCTAAAGCCATAAGTGGATGCACATAGTCCCAAAAGCTTGCCAATGGGAACATTCCTTCTCATTCAAAAAATAAAATATGATCACTGTAACATAGTAAAAGTACATACTAGCCTTTCAGTAAAATATGGCAAGATCTTCTCTGTGTAGGAAGGCAAGAACTGCCAGCACAAGCTACCGGTACAAATTCTCCTTCACTAATACTGTCTATAGCTTCCTTAAACAATTCTGGTACATTATTTTTGGCTGAGACGTTAGCTAATTTCTGGAATCTTTAAAAACATGCAGGAAATGCTGTTCACTTGAATGTGTTATAAATGAATTAATATAAATAATATAATAAAGAAAATCTCAACCTAGCATGAACCATCTTATTTTAAAAAAGAGAGCAAGAGGCCCAGCTAGGAATCCAATCTTATTAAGCATACCTCACAATCTTCAATGTATTTATTCTTTCCATACTCCTATGAGACAGGGAAGTGCTATTATTCCCATTTTGCAGAGGGAAGCAAATGACTTGGGATTTGACTCCCTGAGGAGCAAGTGACTTGCTCGAGATCACACATGAAGTCTGTGGCAGAACAGGGAGTCAAACCCCAAATCTCCTGTGTCCCACGCTAGCACCCTAACCATTGGAATATGGACTCACTCCTCAGTGTTTTCCTCATTGCACTCAATGGGATTGCTTATGGGCTTAAAATAAAGTATGTGTTTAAGCGTTTTGCTGACCTGGTACCTTAGAACATATTTTTTCTGCTCAGTAATACAAATACCAACATGTGGAGAACAGAGAATAAAAGGGAGTGTGTAGGAGGGTTTCTTTTCATGCAAATCAATGCATCAGAGATCAAAAGTGGTAAGTTTAAACAAGATTTCCAGTCCATTCTGTAGTTCGTGAGTCACAAACAGCAGCCTGCTTGACCCATTAAGAATCTTTTAAAAGGGAAGCAATGTTTACTTCACCAACAAGTGAACTCTTATTGTAGGCTTGCCAAGATATGACACTGGGATTATTTTACAGCTTTCAGTACAAAGCAAATTCTGCTAGACACAATTTCTTAGAAAAAATAAATAAATGGCAAGTACAGGATAAAAGAAGATTCTTCAGACAGTAGGTTTGCATCTTGTCACAAAAATAATCTATTATTTATCTGTCCTGTTAAATTTACATGCAGTATTAAGAGCTACAGCAATTTGCTACGTGCTATATTTCTTGCATTAAAGTTGGCAAGTCTCATGAAATCCTTTGCATACCTCATTCTTTCATGGTTATTGTGACTATATATTTTCAGATAGCATTTATAATTTTCTGGTCCTTCTTATTAAATACATTGTGTAACAATGGACCATACTCTTACAATGTATCATGAAATTATCTGAATGCTCTTTTCAGCTGTCTTCCAGAAGCTACATTTTTAATTTCTGGTGGTTTGTGTAAAACAGAATTAAATACACTAAATAGTTTTTTAAAAAATATTTATGTAAAGAAGGTTCAACCAGTGATGTATTAGTTCCTAGTAGGATGTGATGCACTGTAATATGCTCTAGGCTTTTTTGACAATCTTTTAAGAATACACTAATTAAATAGATCCATCAGTTCCCCCAGATCATATAAAATACCCAGTGACAATGTTAATATAATAGAAATTAACTAACACACACACAGTCTCACACTAGAACCTTATATTACTACTTACCAACCCTTTCCAATACCTAGCTTCTCATGGGCAAGGGATAAAGGAGTGACCTTATAGTGCTACCTGAAAATTAAAAAAATCTGACTGTTACGGAGTTGGGGAGGTAGTGAATTCCAAAGGCCATGGAGAATGCCAGCCATACACTCTGTCAGACTGATGGAGGAGATTCAGCTTAGGTGCCTCTGCTGACCACAACTGTGGCCACATGTCAAGCAGAGAAAACAGTTTTAGGTTCTAAGCCACTTACAGATTGTATATGGACAAGTAGTTATTGATAGATGATGAAGATGAATAGTGTTAGGTGAGTATCACCCTGAAAATATCTCCTTCCTCCGCCATTAAAAATATATCACTGACTTCAGCTTGTGATGCAGAGTATGTGTTTCCTATAGAATAAATTGATAAACACATCATATTGCTTTTAATTATTCACAGAGAATCCAATTCACAAGACCTCACAAGATTATTTATTATTTACATTGTGGTAGTGCTTAAAAGCATCAGTCAAGGACCAGAGCCCTGTTATAGTAGGGGTTCTTCTTCGAGTGCTTGCTCATATCCATTCCAGTTAGGTGTGCGTGCGCCGCGTGCATGTTCGTCGGAGAAACTTTTACCCTAGCAACACTCGGTGGGCCGGCAGGTCGCCCCCTGGAGTGGCGCCACTATGGTGCCTGATATATACCCCTGCGACCCAACTTCCTGCCCCTTCCTCTTTCTCCTTCCCTACCTTCCTTGTCTCCATCCTTCTTAACCGCCCGTGTCGGTCGTTGGAACAGTGGAGTGCAGCTTAGCTGACCTCCGCTTCCCTAGCTACTCATAGTTATTGTGTATTTAGATATATAGTTATAATCCTTTTATATATAATATTTATCTATACTTTTGTGTTTTTTTTTGCTAGATAGTTAGTTTAACCATAGTTAGGGGGTTCGGGGAGTACCCTCCCGCAGCCGTGCCGAGCCCATGCCCGGCTCACCGGTTCTTAGTCCATGCTTGGCCGCCTCCGGCGTTGCTGACAGGAGATCCACACGACTCCTGTTTACAATTCATAGATTATTACGGTTGGAAGGGACTTCAGGAGGTCATCTAGTCCAACCCCTGCTCAAAGCAGGACCAATCTCTAATCCCTAAATGGCCCCTCAAGGACTGAACTCACAACCCTGGATTTAGCAGGCCAATGCGGTGCCTTGGGGATCGTATTTCACAGCTAAGTGCCCCATTTGCAAGGCGTTTAAGCCGAGAACAAAATTGAACGGCACTTTCTTTTCTTTCCACCTCTGCACCGAGCGCTGGCTACTCGGCGACAGAAGCGCCTCCTCGGCACCAGACCCTGCCGCACAGCCAATTACCGGAACCAACGTCGACTCGGCATGGGTTGAGAAACCACGACGACTCCTGCCAGTGCCCGACAGCCTCCCGGCATGCGCTGTGGTTGAGCTCCTGCTCCTGCTGCTTCTGTGCCAACTGCACCGCAGCCAGAGAGCTCGTTTACATCGGATTGCAGGCACCAACACCTGCAGAGACACTGAGGACGCCGGCACCGTTGATTCCGGTCCGCAGGGCCTTTGAATCCAGTGCCTGCCTGCTCCCCGGCATGGGCCGTGGTTGAGCTCCTGCTCCTGCTGCTTCCATGCAACTGCACCGCAGCCAGAGAGCTAGCCTAAGTCGGATCGCCCGGCACCAACACCTGCCCGGCACCACCGATGCGGCTACTGCAGTCTCTTGGCAAGCCTCTTGATACGACCATCCTCTGTCAGCGCAGCAGAGCGGCACCGTTCATGATACGGTCCCGCAGACGGTCCAAGTTCCGTCGGCACTCCTGCTTCCGACGCCACTTGCAGTCCCGACGCTGCTCTCCTCGGCACTGGTCGCACTCGGCCGCACAGGTCGGTGTCCCGTTCACCGACCGATAATCCAGCACCGTTCCAGCTCCCAGCACTGCTAAAGGCACTGTGACTCCTGTAGCCGCTCCCAACCTCGAGATCTCGGTCGACTCCCAGCAGCGTCTCTGATTGCAGGTCCGGATCTCGTTCCAGGTACCAGTGCGCCTTGCAGTACCAGTCCCAGGTGCCAAGTTGGGCAAGGTCTGGTAGAGTCAGACTCTGTGCCCATGATCTTTCAGCACCTCCTTGGCCATCCAGACACGCATCAGTGTCTTCCCACGCGGACAGCTCTTATGCTCAGAACCGCGATTCTGGTGTGCCCACAACAACCTGAGAGCCATCAGGCTCTCCTATGGAGGGTAGCACTCAATGCGGACTCCAGCTGGCAGGAGGTCCCGGAGGTAGGGGACCCGGAGTGACATTCTATCGCCGGTTGCCCCGCAGAGGGGCCCTACCCGTTTATTCGGACCATCCAGGCGAATGCCGATCCTCTATGGAGGGTACGACTACTGGTCTTTCCGTCCTCCTCCCCTGCGCACTAATCATTCAGTTGGTCAAGAAAAAGGGAAGGCATGGCCAACAGGCGCCAGCCCCAAAATCGAAGGGGCTAGGCGAATGACCCTACTCAGCCGCACGGTGTATTCTGTAAGGCTCTTATAGCCCTGCGTGGCAAATCAATAAGCCCTGCTTAGCCCTATAATCATAACACCTGGATAACGGGGGATATATTATGGAGTCTCCATCAAGACTCCGGCCAAGAGTTCACTGCCCTCTGGAGGAAGGGAAAAAGGCGGCTAGAGCTTCTCTCAGGCCTCGTTACCATGAGGAGCATCTCATGGCTTCCGGTTTCAACTCCGGCCTTTCACAACTTACCATTTGTTGATAAAGGCCTCTTTGCGGTGAAATCAACCCCAGGCTACAAAGCCTGGAGGGCAACAAGGTCCTAATGAGCTCTCTCTCGGCATGCATACGCCGACGACCTAACGCAGGCCTTTCCATCCCCAGCCACCCACCACATCTGTGCCTAGCCACAGATCGGGCTTTGGCAGTCGGCGCGACTGAGGTGGTCGCAGACGACCGTCAGGACCCTAGAGGGCCAGATCGAGGCCCCTCACAATCACGATCGGGACAAAGACGAACTTTCAAAGGTGCGCCCGAGGGCGGCGTACCGGTCACAAGCTGCTTACCATCCTACTTCCTTGGCGTGGTCCAGTTAACTTCCATTCGCGGTCCCCTGCACATGGTGGAGTTTGGCTACCACTTCCATTTGTTCCAACCCTGTCCTCTCAGGACTCCCTAGGGCATAATTCCTCTTACAGAGGTGCAGACGCCGATGGACGAAGGGGGCAACTATTCCCTAATCCCCGACTCATACGGAGGTCTCAGACCTATCCTACACCTACGAGGACTCAACCAGTTTATGTTAAGATTGAAGTTCCGCATGCATCGGAACCATTATCCTGTCCTTAGATCCTGGAGGCTGGTATGCCGCCTCAATATGAAGGACGCGTACTTTCACATTGCCATCTTCCTCCCCACAGGAGATACCTCCGCTTTCTAGCCAACCATTGGTACTTCCAGTTACGGTCCTGCTGTTTGGCCTTGCTACAGCCCCACAGGCATTAACCGAGTGTGTGGCGTAGTCGCCACCACCTCCGCCGACGTCGGATATGCGTTTCCGTATCTGGGCGATTGGCTTATCTGAGGAGACTCCAAGACACCAAGTCACTCAGCGTGTGGGCATCGTCAAGGACCTATTCACATGTCTAGGCCTGATGGTCACTGCGGAAACATCCACTCTGGTTCCCACTTGTCTCGGTCTCCGGGTCCCACGGATTCTTGCTAGTTTGTAACCAAACACGCTAAGCTCTGCCTCTGTCATCTCCAAGTTTGGCTCAAATCGGCGTACCGCCGGATAGGGGCCCAATGGTCACCATAGTCCCATTCCCTGAGCATCCTAGGCTCCCTAGAAGGTGGCTAACTCCCTCCCTGGTGTGGGCAGGGATGCCGCTCTATCCGCCCCAGCCCCTCACTGTCCCTGCCGATGGAGGCGTCATCTCTCAGCTCAGGTGCTCACCTCAGTAACCTTCGAGCTTAAGGCCTTTAGTCTTCTCAAGGGCTGGCGTTCCACATCAATGTTCAAAAGATGAGAGCAGTCTGCCTGGCGTGCCAGGGGTCTCAGTAGCAGCTGCGAGGCCGTAGCGTCTCAGTGTTTACAGCCAGCACAATGGCCATGTACTACATAGACAACCTGGGAGGACATGGTCCTCTTCTTTTGTCAGGAGTCCATCCATCTCTGGGACTTTTGCATAGCCCACTCGATAAATTGGTAGCATCCTTTCTCTTGGCAATTCGACTCAGCAGGTTTCCTGTCTCATGAGTGGTCGCCCTGCCTGATGTGATGCATTTGTGGCCAGAAGTGGTTTTTTTCCCCCACATATGGACCTGTTCGCTTACCGCGAGAATGGTACGCCGCCAGCCCCAACCTGGGACTCAACCTGGGTTTAACAGACTTATGTCTCCCATTCGACCCGTTAGCGACCTGCTCGCTGCTATACCTGTCTTGGAAGACAGCTTTCCTCGTAGCCATTACATCGGCCAGCGAGTCTTCGAGCTCAGGGCTCTTTATGGTGGTTCCGCCATACCTTTATGTTTACAAAGACAAGGGGCAGTTACGTCATACCGCGGCTTTCCTCTAAGGTGGTTTCGGCCCTTCATGTTACCACACTCAACGTGACGGGGACAACAATTGCATCCCTGGACATCTGTAGAGCGCTCGCTCTTATGTTGAGTGGACAACCATTGTAACACGCCCCAACTCTCGGTCGCAGTAGCAGTCCGAAGGAAGGCCTACCTGTTTCCTCTCAGTGGATCTCATCTTGGTGATAACGTGCACCCGCACTTGTTTATGATGGCTCACATTTCCCAAACCACATCACCATGCGTTCTACCAGGGCTTAGGCTTCATCTGCCGCCTTGCTAATCGTGTACCTACCACAAGATCTATCGCGCAGCTCCATGGTCCTCGGTCCATACCCTTGCTTCGCATTAGGCTCTGGTTCAACAGTCAAGAGATACTGCGCCTTGGCTCCGCAGTTTTACATTCGCCATTTTTCACTCCGACCCACCGCCTCCATAAGGCTTGGGAATCCCCTAACTGGAATGGATATGAGCAAGCACTCGAAGAAGAAAAGACGGTTACTCACTTTGTAACTGTTGTTCTTCGAGATGTGTTGCTCCATATCCATTCCACATCCGCCCCTTCCCCACTGTCGGAGTAGCCAGCAAGAAGGAACTGAGGAGCGGTTGGGTTGGCAGGGGTATATATCAGGCACCATAGTGGCGCCACTCCAGGGGGCGACCTGCCGGCCCACCGAGTGTTGCTAGGGTAAAAGTTTCTCCGACGAATGTACACGCGGCGCGCGCGCACACCTAACTGGAATGGATATGAGCAACACATCTCGAAGAACAACAGTTACAAAGGTGAGTAACCGTCTTTTATCCAGGCAATAACAAAGGAGAGTTTACAGTCTGTCTTATCCACCTTTTGTGTCCTGACATACAGACAAACAGGCTGGGTTGAGAAAGTGAAATTACACTACAAGTATATAACATTCAGTTCATTTGCACACAATAGGTTGGAGATTGTAGTACTACATAGCCCTTGCCTAAGATATATATACAGAAATAAAACTAAATTCAATGAAAAATTCATCATTGTTTTCAGCTTTTTTTTTATTATTTCTGGTCTCCACTGAATAACCTAGAAACAAAAAGGTTTTATTTTTTTGTTAAGATAAATACTCAAGATTTTTATTTGATCTCAGTGTTCTTGTAACTTATCACAAATTCAAGTTTTTCCAGTTTCTTCTTTTCTTCCTGGGGTCTCTGTTTTTACCGTTACCCTTTGTTCAGTTAAGTAAGATGTCACCCAGCTAGTGTTTTGTATTATTGCCTTTTAAGCCTGAGGAGCTAGCCTTGTAGGTTTGTTTCTCTTTGAATGAGAAATTATAATGAGACTCAGTGATATTCTTAATGCAATCTTGTTTATTAATAAAAAATTTACATGAATTTCCTTTTTCCTGATCGCAGTAGAAACCAACGTCAGCTGATCCCTCTAGCAAACTGTGCCCAAGAATCTCTGTCTCTGTGCTTCCCTTCAGTCACACACTCAACTCTTGCAGGCTTGCTCCCTTCAACACACAGCTTCCAATCGGTCTCTCCTAGCCCCCTGGCATTTTCAACCAAGAAAATGCTTATTAAGCCACCTGGTTGGGCGATGCCCTGGCTATTTGGCCTGGTGCTTTGGGCAGTAGCTATATTGTGTATGTTGGCATTGTATTATGTTATTAGCAATCTTCTTTAAACGTATCGTATCCAAAAAGGGAACTGCAGCTGTTACTATGGTTACTGCTCACTACATTTTAACGAAACTACAACAGCATAGGAAGAGTTTAGGTCGATAGATCCAGAAGTAAATACAAATAAGTAACAGCAGACCAAAGTCATTAACCCAGTTAGAGTAGTACTTTATTTTTGGATATAAGCATGCATTTCTTATTTCTCTCTCTCTCTGGACTGAGCAGCTGGATTTAGAACCAGTTCTAGTAGAATACAGGCTGTAGCACTGTCATCAATTATACAGCTTTCATAGTCTGTGTAGAAACACTGCAGCTAAAAGGTATGGTAAAATTGATGACGTTCAGTGTGGGCTTGGCAAAGCTTCTGTGAAAATATTATTGAAAACCCACCAGTAATAGCTCAGATTCTGCACACCATCCTGAAGAAGGTGCCATGTTTTACCCTGTTGCTCCGTATGTGCCTTTGTAGGTACAGTAGAACCAGTTTCTAGTGTATACTGAAACGTTGATTGTGAAGTAAACCATAAATCTAAATTGCCATTCCTGTTACAGGGCCAGATTCTGTCAGGTCTTAAGCAAGAGCATAGTGTGGAGGAAGGGCATAATGACCCCTTTCAGAGCACACATAATGGTCAGGCAAAATAGCAGCCACTCTGTCCTGCAAAGCACAGGAGCTGCTTCTGACCTACGATCTCTATGGCACACAGAACCCCAAAGGAGGTGGGGAGAAGGCAAGTCCATGGCTTTGTCCTCGTCTCTCCCAACACATTGGCCTACTGCACTGGAGAGAGAGTAAGTTGCATCTGTCAAAAGAATATCATCTCAGACATGCAGAGCCTGTGCATCCAAAATTTCTTGGAAACATTTTGCCTCCCTGAAGCAGAATTCTTTACAATCCCCCTCCTATAGTCTGTGGCTAAAGGCACAGTCTTTCCCCTAATAAATATCCACTTACAGAGAAGTTGTTCTATGCACGTGGGGTAAAATGTTCAAAATTTCTAAATAACTTAAGAGCCTATGTATCAGTGAAAATTTGAATCACAATGACTGCTCTGTTAAAGTTCCAGTGTTTGTATACTTTAGCCATGGGATGAATTCCCAGTTTGGATTTGAGTTGTACAAAAAAAGGCACTGATAGTGAAGTATTCAGAAATTGCTTCGAAAGTGGGGGGGAGGGGATTTGTTTTGGTTTTGGTTTTAGTTTTTTAAATAGCTCTGAATAATGTATATTGAGTTAGTGATGCCATCCTCAATCAGCTATATCCTGTGATAGGTTGCTTTTGCATGCAAAGTGACCAGTCAGGTAGGTTTGGACATAAAGACATCCCTTTTGATTTTGTTTGGGATACAAGGAATGAAAAGAAGTACAATAAAATCTGGGCGTTCTTTCTGTGACTATAATCCACCAAAAATTGATTGCAAAACCACAGTCTCTTGGAGCAGTCTAGTGTCAGGCTATTCCCTATTAACTATCTCAACCTCTAGAAATTAGTCACTCTACAGTTTGGAAAAACAGTGCACTGTGACCCTTTACACAGTATATGTCTAGAATAAAAATCTAGTCTCTGACCAGGACATCGCAGAGACCTAAGCCTTGAAAATTGATTTGAAACAAAAGAGAGAATTCACATTGCCCTCGGATGGATAATAAGCGTATTCTGGAGGATTTATCCTTTGGGTGGTTGATGAAACTACAGGAGCCTTTTCTCAATTCCCCTTCTATAAGTTTTTTTCTTTTTTTTCCTCTGAAAAGTTTACCCCTGTACGTACTATGCAAGAGAAGTCACCAGCAGTTGTTAATTGTTTTTAGAGCTATGAAAATGTTACTTTTTTTGTAACTACAGACTTATGGACACACTGTAGTATTATAGTCTTTTCTGTGATTAACAAAACAACTTGGTAGGTGAGTTCACAAGAATAATTGTGCTTCTTTAGGAAGCATTTGACAGCAAGTGCATGGGAAATGACTTTTCAGAAATATATCTGAATGAGTCTCATAAGTGGCATCAGGGCTTAAAGACATAAAGACCCAATTCTTTCTTATGTGAGTTAATAAGACTGATTCATATAGGTATGGAGTTGCCTGGCAGGGAAATCTGGTTGGGGTTAATTCCCATGTTTTACTCTTGTCCTTGGTACTCTTGGTTTGCCACGTAGAGCTCTGGCTACATTAAGCTTTTGCCTCAATTAGTGGGAGGCCTGCTTCCCTTCCTGCTTCCTTTTTGATTGTCAAATATGATTTAAGTGACTTTTAATTAAATCTCTTTTTAAAAGATATTAATGACACTAATATCTTAGTAATTTAATATTGAGATATTTTTGTATTACATTAGCTTTTATCCAACATCAGAAAATTACCAGTGAGGTCAGCTACTGAAATTTAGATTTGAAAGTTTTTATACTGAAAATTATGTAAGTAAACAAAACAGTTTTGTTTTGTCAAGAACTCAAATGTATAACCACTGGTACAAATATTTGATGTAAGAACATGATCTCTTTTGCAAATACAGCCTTGTAAATGTCAGAGGCAAATGATATTAAATACAAATTTAATGCCTTTTCAACGACTTCTACAGTTCCTAAACAAAACCAGGCCAAAAGGTGGCCTTAACTTTTAGCTCTTGTTCATTTGTTAACAAATAGGTTGCTTCTCTGAAGTTGCAGATGGCTCTAGACACAGTGGAGGAAGAGTTGGGAGACTGTCAAGGAACAGAGGCATCACCAGTGGATCTATGGTTACATAGATCTGCTGGCCACTGCTCTTGAGGAGGACTACAGGAAGAAGATTGGAGTAGCTTTGCTTTCTTTAGATAGACTCATAGTAATATCCCCATGGAACACCACTGAGACAAGTTTGGCTACTCAGGCTTGGCACAGAGGGAGGATTTAACCCTTTATGTTGTCACATACATTATGTCAGACTCTCTCCTGCATCTAACATACACACAAGATTGGGATGAGGAGGGAGAAGAGGTAGACATTGGGGGGCAGGAAATCCAAAGTAATCTACCTTTCTGTTTTTCTCCTTCAGTGTATCAAGACTTATTTTTGTGAGACATCTGGGTGGTGTTCTAGCTGTGGCTAACATCAGAGGAGGTGGTGAATATGGAGAGACCTGGCACAAAGGTAAAGCATTCTGAGTACAAGAACAAATAGTGGTTTTAGCAGTAATACTGACAAAGGCTGTGTCTAACCCATCTTTTGGCTTCTGGGTTTA
Source organism: Chelonoidis abingdonii (assembly GCF_003597395.2). Classification (NCBI taxonomy): domain Eukaryota; kingdom Metazoa; phylum Chordata; order Testudines; family Testudinidae; genus Chelonoidis; species Chelonoidis abingdonii. The sequence goes on along the minus strand of NC_133771.1, from coordinate 83,749,792 downwards.
GACTCAAGTGGGTGTGAGTGTCCCTATAACAAAGCCATTCTTGTGTTACTATGTCCTCAAAGTTTGTGCACCTGCCCACGTGTGCCTGGGGTCATATCCCTTGGTTCTTTGTGCAAGGATGTTCTAGGATTCTTTTCCAGTCGGTTGTGTCAAGTTGTGAGAGAACTTGTCTGCCCTTCAAGGGAGAATGTGGGAAGGCACTTGAGTGATGAGTCCGTTCTCACTACAAAGTGAGCAGCTTGGAGAGCCCACTTTGCCGTCTGGATAAGCTAGCGTGGGGTTTAAAGCACCTCCAGACCTAGGTCACAGGCTTTTCTGTATGGATGGGAGCAAGCTTGAGGCTAAAACTCTGATAAGAGCCCAGATTAAGTATGCATAGTGGACATACCCAAAAATTGTCTGCCTTTCTTCTCTCACTCTTTTTATGTACCCAGATAGTTATGAAAGTCAGAATTATTGTCAATCAGACTTATTTATTGCACCTGTAGCTCCCTCATATTATTTGATCTTTGCAGTTAGATTGTTTTGCTTGTTGCATCCCAGTTAAAAATATTTTACAACATAGTGTAAAAATTTATTTTACAACACACTGTGTAAGTTTTCCAAGAAAATTATTAGCATTTTTACAAAACAAGATCAACTTTCTGGATTCAATGCAAATATTTGTGAATACTACTATTTATCTCGAATCTGCTTTCCAAATGTATCTAACTGTACCAATATTTGCATATTATTTCTGTTGTTAACCTATGAGTAAGGTGATTTTGCTCAGTATTGCTCTTTCATCTCTTTCTGCTGTAACACCTGTCTGGGACGTTTCCATGTAATTGACTTAAAGATGTAATGGTTTCATAAAATGAAATAGCATATGCTCAGGCATCCGTGATGTCATTGCTGAAGACAAAGTATCCTTCAGTAATTTGAATTTGGCCATCGGTTTTTAATGAGATTTTATCTTACTATGAAAATACTACTTTAGTCCCCCTATTTCCTGTTTAATTTAATTTCAGCTCAAGTCTGTTATCTCAATTGCATAATTAGCTCTGTATCTGTTCTTTGTTAATTTCAGAGACAGCTAGTACAGATGTCTGTTTGAGTAGCTTTAACTTCATGGATAGGGTCCTGACCTTAGACCAGACCAGAATTATTCAGTATTCTGAGTAAAGCACAGGATGTCTCTTAAACTTCTATTTCTCCTCCACGGTTGCAGTTTTGGGAGTTAATTAATATAAAAGTATCCAACATTCCCAGGACACCTCTTGTGTGGTCTTTGTGTTGGATGAATTATGTTTTCTGTATTTTTAAGAAGTTTTTCATTTTAAGAAGTTATACAGTTCTGCAGAGGGATCTGTACAGCTGTAAAGTCTGCCCACGAGAATCTCTTTACAAGATCGAACATAGCCTTTGCTGTAAGGGTACCAGCACTTAACTCTCAATTCCCACCTAATTACAATTCTTAATTAGTATTTAATTATCCAAAACGGGACAGTCCAGGTCAGGTAGGGGTGGTATGCATTTGCAAAGCTTTATGCAGCCTTTGATCAGGAGCCATTTATAGCCTCATATCAAATGAACTTCTTAAATGGGAAAATGTAAATTGGAGTTTTGGTCAATTGTGAATCCTTCTGTGAATATCATAGTTTGGTAATTATTTATTTTATATGAAAAGGTTGCAGAGCAAGACTGCCTCCCATATGGGTTTTGATATTAGAATTAGAATATCTCTTGCATACAAAATTCTGTGTTCCCCAATTTTTAAAAAATTGTACATTTATTTCCACTTATTATGAGCATTCTTAAAATTTTGTCTAAAAAGACTACAGTAGCTTCACTATGGTAGATTAATAAGAGGACAGTAGCTTTTCAAAATTTGAGCCATCTTAATGAAATGCCAAATTAAGATCTGACTCTGAAGTCACATTTCTATCGTAGCTGTATGCCATCAGATTTGAAAACAAATAATAATAATGAAACCCAGTAAATTACCAGTTATGTATCTGATGTCCAGCAAACATTAGTGATAGCTTATTTTTTACAGCGGTAAGTTTGACGTTTTATCATCTTAAAAGGCCATAAGCGAGCTTAATTCTGTTAAGTTCCATTAAGACATACTTCAGGTGGAACTGTGTGTGGTCATTTTGTGTAAAATTGGCAGTGCAAAGCTTTTAGCTGGAATCTCAGTAGTAAGGAGCATTACCTGTTCGATCCTCAGCATAGATATGTATTATTCAAGATTTTTGAGAGCATTAGAGTCATTGGCAGAACCATCTTATAATTTTTGTGTTGGAAGAGTTTTTCGCTTTCCTTGGTCTGTCTCAGCTGCATCAATTATTAAAATGTTCATGAAGCTGGAATTCATCCTAAGCATTTCCGCATACACCTCTTTCTGAATAGGTGCTGTCAAATGCATTTTATAGAACTAACTGTTTTGTTTTCCTTGTGTGGTAGGTGGTATCTTAGCAATCAAACAAAATGGCTTTGATGACTTCCAGTGTGCAGCAGAATATCTTATCAAAGAGGGATATACATCTCCAAAGAAGCTGACTACTAATGGAGGTTCAAATGGGGGTCTCTTAGTGGGTAAGAACTATTTGTGTATTTACTGTTATGTGGATGCTAGCACGCGAATGGTTTTTCATAAGCTAAGCACAGGGAAAAACTTATAAGAGCCCTTGGGTGTAAAAATTGGTGGCATGTCACTGTGTTAATGCAGATAAAGTAATTCAGTTCCACTTCAGTCTCTGGTGGCATGGGACATTGGCATTCTGTATCCTTTGGAAAATGCCCACTGTTAAAAGCCACATGGACAATTGCTGCCCATAGTCAAATGCATGTTCTTCACTTGTGTTGGAACCTGTCCTGCACAGAATGTGCAACAGAAACTGAGCTAGTGGCGAAACCAGGGGAGATGTTCACAAACAAATATTCTTTTTATTTTTCCTTCTTTTTTTAAGTCCAGTTGTTAATGACATTTCTAATTAAAAATAAATTTGGGAAACTTCATTAAGATTCACTAGCAGTTCTCCGTGGTAGTAGCCACAGATGGGTCTGTTCGCCACTGGATCTGCATAGTTTACCCCAAATCCTCATAGTTAGCCATGCACCTAAACCCACATTCTGCAAGCCCATGGAGAGAATTACTGCAAAGTTTCCTACTCTGCCTTTCTGTGGTTTGTTGTACACACACATATATCATGGCAATTCTGCTGCATTTAAGGACTTTGTGCAGAGATGAGTAACTGCAACATTTGACCCTATATTCATTGTAAGGAGTTGAAAAGATGACAAAAAGCAAATGTCTCTGACAAAAATACATAGAAGAAAAAATAAGTATAAATAATGGGCAAATTTTGATTCTCAGAAACAATATAAATCTAACACACCATTTATAAGTACACCTTATTAATGTATAATTCTCTAACTCATCTTTACTCAAAACAATTTGATCTTAAATATAGAAAGTCCATCTCAAAGAAAAAATTCTCACATAGCCAGATTTGTCCCTAAATAAATCCTTACTCTGCGCTCATCCTCGGTATCAGAGGAAACAAAGGGAAAGGACTTTTTACCCCCACCCTAAATGGGGATACGACAAAGGAATAGTTGGGGCGGGGGAGAGAGAGGATAACTTTGAGAGGAGCATGTTGCAGTTTGCCAGCCTAAGGCTACTGAAATAAAAACACACAGGGATTTAAAGTTTTTTTTTTTTATATAGAATTAATGTTTCGGTTTCAGCAACAGTAAAATTAGACTTTTACGTTCAACTTACACAATATCTTCTAGCAAAAAGAAAGTATTGCAAATGAGAGCATAAATAGAAAGGGATGTTCATGGCAAAGAGCTGTTGGGCATTGATCTCTCTGCAGTTCAAGCACAAGAAAGTCCATTTTACAGGTGCATTGAGCACCTAACTGAGAGCTCAGTTTAACATTTTACTGGCCATCCACCTTTTCTGGTTTTTATTTGAATTTGGTGGTTTAACTGCTTATGAAAATATTACTTTGTTTTATGCCTGACTGAACGTTAGTGAGCATTTAAACTATATTCTATCAAAATAGAGCTTTAAAGGCCTATAATCAGAGTTCTCCAGTTTGATTTCTTCGATGCATAAGGAACAAGAAGGGTTTTTCCTCTCCTTCAGCAGAATCAAACTGCTATGTTTTTGTTGCTCCTTTATTTTAAAATTCTTACCTGTGCTCTTTCTTCAAAGCAGAACTGAATTTTTTCTCTCTTGTTACCCAAGGGATTTCAAAATAGCTATTCATGTCCTTGTACATCAGCTATCATGTGCTACTAATAGCTCAGATGCAAGGGCCCAATGCCCTATTTCCTCAGTTTGCATTCATTGAAGAAAAAAATGTTGGCGTCGCTCCAGAATAGTGTTCCCTTTTAGTCTAATTACTAAGAGGTGACTCTGAATAGGCTGAAGCCATAGTTTCTGGCTCATTCAACTGCAAAACAAGATTTCCTTGTCCTGCACGATGGAATCATAGTGTGAGGCAAAGGCTTAGTTGGCAGCACAACTGTGGACTAAAAAGGCCTCTTCAGACAAGGAGGATCCCTGTACTGTTTGACCTCTTGTACTAGCTTTAATAAACAGTTACGGGATTTTGTGGTCTTTGGCATCTGTACTTGCAATTCAGGAATTTGTTAGCGAAAAACTCTTAAGGTTCTGTGGAAAGGGAAAAGCCTGTAGAGAAAGCTGTAGTGTCAGAAACCAGTGTGCTTTAGCTCTAGTGATTAGTCATGTGCAGTCCTTAAAAAGGGGCAGCCATTATTCTTTAAAAATGCCCTATAGTAATAGGCAGATTGAAAGCATAAGGAAACAAAATGCAAATATTCTATAAAAAATGAGCTCCTCCCTCTGCGATTACAACTGAGGCCATCTCTGCACTATGGGGACAATTGCATCATAGCTACAGTGCCAGCGTAACCCTGTTGTTCAGGAGTCGGCAGCCTTACAGAAGTGGTGTGCCGAGTCTTCATTTAAGGTTTCGCATGCCAGTAATACATTTTAACCTTTTTAGAAGGTCTCTTTCTATAAATCTATAATATATAATTAAACTATTGTTGTATGTAAAGTAAATAAGGTTTTTTAAATGTTTAAGAAGCTTCATTTAAAATTAAATTAAAATGCAGAGCCCCCCCACCAGACTGGTGGCCAGAATCTGGGCAGTGTGAGTGCCACTGAAAATCAGCTCATGTACCATAGGTTGCCTACCCCTGCTGTAGTGTAAGTGCAGCCTAAAGCAAGGGAAGGTTTTTTTCCCACTGCTGTGGGAATGCCACCTCCCCAAGTAATAGTAGCTAGGTCAACAGAAGCATTTTTCCATCGGCCTAGGTACATCTCCATGAGGGGTTAGGTCGGCATAGCTACAACACTCAGGGATGTGGATTTTTCACACATCTGAGCGCTATAGCTATGTCAGCCTAAAGTTCAAGTGTAGACCAGGTGTAAGTCAGAAATGATTATTTATCAGAGTTTTTTGGCTTGCATATAGATGAAAAATGAAGGAACTTCTGTGTTCATGTAGCAATAAAAGAGCTTTGTGGTGCCATTTCACCCATGGAGAGCAATAAACACAGATGTGTGCTTTCAGTTTCTTTTTCCTGACAGTGATAGCAGAACACTGGAGAGTGCCAAGCTGTAATTCAATAAACCAAGATCTTTACTTATGTTACTGATAACACTGTTGATTGTTTCAAGTGAATTTCTTCTTTGAATCCAGTTTGTCAGTAATTACACTTTTGGGCTGGAATTTACAAAGGAGCAACTTTACAGGTGACCATCTCTATTTCAGTGGTATGTGGGCACCTAACTCCCTTAGACTGTTTTTAAATCCCCATTCTTTGTTTACACTGTTCATTTGCCTCAGTTTGGACAATGAGAATTAGTGAATTCAGTTACACATGTGTTTTTAAGTCAGTTTCCCTTGACATTCTTTGCACCTAAACCAAAACCCATTAAAGCCATTGGAAATCTTCCCTATGACTTCAGTGGCTATTGTCAGGCATTTTTAATCAATGGTTGTGTTTCAAGCACTGCATGGGGGTATTTATTTTTTAAAACAATCGTTTTAAATGGATTTTTCCCAAATGTGTAAAATTCCCATCCTTGAGTTTTACAAAAGCTGACACCACAAAATTTAACTTTGAGCTAAATTTATGTTGACCGTACCTTTTATTACTGCCCTTGATTTCTCCTTTAGACTTCAGTGTTAATAGAATTGTCTTGCTGTTTTTAAGCTGCTTGTGCTAATCAACGCCCTGACCTGTTTGGTTGTGTGATTGCTCAAGTTGGAGTAATGGACATGCTTAAGTTCCACAAATACACCATTGGTCACGCCTGGACAACTGATTATGGCTGCTCTGACTATAAAGAACAATTTGAATGGCTCATCAAGTAAGTGCCTTTTGGTGTTTTTATTGAACTGACTGGTGTGAATGTTATATTGTGCTGTAGCTGACTGGTAATTACTGAGTGAAGTCTGACTATTTTAAATGGCAGTTGGCAGTCAACAATAACTAAGTATTGTACAAATTAATTTCTACCTCACCCATGTGAACTGTGTAATGCTATGGATCAAAATGAGTTTATTAAATGAAAGAGACAAAGTAGGTGAGATAATACATTTTATTGGCCAACTTCTGTTGGTGGAAGGGAGAAGCTTTTGAGTTCTCCTTCAGATCTGGGGACAGTACCCAGAGTATCCAAACTAAATACAAAGTGGAACAGACTGTTAAGCATAAGGAGTTCACACATGCTATAAGAGATCACTTAAAATGAAGTAAGCAGTGACCACTTAGTTGTATGACAACACAGGGTTAGCAAGCAGTAGGATGTGTTACAAATTGTGGTAATGAGCCATAAAACCATTGTGTCTGTTAAGTCCTTGATTTTTAGTGTCCAGCAAAGTTATGAATTTGAGGGTATGTCCACAGGGTTTGAACTCGCACTCAAACCTACCACACCCCCTCTGCCTGTGTACAAATCGCACTAACCCAGGGCTTGAACCTAGGGTCTCCAGACCCCACAGGGGTGGAGAGTCTGAGTGTAAGTCAAACTGGGACCAGGGATTCAAACCCTGTTGCTTTCCAGTGTAGATGTAGTCCCACTGGATTTGTGTTCTGGGAGTCTGCCAAAGTAGACCACAATCCCACAGGCTGACTTTCTGTGTCCTCTAGACAATCAAGTTTGGTGGACACTCAAGTTTTCCCACACTGCACCATGAACAAAACACTAGAGCCAGCCACATTTTGGGAGAGTGCAAGGAAGTCTGGGATATGGATGGTTGGACTTGGTCCCACATAATGCAGTGCAGACACTGCAGCCCCTGGTTGGGACCCACAGTTCAACAATTTCTAACTTGGTATTTCAAATGAGTATAGATGCTCAAGCCTTAGGTTAACAAACCCAGGTCTGCTATCTAATGTTCTACTAATCTTGGGCTTATATTGCAGTGTAGACTTATTCTTAGGGTATGTCCACACAGGGATAAGAACCCTACGTCATGGCCATGGCTGGCCTGGGTCAGCTGACTTGGGCTCAGGCTGCAGGGCTAAACACTGCTGTGTAGATGTTCGGGCTTGGGCTGGAGCCCAAACTCTGGGACCCGCCACCTTCACAGGATCTTAGAGCTCGAGCTTCTGCCCAAGTCCCCAAATGTCTACGCAGTAGTTTTTCAATCCTGGAGTCCAAGCACTGTGAGCCCAAGTGGGCTGACCCACGCTAGCCGTGAGTTTTTTATTCTCATGTAGGGGAACACCCTAAATTCCCATGCTTGACTTTTTGAGGGTGTTTTGCAGATTTCCTCTGAGGACAAGGACTGAGAGGTCAGATATGGAATGATTGCTTTGTGAAAAGTGTTCACCCGTGGGTGATAGAATGTTTTTGACTTTCATCATTTTTTCTGTATGAGTTCATTCCAGAGCTTAGTAGTTGTCTGGTTTTACCCACATAGTTGTCATTGGTGCATTTAGTGCATTGGGTGAGGTACACCACATATTGTAATAGGCATGTGTAGGACCTAGGGATCTTGAAAGGTGTGTTGTGGGGGGTGTTGATCATCATAGCAGTGGAGATAAGTCTATAGGTTTTGCATCTGTTGTTCTGGCAGGGTCCGGTGCTGCTTTGGGTGGGTGTGTCCTGGTGTTTGGGGAGCTTCCTTCTGATGATGAGCTGGGAAAGGTTCGGGTGTTATTTAAAGACCAGAAGAGGGGATTTGGGAAAGTTTTCTTTCGGTATTTGGTCCCCATCAAATGTGGATTGTAATTGTTTGATGTTCCCCCATATGGGTTCTAGTGTAGAGTGGTAGCTGACAGGGGTGTGCAGTCAGTGGGGCAGGGGGCGGGATTCTGTGTTGAAGCAGGTTCTCCTGGGGTATTTGGGTGGTCATGTCAGGGAACAGAGCTACTTCTCTGGTGGAGTGTCCTTGTTTAGTGAAGGCGGTGTTAAGGTATGTAGCCTGGACTTTCTTTTCAGAGAAAATTCTGGTATCTGAGTGCCTGGCTGTAGATAACAGCTTTCTTGGTGTGTCCAGAGTGGTTGATAGATCTGTGGAGGTCAGTGTGGGGATCCGTGAGTTTCTTGTATATAATCCTCTGTATATAATCCATTGCTGAAACTGATAGTGGTGTCCAGGAAGTTGATAAATATACTGGACACTGAAAGTTCAAAATTAACTTTTAAGTCACTTTTATAAAAAGTACGTTTGTACCTTTCTGCTTTTTGGAAAAATTCTGTAAAGCCAATGGAACATATTTTCAAAGGTTACATACCATGCAAAGTTGGCTTTTTTAGATAATGACTACTTTTTCTGGTAGGCTATCCGAACAGGGCACTCAGCCCAACAGCTAAACAAAGATTGATTTTAATTATATGGGAGAGCAGATTGCTTTTCTAAGTTATATTTTGAATGTAGATAGAGTTTATTTGTGTAAATTGATTGGGAGTGGGGCACAAAAGGAAATTAATTCAGGTTTTAACTTCTTGCTCAGAAGCCTGAAAAAATTCTGTATTTTCACAGACCAGGTATTTTTTTTTAATGTGCTGCAAATTGATAATGGATAATAAAGAGTCTGTTACAATATGTAACATAATTTAAAAAGTACTTCTGTAACACTTGCTCTTCTAATGCTGAATTTTCATTTCTTTAACAGTGAAGACTAAGAATGAGGATTTCTCACAAATATTAAACTACGATGTAAGATTTAATACTAAATCTAGATATTAGATACTAAAATAATAGCCCCTTTAGATGTAGTGTCTAGATACTAAAATAATAGCCCCATTAAATGTAACTGAATAGATAATCTAACTCTCATTTGTGAGCTAAAGCATTTATTTAAAATATCATAGAGTTCAAAAGAAAATTAATGCAAAGTGAAAATACTTTATGATCTATTAGGCCTATTGTAAATCAATTGCCCCTTGATTTCCATTTTATCAAGACAGTATAAACGTTCATATGGTGATATTAATGGTAAGACATTTTTACAGTATTATAGTGCATGATAAAATTTGTTAATTGCCAAGTTCATATTTTGAATTTTGTCAGAGGATTTTTCCCATAAAATACATCTGCTGTAGATATGATACAAACATTTGTGTGCAATAAAACTTGTTTATATACTGCGAATTCAGAGATGATGAAATTTGAAGTATAGAGAATGAGAAGGAGAATCTTAAATTTGCTCAGGGCGGGGGCGAAATACACATAGTAAGAAGGTTCCTGTGTAGTCTGTTGTACATATGTCCATTGTAGGCCTCTCAAAATCAAAACAGGTGTTTTAGAAACCATTTTATCTGATGTTAATCTGAAAAGTTAGTATTTTTTAAGACAGACAAACTAGCTTAATCTGCTGTACCATCATATTATATCCAGAGCAATCTAATCAACTGTCAAACAACTGGTAATCTCTTACCAAAAAAACAAGATATTTGATAATTTTGTGTAATTGTGCTTAGAAACTACCATTATGGGCATCCTAGAAATACCTCAAACAAATATAATGCTCTTTATTGTCCAATATTTAACTTCTCAATACAAAATCTAGTTCTGTGACTCTATGAGAAAAAATTCCTTCTAGTAAGCTGTGTTAGGCGCTGCTAAACCCAGACAAAAATAAGGGAATTTCAGATATCATGAGATAACTTGTATGCCTCTGTTACTTACTCCTTCAGTAAGTAATCTGAAGCTTGTTTAACTAATGTGAAATTAAAACAAAATTAAAGCACAAATACCAAATGAACTCAGTTGGCCTGTGTATTTGTTATCAGTAAAAACAGGAAAAAATAAAAATAACATTTTGAAATAAGGAAGCTAACTCTTCTAAAGGTTTTCTTCTCTCTAAACGAAGTATGCGTTACAAAGGGAGGTCCATATTACAGGCCAGGAAGCCTAACTTCAGTATCATGCAAACTGGTTGAAACTATAGTAAAGAACAGAATTATCAGACACATAGATGAACGTGATATATTGGGGAAAAGTCAACATGGCTTTTGTAAAGGAAAATCATGCCTTGCTAATCTATTATAATTCTTTGGGGGCGAGGGGTCAGTAAACGTAGACAATGTCCTTGAACTTTCAGAAAGCCTTTGTCAAGGTCCCTCACCAAAGGCTCTTAAAGCAAAGTAAGCTGTCATGGGATAAGAGGGAAGGTCCTCTTGTGGATCAATAACTGGTTGAAAGATAGGAAAGGGTAGAAATAAAGTATCATTTTTCACAGTGGAAAGAGGTAAACTGCAGGGTCCCACAGGATCTGTACTAGGACCAGGGCTGTTTGACATATTTGTAAATGATCTGGAAAAAGGGGTAAGCAATGAGGTGGCATAGTTTGCAAACAATACAAAAGTATGCCAAATAGGTCCAAAGCAGACTGTGATCTCACAAAACTGGGTCACTAGGTAACAAAGTGTGTAGTTGTAGCCGTGTTGGTCCCAGGATATTAGAGAGAGGGAGTGGGTGAGGCAATATCTTTTACTGAACCAACTTCTGTTGGTGAGAGAGACAAGCTTTCACAGAGCTTGTAAGCTTGTCTCTCTCACCAACAGACGTTGGACCAATAAAAGATATTATCTCACCCACCAGGGGCAACAAAATGACAAATAAAATTCAGTGTTGATAAATGCAAAATAATGCACATTGGAAAACATTACCCCAACTATACATATAAAATGATGAGGTCTAAATTAGCTGTTACCGCATAAGAAAGAGATCTTGGAGTCATTGTGGATAGTTCTCTGAAAAAATCTGCTCAGTGTTCAGGGGTAGTCCTAACAATGTTAGGAACCATTAGGAAAGGGATAGTTAATAAGACATAAAATATCATAATGCCACTATATAAATCCCTGGTATGCTCACACCTTGAATACTGAATGCAGTTCTGGTTGCCTCATCTCAAAAAAGATTTATTAGAATTGGAAAAAGTACAGGGAACGGCAACAAAAATTATTATGGGTATGGAACAGCTTTCCTATGAGGAGAAATTAAAAAGACTGGGACTGTTCAGTTTGGAAAAGAGATGACTAAGGGGAGATGTGATAGAGGTCTATAAAATCATGAATGGTGTGGAGAAAGTAAATAAGGCAGTGTTGTCTACCCCTTCTCATGACACACAAAAAGTTCACCCAATTAGTAGGCAGCAGGTTTAAAACAAACATAAAGACGTACTTCATACAATGTGCAGTCAACCTGTGAAACTCATTGCCATGGAATGTTGTGAGAAGGCCAAAAGTATAAAAGAACTAGATAAGTTCATGGAGAATAGGTCCATCAGTGGCTGTTAGGCAAGATGGTCAGGGACACAACCCCATGCTCTTGTCTCTCCCTAAACATCTGACTGCTAGAAGCTGTGACTGGATGACAGGGTTCACTCAATAAAGTGCCCTGTTCTGTTCACTCCCTCTGAAACCTCTGGCACCAGCCACTGTTGGAAGACAGGATACTGAGCTAGATGGACCATAGGTCTGATCCAGTATGGCTGTTCTTATGTTCTTATATTATAATCCCCTGTGTTTTAGTATTGCTGTGATGTTAATTTCTAATATAAAAGGAGTCTTGAGAGAGTTTATGGTATGTTAGTGTTTCGGGCTATATGGTGCCCACTGGGAGTGAAACAAATTATTGGAAGCCAGGCCATCCCTTGCTCAGAGAATTACCCACGAAGGGGTTGGTTAAAGAGGCAGGAAAACCCCATCACATTCCCCTCCGTTTCCTGCACAGTGTCCCCTGAAGGAAAATGGGGGCTGAAAAGGGGTCCAAAGATTGGAGGGGCGCAGCCTTTTAACTCCTTGTTCCCTGGAGATAATCATTCCCGGATCCATAAAGGCCAGGAGCCATCCCTATGGACAGGTCAGTTGCTTCTGCACAGTACTTGGCTGATTCCCAGCAGCAAAGCACCTGGAATGGATGTGGAGTGGATGCTCCAGCCTATTAGGCTTCCCAGTTTCACGAGTACTATTGCAGTTGCTGATGAGTCTGATGTCTGTCTAAAATGTTTGCATGTTTACTTCCAAAATAGAAAGAGTTTACTAAGGGCTTCTACAGGGCTGAGAGCCAGAATATTCAAACAGAGAGATAAGTGGTCGTTGTTCTACCTTAATAGCACACAAGTGATAGAGAATCACTACCTAAATCACATAAAATTGATTTTATACAAATAGGGGACTGACTCTGAGTGCTGTCAGACACCACTCTGATGGCTTGAATATTAAATAGCCTTGTGTCCTCTTTTCAGGTACTCTCCACTTCATAATATCAAAATACCAGAAGAGGACGGAATCCAGTATCCCTCCACGTTACTTCTCACGGCAGACCATGATGATCGTGTGGTCCCTTTGCACTCACTGAAATTTATTGCTACTCTGCAGTACGTGGTGGGCCGAAGCCGTAAACAAGCCAACCCACTTTTCATTCATGTTGATACCAAGTCTGGGCATGGAGCAGGAAAACCAACAGCTAAAGTTATAGAAGAAGTGTCTGATATGTTTGCCTTTATAGCACGATGCCTAAATCTTGATTGGATTGAATAGGTAGAGTACATATTACTGTCTCAATTAGAAATCAAGGGCTTTTACACTATTTGAAAACAACCAACCAGTTGGTGTAGTACTTACATTTAAGAACTGCAGTTTAATATTTTATTGATCCAATCTGCTGTGGAGTTTTGGTCTTTTAAGCTTCCTTCTTTTTAATATTTACTGGGGTTTCTTTTCTACTAGGTTCAGGTATATGTTTTAAATAGCACCTTTGAATAGATAGCTGAATTGCTGGCACTGCTGTTGTGAAGATTTAGATTCCCGAGTTGGTGGTAGTTGAGCTTATTTCATATCAATCAATTTTAATGTATTTTGCACCTATAAACATAACCAATTCACCTGTAATTAAATGTAAGTACTGATCCTGTACAAACACTTGGAGAATAATATCTGTTATTTAAGAATGTTATGGTTATTACGAAATCTTTTCAATTAAAATGCTGAAGTACAAATACGTTGGGTCATTTGAAGTCAAATATTGCTGTAACAATGTATTACAGTCCATCATACTTCTGTTGCTTAATTTAATCAGTTTATTTTAGCTATCCAATACTTCACCAGCTTAGTATCAGGTAATTTATTTCCACATGTAATAGAAACTCAAGCTGGAGAACTTTGATTATCTCTAGATTTTTGCTCTTTTCTTTTCAAATTGCACAGATAATCTTGACAATGTTGTCTCATTGCTCCCTGCATCTTTAACTACTTCTGAACAACAGACTGGCTATTACCAGTGTTGCACACAGAGCCCTGATAGAGCTCCCCCCAAATTGGACGCTCACCAGACTGTTGTGTTTGGGGCCCACCTCACTGTGTGGTACTGTGTGGTCTTTAAGCCGTCCTGAGTCTGAACAGAATCCAGGTACTACTACTGGCGTACAGTACCTATGCATACTCAGGGTGAAGGTTCTCTTGTCTGGCACTCCCTCATGAGAGATGAGACCCTGCAGTCCAACTGCCCAGCCCTTCAGACTAGTGCTGATGCCTCATGCTCATCTGTAGCTTAAATACATACTCTCCCAGAGCTCCAGCCATGTGAGCATTCAGGGTTTACAGTTTAGCTCCATATGGTCATTCAATGGTGAAAGCAAACAGACCCATTAACTTTGCATAGGATTCTAAAATAGCATTACTCTTTTACTCTTGGGGGAATTCTGGACCACCATGCATATGCAGAATTTATGTCTCTCGCAGATTTTTGTGCTTACCTGCAGAAAAAGGACTTTCTGATAGGGAAGCAAAAGGAAGCCACAAGAGCAGTTATGCGACCCTCCCCAGCAGTTCTGAGTGACGAGGGTAGCCAGCAGAGAAGTAAATCACTGCATGGCACCCAGGGCCGTGTCAGACCCACCCCCAGATTTCTCCCCGTCTGTAGGAAACCCTGCAAACTCCCCTGCCCAACCCCCCACCCCCATTGCGCTTCCTGCAACCCGTCACTCCACAGCTGCAGGGGGAGGGATCACTGTATGGAGAGCTGCTCCCCTTTCCACCCAACCCCCATGCATCCAGACTCCCTAACACCCAGACCTTCCCACCAATCCTCACCCCCCTACACACCCAGAACCCCCACACTGACAAGCCCCACTCCCCCTGTACCTCGACCACCTCAATGAGCCATCTGCACCCAGATCCCCCCTACCAAACCTCAGCCAACTGCAGCTTGATCCCCACCACACTGAGCCCCACTCCCCCCAGCATCTTGACCCCTCACTCAGCTCCCCATACCCAGAACCTCCTGCCATGCTCCAATCCCCGCACACCCAAACCCCTCCCTGCTGAGTCCCAACCACCATCACCTGGACCCCTCTGCAGAGTCTCACTACCTTTGCAGCCACAACCCCCCAACAAGCCCCTGCACCCGGATCCCGTACTGAGCCGCCCACACCCAGATTGCCCCACACAGACCCCTCTCAACCCACACCTGAATCCCCCACACACACTAAGATCCTCCACCTTGGATCCTGCCTTGCTGAGCCTGCCTGCACATACCTGGTGCATCTGGCATGGAGGGACAGGGCCCTGGCGTGTTTCTGAGGCAGAACCTGTCTTTAAGCTATGTCAGCGTGGGTGCAGCCTCACTGCTGAGTCCGTGGCGGGTGGCGGGGGGAGGCTGCTGCACACTGATCTCCCACCTCTGTGAAGCCAGTGGCCTGTGCTCCCCAATGCCATGCTGGCACCTCCACATTTATTTGACAAAATTTGCAGAATTTCAAAATACTGTGCTCAGAATTTTTATTTTTTTGGCATAGAACTTTTAATGTTTTGGTGCAGAATGTCCTCAGGAGTAAGACTCTTTACTTAGGTAGCATGAGAAATACACAAATCTAGACAAAATAATGAACACACTTGTTATGCATTTTTCCTGACTCGGTTTCCTTGCCACTCTGAGGAGTTCTTAGGGCTTGAGCAGAGTTCTCTCTGTAGTCCAGGTATAGTCTGCTGCACGTAGCTTCTAAGAATCATGGCATCACCCTTTCTACTGCAGCTACCTTCCTTTGCCTTTGGCAGGTCCCACTGTTAAACAGAACACCCCTGTGTATAAAAACATGCTAGTCTCTCCTGCCCAAAGCTTCCTGCATATCTGTGTGTGTGTCTCCTTCAAGTTTATGTATCCCACTATTACCACTCAGATTGGGTTGGGTTGGGTTTTTTGGTGGGGGTGGGAGGCAGTGGAGGGAATGGGGATTATTTTTTGTTCTGCTGAGAATTTTTCAGTCTCCACTTTTCCAGCCCTTGTAGAGAACCTTGGTCAGTAGGGTTAACCCTTAGTGAGTCACTCAATTCTATATGGAAGAAGTGCCATATCTTTAGAAATACACTGGTATTGCAGCCTTTTGGAAGTGGCTGAATTTGAGAGTTTCATTTGCTATGTAGACTGAATAGACTCCATATAGCAGTATAGAACAAATGTGGATGTTCTTTTGTGGACCCGTATGTGGATTAGAAGTGCTGCTTTAGATTCAGCTTAATACAAAGATGCTGCATCTGTTCTCTTGAAGTAATCATAGACATTGAGAGAACCTCTGCGATTTATCAGGTACTAGTTATGCTCTCATCATAGTATAGTATTTAAACCTGAATGTTGATGGTTTGGCTTAAGCAGACCTGGAACCAAGTCGTCCCTAACTACATAAAACTAAAACAAGATCTCAGGCCCTCTGTGGGTAGGTTGGTTGGTTTTTAAAGTGGAAGTGCTAATTTCTGTATGGACAAACTTTATATGCTCTTCTGGTTGGCTTGTGCCTACTGATTCTGGAGGATGAAATAAATTCTTCTGCAGTGAGGAAGTTAACCTGATCTGTACCAAAAAGCTACTTTTAAAAAAGGGAATTTGTTCTTTGCAACAACTAAAGTAAAGTTTTATTTGCATAGACTGAATATATTGCTTTGTTTGTATTATTTTTATTAAACATGTGCAACTTCAATCTTTTTTTTAAAGTTAAAATTTGTCTTTCTGCATTTCTGTCCTTTTTAACATTCTTCACAACTAATGGATAGATATAATAAATTAGACACTTTTCCAGTGAGAACGTGTTATTGATAGAATTGGTTTCTGTGTGAGAAAAGTCAAAAGTGTTGGGTTTTTTTGAAGACAGGAAGACAAAATAAATTACATAAAGCAGTTAAAATAGCATCTCAGTGGTTTTAAGTTGTTTTTTAAATGGAGTTAATTTAAATTTTTCATTACACAGTATAAATATCAACTTACAGGTGCCCTTTGCTCCCCAACAACACAAATATACAGGTATAGCAAACTGAGGGAGTAGGGGAGTTGGCTTGTGGGTGTGAGAAGATGAAAGAAATTCTAAATACAAGTAGGATCTGCACCAGGTGTATTACTGACAACTGGGATTTATTCTGCAGCACCAGGATTTCCTTTAACATGGCCCTTGACTGAATCCACCTCCTCCTTTTCCTGCAGGAAAGCTCAAGTCTGTGTAAGGATGACTGCTTTTAAAGCTCTCCACAGCTTTAAAACATCTGTTTCTTGAGCTCATTTGTTTATTTTTAGGCACAGGTGCACCTACTGACTTCAGAAGAGCCTGATTGTGGACACTTTCTGACAACCTCTGTTTTCAGAGGGCTTTCTGAGTTGTTTGGGTAGGATTTTCTATTTGCAGCTGGAAACCATCCTGATAAGCAACTGCCCCATCTCTTACCAAGCTCTTCTGCTCTGAAATTGTTTAATAGACACAGCTTCTCCTGATACTTACGCACAGTCTCTTCATTCAGCCAACCATTATTATTATTATTGAGATATGCCACAAGTATGCTAGGCTAGGCCACTGCTTTCTTAGCGGTCCTTCCCAGTGTCTTCATCTCTCTACTTTTTCCTCAAAATACTTTCTTTCCTGTTGTTTTGGAGATGGGTTCTTGGTTTCTGTGGTGGGGAGAGAGGGATTCTTGTTTTGCCTCTGTTACTGTTGGATATTTTTCCAGTCTTCTGTTTTTGTTGACAACCCACAATGGGTCTGCCTCTGAGAAGTATTGATATTGGATGAGTTACTCTTGCATCTGAAACAGAAGGTATATTGGGTTGAAGTCCCATAGTAGAACCAGGGTTAATTACTCACAATCAGACAAATACCAGAGGAGTGCTAGTCAGATAAATGAGTTAGTTCTTAAAGCCCTATTTCCCATTCTTCCTTGCTGTTCATATGAAAGTTAAGGGTAAACTGTAAAGCTGAAGTTTAAAAATTGTGTTCAGCTCAGCCAAAAGGTGAGAGGGAACTTATCAGATGGATTCTCCCCTCTCCCACAACCCCTCTACACTGCTGTGAGCAGTATAAAGCCTCTTAACCACACAGAACTTGCTTCATGCTCTTGCTCTTTGTTTCAGTCTCTTCATCTGTAAAGTAAGGACAATTCTGAAGCTACTTATTGGCAACAGAGCCACCACAAGGCCACTATTACAGCTTGAAGGTTATTGTAACTTCCACAGTTGCTGCACCCTTGAGAAGTTTAGCTAATAGGTCCATATAGCTGCAGACCCAATGGCCCCCCATAGCAGGAAGCCATGTAGAGTACTGCTTGGAAGCACCTAGGATCTGTGGACACTCTGCATGTGTTCTACTCATTCCACCTGATTCCAGGTGCACCACTTTCACTGCTTATTGGGTCTTCTATGCCCAAGGAAGTGGTAGGGCTTTGTCCTTACCACACTGAACTGTTGCTTTTTTGCTGTTTTTTTTTAAATCATGCATACAAAGAAAAGGATCATTTAAATGTCTATAATTCTGTAGCCTGCAGACAGTGCTACCTGAAATACTAAACTCTACAATCACTGCGTAACCTTAACAAGACCATGTCAGTAGTTTGGAAGCAAAAATATCATCAGAAACTAGACTACATTATATCTCAGCATTGTTTTCGAAATATACAAAGGGAAAATTATTAAAAGGATAGCAATGAAAAGAAACAATTTCAGAACTGTTTAACCCCTGTCATTCACTGTATTATCTAACCTCTTCAATATTTTAGGGTGCACAGTCATAAGGACCCTAAAATGAACATCCTATTCAGCCTCATCTCGCACAAAAGAAACCACAGGGGAAATACTTATAACACTTATAAAATGGGAAATACGGCAATGCTACAAATTCCACACACTGAGTTGAATGAAATATCTTCTCACTCCAGCACAAAGGCAAAAAGGATTAGAGGTGATTGTTTCTTTTATTTAGTGACATAATCTTTCTCATGCACACATAAAGCTGCTTTCTTTTCTCTGCGAAGGACTATGCCTATGCCTAACCTATAAAATCTCCTCACTACAGAAGCAGACAAATGGTTTTATCAAGATATACTGCATTTCAATGATGCCATGCTACTTTCTGTAACATCTGACACTAACACTAGCCCTGTGGGAATCAAAGTGTCACAGGACTGCAGCAAGTATCCAAAAATATTGCTAGCTTTGGCATCCAGTAGTCATGGACCAACAGCATGTTTATAAAATAACTTAGCAATTTATCCCTTAGTTTAACACAAATTGATGCAATTTTTCAGAAATTCTGGTGGGAATACTTAACAGATAAAGAATTTCTCTGCTTCATTAAGCTTTTAGGCTACTTCCTAGCATGAGGCAGCAACCTGTCATTTTGACAGCAAATGACAAAGTGCAGTGGTGTGGGCTGGCTTTCTTTTTCCTTCCAGGTAAAGAAGTTGAATAAAGAGTTCAATTATTTTACTATTTAAAAATCCTTGGAGTTGTGACAAGAAGAGAGAATGTCTCCTGCTTCTTTCAGTCTAAATAGTACAATTCTCTTACCAGAATCTGATTCTTGTGACAGATAGTGCAACCAGGTGCAATACTTTTGGGGACAATTGTATTAATTTTATGGTTTATCTGTATTGTTTTTGTGGGAAAGGATTGTATTCTGCACCATGAGGGAGGGTTACCACAGTCCCTCCAGGAACTATAAACAGTGGGGAGTAATTACTGCAATCCCAGGATCTGTAAACCTGGGACTGTTTGCATATACTGCTTCAAGCTAGGTTTCCGAGAGAGGCGGGAGATAAAACAAGAACATGGGGTCTCAAGGACCTGCTTGAACTGACCAATTCCACAAATGAGTGTGACTTTTTGTCCAAGGAAGGATCCAAACCTCAGAAGGATTGGAAAGACTGGAACTTGCCCAAGTCTCTGTAGGACTAATGGAACTATTGGTGAAACATTTAGATCATGTTATTGTTTGTTTTCTCTGTATAATTTTGTCCTTAAATAAATGTTCTCTGCTTTGAAAGAGCTGTGTGGTCCTTCAGAACTGCTGGCATTCCTTGATCCTGGCCTTTGGAGAGAAAACAAAGTGCAGGGACTGATCTTTAGTGAGACCTTCCTTAGATAATCATAGTGCAACTGCAGACAGCTGCGTGGGCACATGTCCCTTCTGAGAGAAAAGTGATGGCTAGAGGAATGACCTGAGAGGACATTTCTCGAGCAGACAAGGGTGGCCAGAGCTGCAGTCACCTCAAAAATGTGATAATGCTTACAAAGTACTGGCACAGGGCAAAGAACTACATCCTCAAAGAGAGAAATCTGGTCTGGGATTGACTGCATTAAAGTTTATATATGATTAGAAATGAAGTCCAGATTGGCTATTAATGTTAAAGCACCAGATGTGCCTACAGCTTGGCCAACATAACTTACACATTGAATGTTGACATTTATAATTTTTCTGGGTTATATTGAAAAATGAAATTCACCTTGCAATTTTTTAAAAAATGTGTATCCTACAGAAAATATTGTTGTGGTTGGATTCTTCTCTATAGAGAAGGCAACAACCTAGAACCATGAAAATGCAATGGGCATAAAATTGTAGCTGCTGATATGAGCCACAACCTCAGCTGGTGTAAATCAGTGTCTTTCTTGTCCATATTGTTTAACAGATAGTCTCTCTCCAGCTTGACCTGGTAGTCTGCAGAACCTTCCTTTTAGTACAAAAAAGGGGAAATAAGCATTTGCAATCAGTGTGGTATCTGGGAAATATATTGTTACTTCATACATGTATAAACACTGTCATAAACAGATAGTTAAGGGTTAATGTCTCTTTTACCTGTAAAGGGTTAAGAAGCTCAGTAAACCTGGCTGACACCTGACCAGAGGACCAATAAGGGGACAAGATACTTTTAAAATCTTGGTGGGGGAATCTTTTGTTTTGTGCTCTTTGTTTTGGGGGTGGTTCGCTTCTGGACTAAAGAGGGACCAGACGTCAATCCAGGCTCTCCAAACCTTCTGAATCAGTCTTTCATGTTTCAAACTTGTAAGTAATAGCCAGCAAGGCGTGTTAGTCTTTTTTTGTTTTCCCAACTTGTAAATGTTCCTTTTTTGCTGAGGAGGATTTTACCTCTGCTGTAACTTTGAACTAAGGCTAGAGGGGTTCCTCTGGGCTATATGAACCTGAGTACCCTGTAGTATTTTCCATCCTGATTTTACAGAGATGATTTATCTTTTCTTTCTTTATTAAAGCTTTCTTTTTTAAGAACCTGATTGATTTTTCCTTGTTTTAAGATCCAAGGGGATTGGATCTGGACTCACCAGGGATTGGTGGGGGAAAAGGAGGGGGATGGTTAATTTCTCCTTGTTTTAAGATCCAAGGGATTTGGATCTGTGTTCACCAGGGAATTGGTGACGTCCCTAAAGGCAACCCAGGGAGGGGAAAGTTTTGGGGGGACAGAGAGTGCTCCAGACACTGGAATTCTGGGTGGTGGCAGTATACCAGATCTAAGCTAGTAGTTAAGCTTAGAAGTGTCCATGCAGGTCCTCACATCTGTACCCTAAAGTTCAGAGTGGGGAAGGAACCTTGACAAACACCCTGCTTGCTTCTAGGGGGAATTAAAATAGGGAGTTAATAATTAAAGAGGTTCAAATCTCCTTGAGCATTGAAGTTCAGATCTATACCTTAGCTTCATGTTCTGGTCCATCTCTTAAAATACAACTTTTGAGAATTGGTTTTTATTTGCAGTGTGATTATCCTGCAGAACAGACTTCTAGAGCTTTGGCAGCCAAGGACAAACTGGAAAACATACTCCTCTCACAGATGACAATCATTCGCACAACTACCCAGCCATTAAACAGTTTGCTGCCCTAGGCCTGCTGCCCATTCTTCCTGCATGGTAGAGCTTTCCAGCCTTCCTGAGTCCTTCTAGCATTTGCTAAAGAAAATAGATTGGGGGAGGGGTTTCTTAGAATAAGAATTTTCTGTTTCAAAGTTAGCAAAGTTGTTTCTAACCAATGAATCAGAAATTCCACTGAGATGAAACTAGTTCATTAGACTTTTCTGGCAGTATTTGTTAATTTTTATAGTTGTTCCTTTCATTAGGATTTAGGCAGCCTGTTCTTTAGCATGCTAGTCACAGCTCTGCTGTGGTAGAGAGAACACGGGAATTATTCCATTGTTACATGGTTCACATCACATTTAGAGAGATTCAGAAAAAACAAACAAACCACATTTTAAATGAACTTGTTTTTAATACCAAAATACATTTACTTTTGCCTTATTTATCAAGTTAGATTAGATCATTTCAAAGGAGGTTGTGCCATAAATTTGATTGAAGAGAGAAGCATAATCCTATTTGATCCAGAAAATGAACATTTGGTACCTGAACGAGGCATCTGTTTGCAACAGTACATAGCCATATACATACATAAAATGTAGTCACTGGCCAAACATAAGCATATAAGATCAAGGATGGGGATAAAGGGATAATAGAATTAGAGATTTGTGCCTCTGTGACCAGAAATGCAGATCATGAAACTAAGAGCTGTCCCCTAGCTGTCAGAGGCTACTGTTATATAAGCTGATCTATTGTAGCCAGTCAACTGTAGCTGATCCCAAGTACCCAGACCAACCATTGTACTAGCTTTGGTGGTTAACTATTGGCTTTGAAGCCTCATAACTGAGGGTACGTCTACACTGCATGATTATTTCGAATTAGCTTAAACCGATATTACAAAACAGATCTAATAAAATCGGTTTAGCGCGTCCACAGTGGGATCACGAAATCGATTGTTTGCGTCCATGGTCCAAAGCTACCATCGATTTCAGGAGCGGTGCACTGTGGGTAGCTGTTCTCAAGCTGTCCATGTTCCCATTCCGGGTTGGAGCACAGTGTCTGATGGGGCGAAATGCCGGGTGGTGACTGGGTACAAGCCTACCTCCTTTGCTGAAGGCAGCAGACACCTTCTTGGTGCCTTTTCCGCGGGTTAGATTGAGCAACGCATAGCAAGCTATGGACCCTTGAGATCACAACGGTTATCTGACCATTGTCAAGCTCGCGTTCTCTCTGCAGCAGATTTCTAGTCACAGGGGTGACATTACATACTCAAGAATTATTTTTTTACTTCTCTTTCCGTGTGGGGGGGGGGGGGAGAACTGCGAGCTGTGTTCGTGACACGCAGACACCGTGTATTAGTACAACACTTGGGCGTTCAAGCCAAGAATGCAAATGTTTTCAGAGCTGTTGTGAGATGGTGCTGTAGTCTCATTACCCTCCGTATGAGATCCGTTTGGTCTCTGGTTTCCGTTACGGTCTGTCAGCACCGCTGTGTTATCTGGAGTTATTTTCAACGCTGTGGCATTTCTGTTCCTTTACGGAGCTTATAAACAGATTTGTCTCACAGTACAGCCGATCGATCTATTTCTCCCGTAAGGTTTCATGCAGCAGCTAACTTTGAATTTTGACTGCATCGCCACCGTGTGATCAGAGCTGGACACGTGAGCAGGAAATGTTCCTTCTTAAGTCTCGGGTTTCCGTTTTACCGGCATCCGCATCTGAGTTCGGTTGCGGACCAGTTCGGTCAGTGGTGCCTGTGGGATATTCTAGGAAGCAATAATGTCGATTTCGTCCACACGAAACTAATCCGAGTTATCACGTTCGATGTTGCGCTTATCCTCTCGTCTGGAGGGTTCCGAATCGATTTAAGGAGCCGTTTAACTCGATATTAATGACGACGTCGTGTGAACGGGTACAGCGTTAAATCGGTATATCGGCCATTAAACCGATTTAAAGTCGCAGTGTAGACCTGGCCTTAGAATGCGCTGTATCTGTATGTTGCTTTGCTATTGGTTTGGGAGTTTGGGATAAAACAGATGACTGGAGGAGAGACGTGATGAAGTGGATCATTTAAAAGGTCCCCTGCTAGGATATTATTCAGATAGAATTTATCTGAGGCTTTAAATTCAAATTATGCCCACAGTTAATGGCTACAGTCGGGTTATTGGGATGTAACTGACAGCAGATTTTGGCCAAGAGGCTTTTTGTCTCCGCTAACCCATCTGGGAAGGTTAACTGAGATTTTCTAACATAAAGTGCAGACATGACCCTGCATGCATCTCATTTAATCAAACATGGGTAGAAGGAAAAACAACTGAAAGTAGCCTGGAAGACACATGTATAATGAAAATTGTTGTGTGGTGTATGGTGCACATGCCAGGTGTGCTTGTTTCATGAAACTCAAAATTTTGGGATGTGTTGATACAGTTGGCAAAAAAGTATATTCTCAACCCTACTGTAGAGTGCAAAAGAAAAGAGCTTTTGGCATTGCAGCCTCAGTTGCCAAGTCTAGATACCCACTTGCTGCTGGCAGGCATAAAACTAGTACAGTTAGTACCTCAGTCATTGTCCCAGCTTTTATAGTGACTAATGCACCAGCTCATAGAAGGGTACTTGCTTTCTGTACGAATGCCAGAGCACATAGCTTGACATAGCTCTTTGCTGTTGATGGAAATGGGGTTCTTTGCAACCAGGACAATGTATTTTCACCTTAAGAACTATGCTCCCAGTTGTTTTTCCTCAACTGAAGGCCTGTATCTTGTCAAATTACTATAGTGATCTCTCTCTCTCTTTCTTTCATGATGGCATTGCTGCCTGCCAGAACAACAGATGCAAAACCTGCAGACATATCTCCACCGCTACAATGATCAATAGTCCCTCAATACACCTTTTATGATCTGTGGGTCCAACTCATGCCTATCACAACATGTGGTGAATCTAATCCAGTGCATCAAATACAACTATGTGGGTGAAACTAGTCACTATGCTCTCAAACAAATTCACGAAGAAAAATGATAAAAGCATATTACCCATGAGTGACTACCTTTCACATAAAGGTCATCCCATATCTGATCCTCAAAAGAAACCTGTACAAATCTTCAAAAGACGAGCCTGGGAGCATAAATTCATAACTTTGGTACACACTAAAAATCATGGTCTCAGTAAAGACACTGGATTTGTGGCTACATTGCAACAATCTGTAACCCACCAACCCTCCTGTGTTCTATGATGGTTAGGTGTTAGCTGTCCACTTCACCTCAAAGGTGTCTTTCAACATGTGAAAACTTCTTTGTTTAACAATCTGTTCCATCTTGTATTTATCTGTGACACTCTGGGTACCTTTCCCAGACCTGAAGAAGAGCTCTGTGTAAGCTCAAAAGCTTGTCTCTTTCACCAACAGAAATTGGGCCAATAAAAGATATTACCCAGACCACCTTATCTCTCTAATATCCTGAGAACAACACAGCTACAACAACACGGCAAACATTTAAACACATATGTGATACCCTTAAGTTTGATGTTTGCAAACATACCCATTAAAGTCTATTTTCTGTTCAGAATTATTGCTGTGTTTGTCAATTTTTCTGAGTTTTCTCCTCTATGCAAAATGACATGAAATGTCTGATGGGATGTACCTACCCACACCGGTTCAGCAGGGGTTAATTGCATGTGGTGGCAGAGGAAGCCACACCTTGTCATCCCTGCTGGGCATGCTCCAAGTAGAACCAGAGGATAAAAGAGAGTAGCTCAGCTCAGTCTGGGCTGGCCACTAATGAGAGCAGATGTGTTGCAGGCTCCTGCTGGGAAGCTACTGGAGCTCTGGGCTACAGAAACTCCCTGGGCTGAGACTCCAGTAGACCAACCACTGATTCCAATGAAGGAGAGACAGCAGACGCCACTAGACTACCAGCATTGGAAAGAAGGAAGCAGCCCAGGGAGTGGGACTGTAGTTATGGGTGACTGAAACTGATCATAGAATTACTGGTTCCCTAAGGCCCTGCGTCAGGACCCAATGGAGAGGGGTGGGCCTAGGTCCCCCTAACTCAGCTGTCCTGCTGCCAGAGGCAGTTAACACCTGAAGGGGTGAACATTGCCCAGGGCTGGTGCAACCCATTAGGCAACCTAGGCGGTCACCTAGGGCACTAGCATTTGGGGGGCAGCATTTTGGGTCCTTCGGCGGCGACTGTGGTGGCTGACTCTTCAGCCTCCCCGATCATCGTTGCCATTTAGGCGGAGGGAGCTGGGGCAAGAGGGTGCGGGGAGGGCTGCCCGCAACAAGTGGCAGGGGATGGCACACAGGGGAACTCCCCACCCCAGCTCACCTCTGCTTCTCCCCCGAGCACGCCACCCTGCTCTGCTTCTCTCCCTCCCAGGCCTGTGGCACCAAACAGCTGATTGGCACTGCAAGTCTTGGAGGCAAGAGAAGTGGAGCAGCAATGGTGTGCTTGAGGAGGAGGCAGAGCAGAGGTGAGCTGGGGTGGGGAGCTGCCACATGGCTCCCTGGGCTGGGGGGACCTGCTGTGGGGGGGGCTCAGGGAAATAGGGAGCTGCTGGGGGGGGTGCCTTAGGGCAGGAGGGGAGTGGAGAATTGCCACAGGGCTCAGGGGGGGCCCAAGGGGGAAGTTTCGCCTAGGGCATGAAACATCCTTGCACCCGCCCTGACTTTGCCATAGAAGAACAGCTTACAGACTCTGGCTATTGGGACATTCTACCCTGGGCTGCAGGGCCACTACATAGACTCTGGCCACTTGGGCTATCAAATACCCACTTGGATAACCCTCAAAATCCAACTCCCCATGATGAGATGCACCTACCCCACAAGAAGATGTCAAAAAAGAGTTGTCTGAGTAAAAATCTGACATCTTATGTTCAAATGTAATTATTCAAGTCTTTGAAGTCTGTACAAGCCTTTTGTGAGGTCATGTCTCCTGTATTTCTAGCAGGCAATGTGCTGTAAATGCTGTTTGCATTCATGAAAAGCTCTTTCACTGTGACAGAAACAAAGAGTCAGTGGGAGGTGGGGGGAAATCTTACTAACATATCTGCAGAAAATACCCTGAAGAGCTATTCTGTGCAGCACTGATCAGGTCAAGAGTTAAATTTTCTTTTTGTTGGCCATGGTATTTCTCAAAGAATGAGGGCATGAAAGGAAGGGAAGGAAGATGGGCCACCTTCAAAGATGTGTCCTTGTCACAGTGCCCTGCAATTTGCATGCTGGAACAAGTCAGAAGATTCAGTCTCTGTCTCCATTTGTATAGCTCTTTTCTAGGGACTGTCCTTCCCAAAAGCTCTATTTACAACCATGTTCCTTCATCTATGCTGTCAGGTCATGTGTGTTTTCCTGCCCTCAGCTGAGATTGTGTCTCATGCTCTCATGAGCCTTATCCCATTGCTCTCTCTCTGCAGTGCAGTTTTCTCCTTGTATTAAATGTGACAACTACATCCTATTTTTTTTAGCTACTTTTAGCTCCACAAATAGTCCTCATTTACTACTCCTCAGTTGTACTAATAACATTACCTCTGGTCATTTTTCATCCTTTGGCTCTCCTGCTGTTTTAACCTTGACTACACCTTGCATGATCTGGAGCTTTGGTCTGCAGGATTTTTATACAACCCCAAATGCAAGGAAACTTGTATTTTGCACAATTCTGTCTCTGCTCTGTTGCAGACCACAACTTAGCACTCCATGTATCGCTAATAGCAATCACTTCAAGGAAAGCAGCTCACTGTGGATGAAGGAATATGCTCCTTTTGAGTCCTATTTCTGAATTGTAAGTGATGTCCAGACATTGTACATCATCACAGAGATGAATTTCTTTCATTGAGAATGCTTGGTACCAGTGTGACAGTTCCTGTTTTTCCATCTGTTCTTATCCTTACTTGCATTGTATTTTCAGCTCTTTGATGTTAACTCTACCAGTCATCATCTTAATGGGAGACTTTCCCAACTAAGGAGTCTCACAAGTTTTGATGAGTCTCCTCTTTAGATGTCCAGCTGGTATTCCATGCTCATATTTTCCATTCAGCACTACCAGATACTCACATTTTGCTTCTATGAATGTCATCCTGGCCTGCTTGATTAACTCCTCTAATTGGAACTATCTGATTTAACTGGCATTACTATGGGATTTTTGTCATTATTTCATTAGTGTAGGCCATCCCTACAGACTACTTTACGCTCCCATCCCGTGTATACTCCTTCATTATCATATTAACTGGAGCTGCAAGCAAAATCACTTCACATGACTTTACCTTTTCCTTTGCATGCTTAAAGGATATAGGGCTAATAAGTTTGGAACTAACAGAGATTTAGCCTTTACATCTGTTACTTGTCATTATAATTGTTTCAAATGTATAAGCTCTAGAGACTGCTTTGTTATCCTCCTCCTACAAGCTTTGTGTAGTTTTCATTATCGCATTCTTTGTAGCTGCAAAGAGAATTAATTGGCCTGGCTTTTACATTTCCCTTTTCCCATTTAAAGTGTATATAGCTAATAAAGTTTAATAGTCAAATACAATCCAATTGACTGATGGAGTCATGTGCCCTAAAAATGTTGTACGGTTCTATCTAGCCAGTGATTTTGGGTGTTGGAAGCTGATTAACAGGCAACTGTTGAAACAGGATAACTTGACCCACTGTGTAGTTGATCCAAAGCCTATTGAAGTTAGGGTGACCAGACCGCAAGTGTGAAAAATTGGGACAGCAGGTGGGGGGTAATAGGCGCCTATATAAGACAAAACCTTGAATATTGGGACTGTCCCTATAAAATTGCCCTAACTGAAGTCAATAAGCAGCTTCAGTGAGCTATGAATCAGACCCTATGATTGGGTGTCTACCCGCACACAAGACCTGAGGATGTAAAAAGGGCCGGTTAACCCTGCAACAGGCTGCACCTGGAGTCAGGTCAGGCCTAATAAACTCTGATTGATGATGAAGCCCAGCTGGGCAGAGGCAGGCTGAGCTAGTATAAAATCAGGAAGTAGCGAGCAAGAGGGCTGTGGGAAGATCTTTGAAGTCACTCCTGAGAGAGAAGGGGAGTTGGCAAGAGACAAGGAGGAATCCTAGCAGGGAGTAAGTCCTGGGATCCTGCCTTGGACTACAGACTCTTGCAAAAACCTGAGAGGGAGTGAAGAAGTCATGGGGAGCAGAGGAAGCTTTAGTGGCAATCCAGGGGGCCAGAAGATAGGAAAAGTAGGAAGGAGGCTGAGGAAACAGCAACAGGATCTGAGATTGTTTAGACCATGGTTCCTAATCATAGGGTCCCTGGGCTGGAACCCAGAGTAGTGGGTGAGCCTGGGTTCCCCTACCAGCCACTGGGGAAGTGGCACAGTCCAGGCAATGGAGCAGAGGACTGCCGGAAACAGATTTTCCAGTGGGACTTTGATACCCTGAAAGGAGAAAATTGTAGTGATCTGTCCAGAGGGCCAAGCCACAAAGAGGGAGCAACTGAGTCCAGAGATAGAAAGACACCCCCCCCCCCATGGTGTGCAAACAAAGGAGGGAGAGTCAGACTGGTTGAGAGCCAACCTCCAGATGTAAGGATGTTGTAGCACCACCATAAGGAGGTGCTATAACAGCAAGTAGTAAACCCTGTGACAGATCTTAATAGAGAAACCTCAGCAGAGTCCTTCTGATGCTGCAGAATGTATAGGGCAAAAGGACTCTCTATTTGAGACTTTCACATAATGCAACAGCTCTTCTGTTGCTCTTTCATATCGATCTTTATACAAACCATAGAAGATCCTGGGAAGTATGGACCAGTGAGCCTTAGTTCATTAATTATCATTCCAAACAAACTTGTTGATAAAGAGATAATTTTAAAACAGCTAGATGAATATGTGCAGATAAATTTATTTAGCTTCTGTAAAGGAAAATTTTGCCTCTCCAATCTACTAGCATTCTTTGACCTAGCTACTCTTTTGTTGACAAAGGGAGAATCACTGAAGCAGCATGCCTCAGCTTTCAAGAACCCTCTGACAAAGTCCATCTCAAGAAGCTATTAAGGAAACTAAGCAGTGATGAGAGGAAGTGGTCTGTCATGGATTATAAACTGGCTAAGAGACAGCTGGCTAAGAGTAGGAATAAATGGACAGTTTTCAATATAGCACGATGGGGTGACCTCCAGAATGCTGGGCATTAAATATAGTCATCAATTATCTGAAAAAGGAGTGAACAGTGAGGTGACAAAGTTTTCAGAAGATACAAAGATACTGGGGGTATTATCTAGTTTCTTCAAGACTAGAGAAAACTTCAAGACATATAGCAAATCTATGCAGTGTGGCACATGAAACTGAGTATTAGCGAATGAAAGATAATGCACATTAAAAGGAAGAAGGTGAGCTGTTGGGTTCTCAGCCATCATCATTCGGAGGGGGGAAAGACTGTGGCGTTATTTGTGGGCAGCTAAGTAAAACATCTCCTCAATTCTTAATGGTGGTGAAAAAAGCAAACAAAATGTAGGGATATGTAAGGATTGAGAGAGAATTCTGAACATATTATGTCGATATATAAATCTGTAATAAACAGTCCTCCAGAATACTGTCACCAGTTCTGTACATCAAATATCCAAAAAAAATCTATAACAGAAATGGAAAGCTTTAAAGACTGGTAACAAAGATGATTGGATGAATGAAAAGATTTTCAGATGAGGGGAGAGAGCTGAGATTAGGAATACTGTATTCAGAGGGGAGAGATGGATGGGAGCATGTGACGATGAATGGGTCTAGAGGAGGTAAATCAGGTACTACTATCTGTGTTGTCTCATAATACAAGAAGGGGGCATCCAATGAAGTAAAACGCAAGAATTTTAAAACAGATAAAGGGAATTAGTTTAATACAACACATAATTAAGTGTGGAATTCATTATCACAAGAAGTTGAGGCTGAGTGCTTGGCCTGTTTTTTTAAAATTGATAGGACGTTTGCATGGTTAATGAAAACATTCAAAGGTTTCAATTTTCTTGCTGCAGTATAATCACTGGAATTTAGAAACCAGCTCTGTTGATGATGCAAAGGAAGGGATAGAATTCAGATTGCCATCTTAAGGGTGTGGTTGGCTGTGCTGGAACTAAGGATAGGTCTATACTACTTTAATCAGCATCATCTCTAAATGCAAAGAGGGAGCAGATCTTTTGCACTGATAGTTACTTTTCAGAGTAGAACTGAGCTTTGAGCTCTGAAGGGGTGGCCAAGAATATTCAGAGTGTGAGGGGGAACTCAAATGTGAGAAACAGTGTAAAAACAGAGGAAATATTTTCACTTAGTCATTCAAGTTGCCTGTCCCTCTTAATGCTGGTGCTACATTTTGAGCCGAATTTAAGCCATAGCAAAGGATAACTGATGCCATCTACATTTAGGTAAATCTATATTTCAAAAGGTATCATCTCCAGTTTTGCCTTAAACATTATATTCCACCCTTGATAAGTTTTTTATCACTATAACCACCCAATGCTTCAGTTTCTCTCTCTTATATAGGATCAATATATATGTGTATAGTCACTGGGGTAGTTAAAAAACCAGCATTTAGATTCATTTTGAATCTCTAACACAGACTATTCCAAGAAGTTGGAAACAGTTAACAAGCTAACTGTAAATTACAGATAAAACTTACCCTCTTTTGTACAGAGCTTTGTGATCTTGGAATATAAAAAGCTATGTAAGTGCTAAGTATTATTATGGTGGTGATGTATGGCTCCATCAAGGATTCTCCTGAGTTCTTCCAGTTCTCTTTTGTTCAGAGAGAAGCTTTTGATGCCAACATTTGTTACTGCAAGTATATAAGGCTATGTCTACACTAGTACTTTTGTCATTATAACTTTTGCCTGTGAGGGGTGTGAAAAAACCACATCTCCGAGCAACATAAGTTTCACCGACAAAAGTGCCAGTGAGGACAGCGCTATGTCTCTAGAAGATGCTTCTACCAACATAGCTACCATTGCTCATTAGGGGTGGTTTAATTTTGCTGGCAGGAGAGCTCTTTCCCACCAGCATAGAACAGCCATGCAGGACACCTTATAGTGGTTCAGTTGCAGCGGTATACTGTGCCGCTGTAAGGTCTGCAGTGTAGACATAGCTTAAACCTTTGCAGATCCTTTGCTCTGCTGGCACTTATTATTGATACAGGCCCATTTGGTAATTGCCACCTAATTAGCCTAACTGCCTTAGAATTTTTTCTCTCAACTTAATTAACTGCACTGTCAATGCTAACATTGATACCAGTGCATTCTCAGGCCATGCCCTTATGCCTTTGGACTTCCAATTTGCATCTTTACAATATTTCACTGGCAAGGTGAGGACTAAGACCTTGTCTACATTGCAAAATTAAGTTGACCTAAATTGGACTGATCTACAGCCACTGCAGTAATTGCTGCTGTTTTTCATGTCCACACTACCCTCCTTCTGCTGGTGGTGCTCCTCCTTGCTAGGAGCGCTTGCACTGACTTAAGTGGGGCAGTGGGCATGGTGGGAGACTGACAGCTTGAGCTATGAAACCCACATAAGACTGTCAGCTCAGGGCTCTGGTGGCAAGGCTCCAGCTGTGAGTCCCGAGCAGGGCTGACAACCAACAAGCGATGCAAGTAACAGTGTCTACATAAACACTTCATCCACCTAACTACATTGACCTAAGCACTGCACCTCTCGTGGAGGTGGTGGTATGATGTCGTGTAATGGGTGATTTACATGGAAGAAGCAATGTTGCAGGGTAGATGCTTACAGAGTTAGGTCAACATAAGCTGCCTTATGTCAACCTACCTGTAGTGTAGGCCAGACCTAAATTACCTAACAATTCTTTTCCATCTGTAATTACTTTGAATCCATGGGTGGTAGGTACCTCGCTAAAGAACATTTCATTGAAACATTTCTTATAGACCAAAGATTGTCATGCTCTGGTTGATGGACCTTTGGTGGTCCACGAAGAGCTGGCTGATCACGCGGCACTCACTCTCTCTTACTTCCAGATGCTCAGCTGCATTAAAAGTCAGCTACTATACGAAAAATTTCTTAATACTACTTTTCCTTGTAAGCAATCGCTATAGTTTCCACAATGATGTTCTGCAGTCACCAATGGGGAGTAGACCTGATCCAGAGACAAGTTCTGTATTAAAATGTGGTCTACGTTAACCCAAAACTTTTCATAATCTGTTCTGGTCTCTTCAGGCCATATTTTTCTCCCTTGTCAGTTTTACTCCATTGACTTTAGTGGATTTACTCCTATTTACACTGTTGACTCAGATCCTTTATTTCTGTCCCGCCTGAAGGAAGAATTGTAGCTCTTTCTCTTTTTATGAAAGACAACCAAAACTTATCTAAAGGGCAAGTGTATTTCTTGTGATGAACAGCTTGCTCTGTAATATATCACCTCTTCTCCCATGCCCTTCAAATGACAGAAATTAATTCACAATCAGGTGAATGTATTGTGTACCTTCCAAATAGCAAAAGGAATTTGCAAGGTAGGCAGTCCTAGCAGGAATCTAGCAAGAGACTGACTAGCCTTTCCTCTAAAATGGATGACTAGAGCTGGCCAAATTTCAGCAATCAACTTGGACCCAGATTCTCAAAGTATTTAGATGCCTAACTCCTATTGTTAAGAGTTGGGTACCTAAATACCTTTGAAGAACTGTGCCTTGAAGAGCTGTTCCTAAATTTTTAATCTATATTTTGCTAATATGTGCCTCAGACTATTTCCAGCCATTGACATCTTTGTTAGGTCCCCTCATCAGACAACCAGCAATGCTGTTTGGAAACCCCTGTTGACCAAGAGGAAACATGGGCCCAAGTGTACAAGAGTTCACTGGGGCTCGACCCTCTCCGGGGTGGAGGGGAGCCATGCCAGCTCACTACACGCCAATGGGTCTGGGGAATTAGTCCGGCCTAGAGGTCTCCCTCGGTAGCCCTTGTGGTAGCCAGCTGAAAATGTGGTTGGTTTGACCCTGGCTCAGGTGAGGCAACAACTGCTGAGTCAGGGGGCCCAGGCCCTCAGGCAGGGCTGAGCAGTAACAACAGTCATAAGCTCAGCCCTAGGTCAGGGCGGGAAACAGCCACTGAGGCAGGAGGCTCATGCCCTCAGGTAGAGCTGGGCCATAACAACAGAGATAAGCTAGGCCCTAGGTCAGGGCGGAGCAACAGCCACTGAGGCAGAAGGCTCAGGCCCTCAGGTAGGGCTGGGCCATAACAACAGTTCTAAGCCCCGGCCCTAGGTCAGGGTGGGGCAACAAATGCTGAGTGAGGGTGCTCAGGCCCTCAGGCAGAGCTGAGCAGTAATAATAGGCTCCAGTCTCCTCAGGCCAGGGAGAGGGGGAGTCTGCCACCCAGGAGTTGGGTGGAAGGGGGGGCACAGACCCTCCCACTCCACTGTGTCCCAGCCCAGGGCCCTAACAGCAGCTGACAATCCGCTGCTTAGTCAGTGGGAATCCTAGCCATAACACACTGACATAGGCTCTGGTCGTGCTGCAGCCAGGCTGGGGTTGGCTGCCCCCGGGCTACTTCCACACTCCCCCTCGGGCCCGACCTCGGTCCTGTCATTGGCCTCTGGGGGGTCCAGGAGCATGGATTCGCTGGGGCAGGGGTTGGTCAGCACGTCTGGCAGCTCCCCTGTATAGCGGGCACAGGGCAGCTCCGGCATGTCACAGAAGCAGAACTATATACTGAATGAATATCATTTAATTTATGTAAATTTAGGAAGGATCAATCTATTTATAAGGTAGGGCTTCTGCTGAAATTTCTTATGTTTAACCAATTGGTCAAAAGAATTCTTTTTACACTGTCTATGGTATTTTTGATTAACTCTGAAACAGCATGAAAGTCAGCGTGTGCCTTTATTTTACAAAACACAAAACGAAAGAGCCAGCAAGAGATAGTTAACATTCTCTAACAGAAACTGTAGTGAAATGGAGTACACCATTTCTTCCATGTGACAGATGTGTTTTGGTTTTTTTGGAGGAGTGGATGTGCGGGAGAGAGTAAGTAAAACCCAAGATGACCTTCCTCTTAAAGTATATTAAAATCTGACTAGAATTATGTAGGGCAAATTTGCTTCCAGCTACAGCATGTTGTGAAGGAAAAGCAAATTTTAATTTTGATGAGGGAGGTGAACAGGGCACCATAGGTAATAAATTATGCTTAAAATACATTAAATAATCACTCAGACCCATAAAAGATTTATTGTTAACAGAGCTGACAACAGCTGTTAATCATAATGTTTTTGTTGCCCAACTGTCTGATGGAAAAGAGAGCATTTGTCTTATCCCTTTAAAGCAGGGATTGGCAAAGTTTGGCATGTGGACCGCCAGGGTAAGCACCCTGGCGGACGACCGGTTTGTTTACCTGCTGCGTCCACAGGTTCGGCCAATTACTTAAATCTATGTAACTGACATTGGAATCTGGCCACTGATATTTTTCCTATGAATGGTTTTAGCAAAAATGCATGCCATAAATGATGATGTTCATGCCAGAAAAGACTAGAAATAAAAAACATCTTTGAGTCTATAAATCAATGCATCAAACTCAGAAAAATGTTCCTAAAAGTAGTATTTCAGCTTTTTTTTTTCTTAAGTAAACAACTAAATGTGTGGGGGGGAAATCAGTTCTGTTGAAAGATAATCTCCTTGTCAATCCCATAACAAAGGAAAGGACTATGTTAACATGAATTAACTTGTCAAAAAGAATGAGCCAGGCAGGATAACTGATATTCTTGATGTTCCAGTAATCTTTGGTATAGTTTATTGTTCATCTCTCTCTAAGCATTGGTGTGTGTATGTATAACCTGTTGTATTAATTAAGATGAAATAAATGGGGCAAAGGTGTTAACATGACGCAGTGTCCAAAATTAAACAGTGTTAAACAAAGTCAGGGTTCAGTATACAGAGACCTCAGCCTGCTTAGAACCATGGTAAACACACCATTACAAATCCACTGTAAACTTTTTTTAAAAAGATAAAGAAAGGAAGGAAAAACAGTTAAAGCATTTGAAATGCCAGGTAATAAATAAGGCCTGCATTTTAACAACATCTCTTGTTCCTTTCCATTTAGCTGCAGGGAATTTTTGGAAGGAAAACCTCCTTTGCGACAGCTGTAGATGACATCAAAGATTCTCTTTCCCCAAAAGGACAGTTAAGTTAGTTAAGATGGGCTAAAGCTCTTGTTGCTGCTGCTGTTGTTTAAGTCCAATCCTGTTTCATCCAAGGTGGTGATGATTTAGCTGAGGCCAGTGGAGGTGACAGTGTCATCTAGATCCTTCTGTCTGGCCCATTCTGGTCACGACATGTCTCAGAATCAGGACAGCGAAGACCTTGCATCCCAGGAGATGGTGGGGGGTGGCAGCCAGGATGGTGAAGCTCCCTCACCTAGTCCATATTTCTCCCCAGGGTCTTTCTTTAAAGGCCCACAAAGGGAATAATGGATGCAATAGTCCATCTCATTATTTGTCCACCAATTGGACTTAATTTCTGACACACTAATTTTAGTTCACTGATTTCTGGTTCCATGCTTTTCTTGTTTACCAGGCATGATCTTACCACAGCTCCTGAGTTACATCAGCAGGCCTTTTTGCCTGGACTAATTCAGTCATTGTGTCCCTTTCAGTCCTTTTCCCATCAACATTTGTTGTTATAGGTCAGGGATTGGCAACCTCTGGCACGCAGCCTGCCAGGGTAAGTACCATGGCAGGCCAGGCAGGTTTGTTTACCTGCTGCGTCCGCAGGTTTGGCCCATCGCAACTTTCACTGGCCATGGTTCGCTGTCCCAGGCCTATGGGGGTGGCGGGAGTGGTGGCCAGCACATCCCTTGGCCCACACTGGTTCCTGCAGCTCCCATTGGCCTGGGACAGCTAACCGTGGCCAGTGGGAGCTGCAATCAGCCAAACCTGCAGGCACAGTAGCCCAGTGCTTACCCTGGAAAGCTGCATGACACAGGTTGATGATCCCTGTTATAGGTTACTGTGATGTCTTATGAACTTACACACACTTTTTACAGTTGAATTCACAAACAGGGTAAATTGGTAGGCCCAATTATCACAACAAACCTAAGGTATCTGGAACATCATAAATCTGTTATCCTGGTCATCTGATTCTTTATATAAATATCATTATGGCTTATTCTATTGATAATTTTTCCCTCCCACCCCCATTATTAATTGGCTATTTTATTGATACTAGAGAAGCTGCTTATGTACATGCTGTTCTGAGACATTTGTTCATCAGAGGCATTTGCAATAATGAATAGCAAAATGAAGTAGAAATCAGCAAGTTAGTGAATCGAAGTACCAGGTAGGGGCAGAAAATGTTAGGTGGCAGGAGGAAGTAGACTAGAGGACATCTGGAAGCTGGAGAGAATCCCTTCTGACATTTTCAGAAACGAGGTGCACTCTGATGCCTAATTTCTAGGCAAGCCACAAAGAGGCATTTCAGAGGTAAAATAGCAGCCATTGCGACACCACACCAAACACAAAGTTCACTAGCTAAGAACAAAGAATAACTTTTGTATTCTGTACTTACTTGAATGCGAGTACCACCAAATTGCCAGCATTCATTCACAAATCAAATATGAACTGAAGATTAGTCACTGTTATAACCTTGTGTGTAAAGGACTCCTTTGCATGTTGAGACAAATTACCCCACCTACCTTGTCTACAAAATAAGAAGTGAACCATGAGGAGAAAAGTTTGTAGACAAATATATTTTCAGGTGCTAGTACTGGTAATGGCAACCTTCATTCTCCTCTCAAGTAGGGCCTAATCCAAAGTCAATGGGAGTCTGTCCATTGACTTTCATGGGCTTTGAATTGGGCCACATAGAGGTGCATTACGGATTAAGTTCAGGAGAAGATGCACCTCTGTGAAGGTGTTGGATATGGCTCAGAAAGAGGACCACATTCTAGGTGAAAGAAATGTCCTTGTCTATAAACATTTCTTGCCCTTCCCACTCCCTAGGCAAAAGTCAAATTTCAAGGGAAAAAGACTCCCATTGATTTCAGTGGGCTTTGGATCAAGCCCTCTGTGAATTTTTTTGTCATCCAAAACTCCCATTGACTTCAGGGGGAAATTTTGTATCTTCTTTCTGGTGTTTGTTAAAACAGGCATAGATGTTAATGCTCAGGAAACAATCATTATGATATTTTTGTTATTGTTTTTGCCATATCTCACTCTTCAGACAGGATGCCTCTTTATATTACTTTTTACTGAATATTCATTATAATATACTTTTTTAATAAAGGAAGTATACACAGGAGATTGGTGCTGTGCTTCATGGTGGAAACTAGTGCTATCGTGTACATTTTTTTTTCTTTTAAACCATACTGCATCCACTTTCACTAAACTCTACACTCTTTAAGAAGGTGGCATTAAGATAGCTGGAATGTTACAGATCTCTCTACTCTCCTATAATGTCTCATCTTTTTCTGTTGCTTTAAACTGATCCTCTACATGGTTTTACGAACTGGAATATACTAAACTAATCAGTATTATTTATTTCAGAGTGTTCAAGGTGTAAATCATTGCACCTCCATTGAGGTCAATGAGCTGTGCCAATTTATACCAACTGAGAATCTAACCCTTGGATTACTTGACCGCCCAAACAATGAACCTTTTGAGATTCACTCATCGTTATTACGATACCTTTTTTACAACCATGACTAAATAACAGAAATCAAATTCTTCTGCTCCTTTAGATCAGTTATTCAGTGGTCACTCTTAAAAGCTTACCAGTTGCATTATATCACTAAATAAGGTTATTACTAAAGAAATAGCTGTATTTCCTACAGCAGCATAAGGGGTACTGCAAATATTGAAGTAAGCATCCCTATTACTCTATGGCAAAAGTTTTTAAGGGTGAGCACTGTGGATAATGCTTCCATATTGCATAACATATGGTTCCTCATTTATTTCTCAGGAGGTAAGGAACAACTTTTGAAAAATTTAAAAGGGTTTTAGGAGCCACCTGGTAACAATGGTCATTTGCTCTGAAGATGATCCTTTCTTTGAATCTGAAGGACACTCTAAAATCAACAAAACAATGCGGACCACGAAACTTTAAATATTGAACTTTAAATACCTGCATTAACTTAAGCCCCAAACTGCTTTTCTTGCTGTCAGAAAATGGGTTGATGCTCAGCACTTTCTGAAAATCAGGCCCCTCTAAGGTGTCTCAGTTTGGACCCCTGTAACTTGAGGCATCTAAAATTATTGGCCACTTTTAAAAATCCTGGCCAATAGCATTCTCCTTGCTTATGGCCTTTCATCAACTCTGCTACCTCTCCAAGAATGCTCTGAATCTCATTGTGCAAATAAATGATTGTCATTGAGACTTGCAAAAAATGGTGTCATCTATAGAAAGATTGCAGATGATGATGCCTTGTAACAGTGGCAGTCACTGAACTTCATAAACACTAAATTGTAATCACTGAAACTGGCCATTATTTTTTTTAATGTGATGCTGACCACTTTTAAAGCTATATCTTAAAGCTCAGAACTAATGACATGTTTAATATTCTGGAATAATTCACCTACCTGCACCAGAATCTAGTAAAAAGGATCCCCTGTGATACTGCCTGTGGCTGGCATGGCTTGCTGTGCATTTATCATAGTGCTCCAGACAATATTAGTATTTAATGACTGTGCTCTGATAAATCTGAAACTGGATAACAGAATTTCTTCCATCTAGTTGTACTTAGGGTAACATCAACTTTCATTTGTATCATAGCCACTTGCAGCCATTCAAATGTACTCCAGAAATGCTGAAAGGGATACTCTGTCACAGGGGTAGGCAACCTATAGCACGTGTGCCAAAGGCAGCACATGAGCTGATTTTCAGTGGCACTCACACTGCCTGGGTCCTGGCCACTGGTCTGCGGGGCTCTGGATTTTAATTTAATTTAAAATGAAGCTTCTTGAACATTTTAAAAACCTTATTTACTTTACATACAACTATAGTTTAGTTATATATTATAAACTTCTAGAAAGAGACCTTCTAAAAATGTGAAAACTATTACTGGCATGCGAAACCTTAAATCAGAGTGAATAAATGAAGACTCGGCACAGCACTTCTGAAAGGCTGTCAATCCCAGCTCTATCAAATCACAGCTGAATGAAAGATCATAACAATGAGTCTGTCTTTCTTACTGTCTTTGGATTACTTTAATGAAAAGCATCTGTATTCCAGAAAGGAAGCAAAAAATATAATTAATGAACGACGCAACTGAATAGGAATACTGTCTAAGTGATTCATTAGGAAGTAGTTTCAAGAATATTTATTTTGATATACTCTTTATATAATTAATTAGCAGCATAATAAAATGAAGACACTCATATGATTGCACTCCTATTTTTATACCTCTGAATTAAATATTACAATGCCCCAGTTACCTGCAACTGTTCTGGAAACACTGGGAGTCTCTGCAGTAAATGGTAAGGGCAGCAATCATGGTGGATGCAATTAATGCAACAGGGAGCCTTGTATTGACAGGAGACCTTGTTGTACTCATAACTACCAATCAAGCCAGGAGTCTGACACACAAAATCCAACATCGCAACTCAAAGAGACTAATAACTGAATGTTTGTGAATACTGAAAAGACAGTAACCTTTTCCTCTAACTGGTGTTCTTTGAGATGTGTTGCTCATGTCTATTCAACTTAGATGTGTGTGCTGGCCATATGCACCAGTGCCAGAAGTTTTTCCCTCAGCAGTATCTAGCTCTGGCACTCCCTGAAGTCGTGTGCACATGCTGCGGTATATAAGGGGCCGCTGGCTCCCCCCACCCTCAGTTCCTTCTTGCCGGAAATGCTGATAGTGGGGAAGGAGGGTGAGTTGTGGAATGGACTTGACCAACGCCTCTCGAAGAACACCAGTTATGGACAAAGTTAACTGTCTTTTCTTCTTTGAGTGCTTGTTCATGTCCATTCCATATTAGGTGACTCCCAAGCAGTACCCCTTGGAGGTGGGTAGGAGTTCATGGATGTGTAAATTGCAACACAACTCGGCCGAACCCAGCATTTTCCCTGGCCTGCTGAGTGATGGCATATTAGGCTGTGAACGTGTGCACAGAGGACCACGTCATGGCTCGACAGATGTCTTGGATCGGGAAGTGTGCCAGGAAGGCCGCCGAAGATGCCTGTGTTCTGGTGGAGTGGGCTCTGACGATCGGCAGCAGAGGGATTCCTGCTAACTTGTAGCAGGTTCGAAAGCAAGATGTGATCCAGTTAGAAATCCTCTGCATGGACACTGGGAGGCCGTTCATCCTACCAACTGTAGGGATGAAAAGCTGAGTCAACAGAAAGGCTTTGTCAGATCTATGTAGAAAGCTAGGGCCCTTCTTATGTCCAAAGCGTGGCGGCACCTCTCTTCCTAAGTCTCATGGGGCTTAGGGCAGAAAACCGGAAGGAAGATGATGTCCTGGCTCACGTGGAAAGTAGACACCACCTTGGGAAGCTGTCCTTATAAAAGACCAAGTACCCTCAAAATGGATGCTTGCCCATCTGCTTATTGTGGATTGAGCTGGACTGAGAAGCCTATGAAGGCTGGTGGCTAGAATGCCGCTTGTAGCCTCTGGATTTCTTATGGGGATGCTCCTGGCAAGAGTGACTCTCCTGACCCTGAGGCTGCTGAGGCTTAAACCATTTGTGGACAGGGCCGGGAACATACAGGCCCAATATTTTCAGGGTCGTGCAGGAGTCCTTGAGGCCACGGAGCTTATTGTCCGTCTGTTCTGCGAACAGGGCTTGCCCATCGAAGGGGAGGTCTTGCATTGACTGCTGAGCCTCCGTGGACAAACCGGAGAGGAGTAGCCAGGAAGTCCACCGCAAAACGACAGCCGAGGCTGTGGTTTGGACGACGGTGTCTGCTGCATCCAATGACGCCTGGAGTGTTGCCCTGGCCGCACTCCTGCCCTCCTCCATGATCACCCGGAACTCCTTCCTAGAAGCCTCAGGAAGGGATCCCTCGAACTTGGCCATGGCTTGCCACAAGTTAGTCATAGCATCCCAGGATGGTCTGATGGTTGGCTACCATCAACTGGAGACTAGAGGACAAATAAACATTATGCCCAAACAAGTCTAGTCTCTTGGAATCTTTATTCTTAGGGGTAGCTCTGGGTTGACCCTTTCGCTCCCTGTGGTTAACCACCTCTACCACTAGGAAATTTGGGGCAGGGTAGGTGTACAGAAACTCATGGCCCTTGGATGGCACAAAGTACTTGCGCTCAGCCCTCTTGAAGATGGGGGGCAAGGAGGAAGGAGTTTGCCACAGGGCCTTGGTGATCTTTGAGACCGTTTCATGAAGGGGCAGAGCCACCCTGGCCGGTGCTATGGAGCACAGGGAATCAAAGAGAGTCTCCAAGGGCTCCTCTAACTCCTCTGCCTGAAGACTCAGGTTGGTGGCAACCGTCTTCAATAGTTCCTGGTGTGCCTTAGCATCATCCTGAGGAAATGGGGGAGGGATCCCCATTATGGCCTCATCTGGTAACGACAAGGAAGTTGCTGGTGCCATAGGGTCCTCCGTGACCATCAGTGGCCCAGTGGCTTGCTACCCTACTTCCCTGTGGACCTTCAGGATCCTTGTCTCTGAGGCTTTGTACACCAGGGGACGGTGGGAAAGAGAGGCAGCTGGTCTCTCTGAGGATCTGGACACCAAGTGGGCGACTTGGGAGGGCTGGGTGAAGCCCCACGGGTTCCATGGGTACCACAGCACCAGACATTGAGCCTGAGGTCACAAGGCCAGTTTTGATACCAATAATGTAGCCGGCACCTCTGGTACTGGGGCTTGCCCCACCATCAGGGAACTTTGCTCTGAACCAGAATTGGAGCCTGAGTGATCACTCTGAGGTGACAAAGACAGGGCGGAGCGGTGGCTCTGTCCCAAACAGTGCCAGTCACTCTACCTGGAATCTGGACCTCAAAAGGTCCACTAGTGCAGCCCCCTATGCTGTGGCAGCACCAACTAAACCTGGACAAACACCTGACAGGGATGATGTAGCATGTTCCAGTGATGGGGATTCTACAAACTCCCTTGGAAGTCTAGTCCAGAGCTTAACTATCTTTACAGTTAGAAAGTTTTTCCTAACATCTAACCTAAATTTCTCTTGCTGCAGATTAAACCTATTACTTATTGTCCTACCTTCAGTGGACATGGAGAATGATTGATCTCTGTCCTCTTTGTAACAGCCCTTAACCTATTTGAAGACAGCTATTAGGTCCCCCCTTGTTGTCTTTTCTAAACCTTTATCATTTTTGATGCTCTCCTCTGAGCTCTCCTCTGTTTGTTCACATCTTTCCTAAAGTGTGGTGCTCAGAATTGGTATTAGCTGAGACCTCACTGGGCCAGGTAAAGCAGGACAATGACCTCCCATATCTTATGTAAGACACTCCTGTCAATTCACTTGAGAATATAAGCTTTTTTTGCAACTGAATCATATTGTTGGCTCATATTCAATTTGTGATCCACTATCACCCCCAGATCCTTTTCTGGAGAACTACTACTTAGTCAGTTATTCCCCATTTTGTACTCATTCATGTGATTTTTCCTTTCTAATTGTAGTATTTTGCACTTGTCTTTATTGAATCGTATCGTGTTAATTTCAGACCAATTCTCCAATTTCTTGAAGTTGATTTGAATTCTAATCCTGTCTTCTGAAGTGCTTGCAACCCCACCCAATTTGATGTCATCTGCAAATTGTATAAGCGTACTCTACACTCCATTGTCCAAGTCATTAGTGAAAATATTGAATAGTATCAGAGCCAGGACAGATAATACAGGATGACAAGACTTGGCTTTGCAGGGGATGCCTTGTGAACATTATAAGAAAGTTATTGGAATACATTTCTTTAATTTCTCTAGGGATATGATAAACCTGGCAAGGTAGAGTCATTCTCTCACTCTAGCTCATTGTATATTTATACACATGGAAGAACTGCAACAGGCAAGATAGAGAGAGATGACTCATCAGCATACCCCATAGTCTAGTGGTTATTGTGCTCAGCCTGGAGGTAGGAAATCCATGTCCAAATGTCTTTTCTCTATCAGGCAGAGA
Source organism: Chelonoidis abingdonii (assembly GCF_003597395.2). NCBI lineage: Eukaryota > Metazoa > Chordata > Testudines > Testudinidae > Chelonoidis > Chelonoidis abingdonii. Next base: position 83,706,182 of record NC_133771.1, on the reverse strand, counting down.
GAAGGATTGAACTGGGATCTCCTACATTCTAGGTTAGTGCCCTAACCAGTGGGCTAAAGATTGTAAGAGAAGCCATCTCCCCTAGCTGTTTTGTGTGGAGTTGGGCATGCTTTGAGAACACCTACCAGATCAGCCTCTGCAGACACGTTAGGTAGGCAATGACTATCTTCTGGTTTGAGGATTCCATTCAGGTTTGGGTGTAAGATAGGCACTCAAGTAGCTGCACTGATGCATTGTGCACATGCCCAGTGGCAGAAATTTAGGCGCCTAAGGGACTTCTACAGTGAACATTTAGGTGCTAAGGGCTTTAGGTGCCTCCAAAGTTAGGCAGCTGAGAAGAGATTTTCAAAAGTGGAAATTAGGCATCTACATCCTTTTGTGGGTCTGGGACCTAGTAGCTGAGAATAGGCCAGGAAGGAAGAATTAAGTCAAGCCAAATTTAAGAAGCAGAGGGTTCCATCCTACATCTCCAGCAAGTTGCTGCACCTTGTATCTGGAACTACACCTGGACAGAGGCTAAGTACTACCCCTGGCACTTTTAAATGTTAAAGCCTATCTAGAATACTGTCTAATGCTTTACACCTTATTTTCAGCTAAGGATCCTATAAAGTACACAAATACTACAGTGGTCATCTGAAAGTCCCTGCAGGAGAAAAGAGAAAAACTATTAATGAACTTTAAGCTTTAACATTTTGAATGACATATGAAACTTTTGCGTAAATTAAGCCTGTTAGATCTGGAACAGAGAATGAATACTGCTCCATAATTTGAATTTTGGTTTCTTTGGTAGTGCAATATATGAACGACAGAATTGTATTATGTTGAGATATGACCTGGGTTTTGTTTATTTTATTTTTTTATTTCCTGCTTTTATTAGTCTGTAGTAAAAAGTAGAATTTAGTTAATAACACAAATGGAGTCATAAATCCTCTGTCTTGAATTATACTGAATGCTAAATAATTTTGGCTTTTTCTTTAGGAAAAGTCAGTCTTCTGATATGGCTTTTCAAAAATTTATAAAGACTTGGATTCCAAGTGACTAATATTCCCTCCATATTGGCCTCTTCAGATGACCTGAAAAAATGAAGTATTAGAGGGGGTGGAGGGAAATCTGTAGCCTATAAAGAAATATTTTATTATGTTACCATAGCTGTCTCTCTTGCTGTTTAAGTTATCTTTATTGACAGAGAAGACAAAAGAATGCAGAAAAGAAAAAAAGCATGTGCACTGAAGATTTAGTGAACATCCAAGATATTCTAAGAAAATAAAATATAACCTCTCACTAAATTATGTCAGAGATACAGGAAATGGAGCGACTTGACAGTGGTAAAGGAAGAGAAATAGAGTTGTGAGGAACCAGTTAGTGGATATAAATCTGAGGAACTCAGGGGTACTACCTTCTAAAAAATTAAATCAAATCTTATGTTATTGACCCCATCATGAGGAAATAACTAATTCTTCTCCAAGGGAAGATAGGATGTCAGTATCCCTTAAATGAGCAATGTTTAGGTGCTTGCTCAAGAAACCATCTCTTGACCATAATGATGTCACCTAATTACTGCTTTTTAGTTTGGAGGCAGGGCTGTTGAGAAGGAGATAGCAAGACAACCTTGGTATTTTATGGAGTAATCAGATTTCCATGATCCTGGTAAGATGAGTCATGGTGGTGAGTCTCTACTTCTCTTATGTAGCCTTATGCCTTCTCTGTCATAGATGGGTTTTGTCTCATGAGTTGATACTAATCCTCACTTTCATATGTCCATGATGATTCTGTTAGCTCTAACAAAAGTCTTTGATACCACGGAGTTCCAACTTACTCTTGGCTGCCAAGGAGTTGTTCCTGCAGCTGGGAATTGCCAAAGCACAAGGTCATGCCACTACACCAGCAGTTGGGAAGGGGGAGGATAAAATATAGCTGCTGTACTGGCTCTATGCCAGGTAAGGAATCCCCCTACACTATGGGAATTCCTGGGTAGATGGTTGTCAGCAATGCATTACTGCTGCTTTATGTTGCCAGAACTGTGCAAAGGCAGCAGTTTGGAACCAACAATTAGACCCTTGATGTCATTCATCTGACTTTCCTTTGTACACTTTTTTACAAGTGCATGAAATTTTTACAGTTAAAAATGTGTACTTGATATTTTGCATGACTGTTGCATGGGACAACGCCTGTTGTAATTTGCTTTTGTATTTATTTCATTTGATCTCAGAATGAATCATTTTAGGCAGATAAAAAATACAAGACTTTTGAAATGAATCCAAGAGGAGATTAATTACTCAGCTGGCTGATTCAAAGCATGATAGACAAGGAAAATATATCCTCATTATGCAATTTTATATCCATTCTGTTATTTTCCCACTCATCTTGTAGGTACTCATATTTCTAATATGGATCAGTCATGAGAGAAATTATCCTACAGGAAGATGGGATCTAAGACGAAGATTTTCAAATGTGATTTTTAGGTCCTCAGGTTTTGAGCTTGGGACCTCTCATAAGAGCTTGAGCTTCAGTGAATAAATGCCCAATGCATTATGAAAACCAGGTGTCTCAGTTTGGGACTCAAAAATTAAGGCTCACAGAATGACAGGTCTCTTTTGAAAATCTTTACCTAGATCTTCTGTCTTCTCTCCCTATTTTGTGATGCCCTGATAAACTATTTGAAAGCAGTAATGGTTTTGTTAGTAAATCAGTACTGACTATTGCCCTTTTCCACACTAATTCCACCAAATGTGCACTTTTTATACACATGCATCCCAGTGTACTGCACTGAGACTAAATTTAGAAGGATATTTGTAAACTCAGTCCCAAATTTCAATGGCTAGAAAATATGTGATATAGATCTGAGTGGATTAAAATAGGCAGCATTATGGTACATTAACTGTGCCTGGATGATCCATGCTGTGGAAGAATTTAGGTTTCTTGGTCATTGCTTGAGATCAAGAACAATTAGAAAAAGTACCTCGCAGATAAGTTACCAAAAAGCATTAGAATTTCTCCTTTCTCCAATAATGAAGAGCATTTTTAATTAATGAGTAAACCATTAATCATTAAGAATCACCAGTAAGAATTCATCAACCAATATATTAATTAATCTAATTTCCCAAGGTCAATTCCCCACATCAGTTATACTGATTTATATGAATGATTGGATCTTTGTAGATACTTTAATTAGACAAAAATAGAAACTTCAGAAGTTCTCTTCTCTTCATCTCTATCCCATCTGTTATTAGCCCAATGAAAAATAAACATAATGGATCAGGAACATCCTTAAAGCAACTGGGAATGAATATGAACCAGTGATCAGAAACCTTCAACTCTATCCTTATATCTGAACCTTGTATACGTGAGACAAAGATCACAACAATGCAAGGAAAAATACGAATAATCATGGGAAATGTAAGCCTACATAACCACTGATTTAGTAGTGTAGAAATCTCAAATAAATGGTGTTGCTAGAATTAAGAATTTTCACGACCTAATATACAAATCAGGATTGAGAAAAAACTAGTGAATACTACTTCACACTCTCAGAAAGGAGTACTTTTTTATTAAATGTTAGAATTTTGTGCTACTTCTAGGAAAAGAGGGGAGTATGTCAGATTTAAAAATTTTATTACAGTAAATGCTTGAAATGAAATATACACAGGTTGAGAGGGAAGGTACTGTACATCTGGAGTCAGGCTTGGGTTATTGGGGGTTACAGATACCGTTTGCAAGGACGAAAAAATACATACGTATCGCATAACCCACATAGACCCAGATTAGGGTGCAAGGGTTTTTTTTAAGTGTCAGTGAATAAGTGGGCTTGGGTTCGCCCCCCATGGAATGAATAAGGGGTCCAAGTCAGTATGTGTGAAGCGGATAAGTACATGGGTGGGGTGCGTCCCTTGGTTCCTCAGGGAAGGAAGTGGGTTATTTCCCTGGTCGGCTGTCTCAATTACTCAGTGTGGTATTGGCGGTGTCCGGTGATGTGTTCAATATAAATGTTTCTGGACCACCTGATGGCGTTGGACATCATGAGCTGTCTCATGAGATGGGTGAAGCGTCGACCGACCCCACATGCTCTCAGAACCAGCTCATGCGAGGGTGCCATGAGCCCAGGGCTCCCACGATCAGGGCGTGCACCTGGACTTCATAGCCCTGGGCTCTCAGGGTAAGCCAGTGAGGCATACTTCGATTCCTTATGTGCTTGGGCCTCGTGGAAGGCAGGTGACCGGTTTTCGAAAGGCACCGTGACGTCTACCAGGAGGACCTTCTTCTTTTCTGCGTCCATCACGACGATGTCGGGTCGCAGTCAGCTGTCTGTTCCAAGGGGTGGTGGAGTCGACGGTGATCAGGGAAGGTGGGATGGCTTTCACTAGTCGGTTCTGGATGGCATTGTGGCGGTGCCGCCAGGCTACGGAGTGCTGCTTGCATCCACACAGAACGTGCGGCAGGGTCTCGTTCACGTAGCCGCACTTCCTGCAGTGCTTGTCCCGGCTGCCGTGGCAGATGGGTCCGTTGAGGGGAACGCAGTTGAGTCGGGCCCGGTGGATGAACCGCCAGTTTGCAAACCTGGTGAAGCTGCCCCCGGGGAGGAAGTGGTTACTGGCATCCCACTTGCTGGACACCTCAAACACCTTGCCCTGGTCTGGCTTCTGCTTGAGGTTCTCGGCATAGTGGTAGCGCATGGCGTCTTTCAGGGACCTTTCTAGCATGGCTCTGGCGGTCGGGGTGATAATGGTGTGGTCCGGGGTCTTTACGTGTGGCACCAGTATTCCCAGCTCCCGGCGTTCCTCGCACCACTTCCAGTAGCAGCCGATCCTCTTACTCAGGCGTCTTGAGGAGTTGTGGGCGCGGGTCCAGAGAGAGGATAGATCTCTCCCCTCTCTCCCGAACTCAGCCTCCAGGGAGCCGCTGAGGTAAGTGGCAACATCCCGCTCGGAGGGGGCCCTGGCGATGCGTTTCCTGACCACACCCCTTACGGACTCCCGTGCGATGCTCCTCATTGTTGGGTCCGGGCCCATCAGGAGGCAGAAGGTGTGGGTCATCACCAGCATGTCGCACAGGTCACCCATCCGAGGAACATTGGCACCGCCCTGTCTGTGGGAAATCCTAGCTCAACTGAATTCAATAGGAACTTTACCACTGACTTCTGCGGGGCCAGGATTTCACCCAAGCTGCTTTAGGCCTTTAGGCCTAGTCTATACCTATAACTTGACCTAGCTATATTGATCAGCGATGTGAAAAATGGTGTGCCCTGAGCAACGCAATTAAGTGGACCTAACTCCCCATGTAAATATGACTAGGTCAACAGAAGGCTTCTTCCGTAGACCTAGCAACCATGTCTCAGAGAGGCGGTGATTATCTACATCAACAGAAAAACCTTTTCCATCACTGTAGGAAGAGTCTACGCTACAGCAGCACTGCTACACAGCTGTAGCATAGACATATCCTTAGGGTGAAGAGGAGAACGGAGAGATTAGCTATACCATACAGTGACAAATATAGAGCTTGGTAACTACTTTCCAGTCAAGATCCCAGATGCTTTACTTCAGCGTACATTTTGCTAAGGAAGCTTAGGCCCAGAACCAGCAAACCATTTAATCACGTGCTTAACTTAAAGCATGTGAGACATCTCATTGAATTCAGTTTGTGTCTGCAAGACAATAAACACAATAGATTCACTTTGGACCTATTCCAGCACAAAACATTTAAATATCTTCTTCATTCTAAGGATTTGAGAAGTCCCACTGAAGTCAACTCTTTTATCTTCCAGGCACAAAAGCAAGCTTGGCTGAATTCGATTTTGTATTTTCTTTATAATTTGAGGGATAATATTGATGTTTATTTTTAAGCATTTTTAAAATTTTTATCTATTTACATTTTCTCAGTTGTGAGAAATTATGTGGGTGGAGTCAGACAACAATTATTTAACAACAGCAGATGTACAGATTCAAAAAGTTAAAGCTTTACAACTGGTAAAACACAAATTGTCAACATCATATGTCACAATATACAAAGTAAACATCCTTAAATCAAGCTCTCTAATAAGTTCTCAAGCAGCATTTTTCCCATCTTGCCTAGCAGTAAATTTCTATTATTGATGGAAATATTTTTGTTGGATTGTATGTGTGTGGTGAAATCGATGTGTACTGATAATAAAAATCTAGTCCTTCCAAGCCTATCCTCCTCCTATTTATGTTGTGCTATTGGCTTCAGAGGGAGCGCAGGATTGAGTCCAGAAATGGAAACACTGCAAAAATATAGCTGAAACTTTTAAAAAAAAATTACCTGAAAGTTGTGTTCACAACACCTAAAAGGCGGGTGTTCAGAAAGATGCTGTAAAGGCCTCTATCATTAAAATTTTAGGTTAATAGACTTCATATTACCCTATTAGATAGGTATGTTTTTCCCTGAAAAGGGTAGACTGTAGCCAGACCACAGCATTTTAGATCTATGTAAGGTAGGGCTGCTGTTGGAGATAATCATTCTGATGGTCTATTTTTCAAGTATTAGGAGAACAAATTAATGAGGAAGCATGTGTCTTCTTCCCTGACAAATTTGGAGCTCATATCTAAAAACATGGAGAGAGAAGCCATGGAAAGTGGATCTGAAAGTTGTTGCAATAGGTCCCAATTCTGCAATTTAAAATGCATAGGTAGATTGCTGCATCCATTTTCACCAGGACTCCATGTGGGCACAGCAGTTTGACTGTATATTTTAATTTGCAGAATTGGGCCTTAGTCCTCACAGCTGACCACTATAATATTATATCACTGGAAATCACAACTGAGGCTTCCCACACTTAGTGTTTAAAATGTGCATAGCTCAAACTCTAGTTCGGAGTAGTCAATAGGTGGACCATGGGCCAAATCCGGACTGCCAGACCCTTTTGAATGGGCTGTGAAATCTTTTTATTTATGTATTATCATTATTATTTTCTCTGGAGTTTGGACCTTGACTATATCTTGACCAAGAAATCTGGACCTTGACAAAAAAATAATAATTGATTACCTCTGAGGGTTGGCTTCTGTAACAACTGGAACTGTGCATTTTATATCTGAAATTTTTATGTATTAACTTGGAATTACAAGACTGTCTATGTCAATCCCTAAACTATATTTCCACAAAGTGGCCACTAGAATTTGCAATTAACATACTAAAAGAGATATACATTAGATCTTGTCTTGTTTTAGAATAAACAGATGTGTCACAACTGAAGATGGTACAAACAGAAACATTACAATCATGTAATGAAGTATAATTTTCATAATGCATTTCATAGAGCAATATATGCTGGGTAACTAGAAAAACAGAAGGAAATTAGATTTTTGTTTAGATAGACTATGTCCTCTAGAACTATTCATTTCTAAGGTAATGGTTTAAAGGAAGATGCAATTCTAGTTGGTTCTATTGTTGTTCTGTTTTTAAACACCTGAGCAGCAGTCTGTGAGAGAAGCTGCATATAAGTACCTAGATTGTCCAGTGAGGAGATAGATAGATGACACGTTACATCACTTTTAAGATAGAGGAGTTTATAAAAGGAGCTCTTTGGCTAAGCAGGCTCTGAAGCGATCTGTCACAGCTGGCAGTGCTGCAGCTATGTCAGGTCAGGAAAAAACATGACAGAGTTCTGAACTGCCAAAACCATAGTAAAATCTGCAATATTCTGGCTCTTCCACTTCAGGGGTAGTCTGTAAGTGCTTTTCACATTGGGCCTGAATAAGGAGTTTGCCAAGGTAAGATGTTCAGGATCTAGCCCCGAATCCATAACAGGTATACATTTTCTAAAGATTGTTTTTATTTCTTCCCTCTGTTCTGTATTTTGGCAATAAAAGTTAACTGCTTATTTATTCTGAACTGTGGTTTTGGCTGTTAAATAGGGGCAATTCCTTGCTGATGCTCCCAAAAGAAACTGAACTCTGTCCCCAGGGGAGGCTACTATCTTCCCTCCACAATAGTGCCACAGAAGAAGTGGTAGACAACAATGAGCCTCGCATGGTGTGATGAACATAAGGTATTATTACAGTTCTCTTAACCTATTAAGAAGAATCATAAAATGGCGAGGGGAAAATAGAGAAGTTAACAAATGGTAGGCAATGTGTATTGTCATTGTTTTAATTATCTGATTTTAGCTACCTCTGTGATGCAATTGCTAATTCTCATGATTTTATCCTGAATCTTGTGATATTTGCTCTTTTTCTTAAAGCCTCACCTGCAGGAATTATGTTCGTATCTAAGCTTTTCTTTAAAAAGAAAAACACCCTCATGAATGCAGAGAAAAGCTTGAAAATGTGAACCCGAGGTGGTCCAACAGCAGTAGGCAAATCAGAAGAATCCATAAAATGTATTAGTTTAAAATATCTCATTATTTTCTTGGGGAACCCAGCTCCTGATTATAGAATACTGGGGCTAGGTAAGACTATTGATGTATCCCAAGGTATACCTAGTAACTGGGGGGCAGATTCGGCTCCACGGATGTGGTAATACCTTGGTCTGCAAATACCTGTGTTTTCTATTGGTTCTACTCTAGGTGAGTAAGGGGACAAGCGCCTCTTCATGTTAACAAAAAAATTCAGTCACATTTATTTATTTTTAAAGACTTGCTTATTCTCCATTAATACAGCACCAGCCGCAATGGGGGCATATGAGGTATAGCTCATGCACCCAGCCTAAGCTAACCTGGGACGATCCCAGGACACGAAGCTTTGCTCCTCACATTCCATTCGCTGCAGGCTTGTATTTGCTGGGGGGAGGGGGTTGTTTTTTGGTCCACAGCAGAAGACAAATGCAAAAAAGTCAACGCCGGGGAGCACGGCTGGGGGCCACGGATCTACTATCTCCTGGCTGGCTCGCATCTATTAAGACCTGCAAGCGCTCGCTAGGGCGGAACAGAAGGAGCATTTCCCTTCCCGTTAGAACCGCAGCACAGCTCCGCTCCAGCTCACCAGGCGCAGGAGCCTGCTCAGGCCTGGCCTGCTGCCAGCTGGAGGGCAGGGGACGAGCACTGCTCGTCCCCCGGCCGCTGCGGAGAGCGGCAGTGGCCGGCCCGTCGGTCTCTCCGCCGGGCAGCGCCTGCGCGCTGCGGCCGCCCGCTGCCTGCCGGAGCTGCGCCCCGCAGCCCCTGGCGACTCCGCCCTATGTAGTCAAGCGCAGCTCGCTGGCGCGCTGCCCGAGGAAGCGGCAAGACGTCCCGCGCCTCAGCCCTGAGCCGGGAACTTTTCCTGAGCGCCCGGCAGGGGCAGAGGGCAGAAGTGGTGCTGGGTGGGCAGCCTCCCGGCGCACGGATACCCCCCCCGCCCCGGGCAGCTGCTCTGGGGCGTCCCAGGTAGCTTCTGAAATCAGACCGGAGGCGCGCTCCCAAGCGACAAGAACTTCCCGGAGCATGCGCCCGGGCCGGGTCAGCTGGGTGCAGCCCGCGCCCGGCCCTTCGCTCCCAGCGGCCCCGAGCCCCAGGGGGCCCAGCTCCATAACCCTCAGCTGCTCGCTGCCCCCGGAGCCCGCCAGAGCGGGGCTGTGTCGGGGGCGGCTGCGGCTCCCGGGGTCACCGCCCGCCCCGAGCCCCCTGCCAGCTGCGGGGTCCCGCCGCGCGGAGAGCCGGACTGAGCGGAGCGCTGCTCTTCTCCCCGCCGGGTTCCGCGCTCCCAGCACCCGCACCCCGCCCGTGGTGGTGTCCTGGCCCCGAAGGTCCTTTCTCCTCCCGGCACTCAGTCGGCTGCTCGTGGCAGCCCCTGTGAACGGGAAGCGGTAGTGTTGTGTTTGTGGCTGTCTTTAGGCGTGGTACAAAGTAACTTTGCAATATTGGCTGGGATACACGAATCCAGAACGAGGACCGCATTCCAAATGGAAAATCAAGTTGTGGTATCACAGATATTAAACATTATCCGCGGGAAATGCTTTGTTAGGAACTAAGGACAAATGTAAACAGTCCATATTAATTGTTGAAATAACGGATTTCATTGGAACAGGTGCTTTCCACATTAGATCTACATTCCTCTGTAAAAGGCTTCACTTTAAAAGTAGTACAGTAGTGAAATGTAGTAATTTTGTCTGAAATGTTTTGAGAACACTTAAAGGTTGAACAGCTTTGTGCTGCCTCATAAAATGTTCCCTTTAGACAATATTGCTTGCATGACACTTGCTCTGTAGCTACCTTTCCTCCTTGATTAGTAAAGCTATGCATGCAAAACGAAAATCTTTGTTTTGTAAGAATTCAGAGTTTATTTTCCCAGCTGGAAAATAATCTCTGTACCTGATCCTACAAGTTTTCCATGCGTAGAACTCCTTTTGCACATGGAGCACATAGAGGAATAGGTTTTCTGTGTAATAATCTTTTCACAAGAACCAACTGGAGCCAAATCCTTCTCCCTTTACTCTGGTAAGTAGTCCCATTGACTTCACTGATTTGACCTTCCCTTGCCACCACTAAAGAATTATATCTTAATTGAGTAAGAAACAGCAAGAGCAATTCAGCTCTTACATTAAGACCTGGTCTTTATATTTGCTTTTTTGCAAAGAAACAAAGGGAGAGTAACACAAAACGTGAGCCTTTTTTCTAAAGAAGCTGTTTTACAAAATCTTCCACAAGCCACCAGCTGTTCCTTAAAGCTTTGTTTACATTTAACCTGCCAATCACTTTCTAGGCAAATATTTTATTTAGTTGCTCTCTTATAATATTGAATCATAGAACCACCTGGTAATGTCATAAAGATGTCATTGATGAAATCTGGCTTCCAGAAATTAGTTTTCTTGCCATTCTGTGGATTCATGGGAGTTTAGCTGCATACATCCAAGGGAAACATATGCAGCAGTCAAAAAAGTGAACAGAATGTTGGGAATCATTAAGAAAGGGATAGATAATATGAAATAAAATATCATATTGCCTCTATATAAATCCATGATGGTCACCTCATTTCAAAAATGATATATTGGAATTGGAAGATTCAGAAACGGGCAACAAAAATGATTAGGGGAATGGAACAGCTGCCATATGAGGAGCAATTAATAAGATTGGAACTTTTCAGCTTGGAAAAGAGACGACTAAGGGGCAATATGATAGAGGTCTATAAAATCATGACTGGTATGGAGAAAGTAAATAAGCAAGCATTTTCTCCACACCAGTCATGTTCTGAGAAGGAGTAAATAACACTTCCTTATTTCCTATTCTTCTCATAACACAAGAACTAGGGGTTACCAAATTAAATGAATAGGCAGCAGGTTTAAGACAAACAAAAGGAAGTTCCATGCAATGCACAAGTCAACCTGTGGAACTCCTTGCCAGAGGATGTTGTGAAGGCCAAGACTATAACAGGTTCAAAAAAAGAACTAGATAAGTTCATGGAGGATAGGTCCATCAATGGCTATTAGCCAGGATGGACAGGGATGGTGTTCTTAGCCTTAGTTTGCCAGAAGCTGGGCATGAGTGACAAGGGATGAATCACTTGATGATTATCTGTTCTGTTCATTCCCTCTGGGTCACCTGGTATTGACCACTGTTGGAAGACAGGATACTGGGCTAAGTGAACCTTTGCTCTGACCCAGTATGGCCATGTTCTTATGAAAATGACTAGTGACCAAAAGAAAGGGCTTTCAGCTGTGTAGAGTTGTTGCTATCTAGGCATGACACCATACTGTGTGTGATGCCAGATCTGAAAGTAGTATAGACAATCTTCAGGCAGATACTTTATGAAGTATGCCACTGACTCGTGCAGTATCACCTGAGTTGTGTGTGCCAATAGTAAGGAGGATAGATGCTATTAAAGAGGGAAGCATAATACAACATTTTTAATTTTGAGGGAGAAGGCAAGTTTTTCCCTTCTCTTACAAGTTTTGTTGTAGGAAAATCTCTAAGATAAAATTTGATCAGCAGGAAGTTTATTGGAGTAGGAGAAAAGGACTGTTAGCTGAAACTAATTTTAGTCTATTTGTTTAGATTGTAAGTTCTTGGGGCAGAGACCACTGTTTTGTAATGTGTATGGTGTCTAGAGGCTACCACAGTACAAATAATAAATAATAATAGCCTGGTAGTTTGATTGTATTGGGATAAAAAATTTATAAGCCTCTTCTGACAATGGTAGGCAGAAATTAATCTATTAACGTACTTGACAGTGATACTAAATGATCTCTCTCTCTGGGTGTGCATGCTTCTGTATGGCATTGCTTGTGTGATAGTCCATATGACACTTGTCCAAAAAAACCTGACCCCCTGTCCCAGTTGAGCAGAAATTAAAGATGTATTTTCAAACCTGAATGCCCAAGTCAAATTAAATTATTTTAGTAACCACTAAAGCAGTGGTCTCCAACCTTTTTACTCCCAAGATAACTTTTTGAATCCAAGGGCAATCCAGGCTCTATCTCACCCTTTCCTTGAGGCCCCGCCCCACTCACTTCAACTCTCCATTGCTCACTCTCCCCAACCCTCACTCACTTTCACCATGCTGGGATAGGGGGTTGAGGTTTGAGAGGGGGTGTGGGCTCTGGGCTGGGACTAAGGGGTTCACAGTGTGGGAGGGGGATTTGGGCTGGGGCAGGGGGTTGGGGTGCAGTAGGTGGTGAGGGGTGCAAGCTCTAGGAGGGAGATCAGGGCTGGGACAGAGTGTTGGGGTGCAGGAGGGGGTACAGGGTGATGGCTCTGGGAGGGGTTCAGGGCTGGGGTTTGGAGTATAGGAGGGGGTTTGGGGTGCAGAAGGGAGCAAGGGGTGCTGGCTCTGGGAGGCAGCTCAGGACTGGAGTGCAGCCTTCCGCCAGGAAGCACTTATCTCCAGTGCCTCCTGGTCAGTGGCGAGGCTAAGGCAGGCTCCCTGCCTACCCCAGCCCCACACTGCTCCCAGAAGGGGCCGACATGCCCCTGCATGCCCTGGGAGAGGGCTGGGGGTATGTGGCTGAATGCACTGCCCTCTCTGCAAGCACCACCCCTGCAGCTCTCCCAGCCAATGGGAGCTGCGGGGGCAGTGCTTGCAGGCCGGAGCAGCACGCTGAGGGAGACCCCTGCCCATGGGGCTGCACTGGCCACTTCTGGGAGCGGCATGGGGCTGGGGTAGGCAGGGAGTCTGGCTTAGCGGCAGCCACACTGCACCACTGGAGATCGCGATTGACTGGGAGAACCTCTTGGATTGACCTGTCAATCATGATCAACCGATTGGTGACCACTGCACTAAAGTATCCTTGTTACCATACTGGAATATGTTTTGGAACACATGGGATAGGTAAAGTGGTATCCCATGTTTTATCACGTTTATCCATTTGAACTGGTATCTAACTATTTTTCCTCTTTTGTAGTCTGGCTTTCATATTGGTGCATTGTGATGAACCAAATCTCAGTGTTTGCTTCTTGGTTTGGTAATAACCAACCATGCTGCATGCACTTAATTTGTTGATGCACGAATTGTAGGATTGCCAAGAGGAGCTCATATGGTTATGCAACATACAAACTAATTTAATTTTAAACTGAACTGTGTTTGCAAGGTTCAGGTGCATTCATTAACGGAGTGGTAAAACAGCTTTTAAAATATGCACTGTCACTGCTTAGTAGATTCTTTTAAAACAGTTTAAAATCTGTAATGTGCAAACAGGAATGACATTTGATTTCACATTACTGTTTTCTTTGCAAAATGCAATAAATCCAAATCATTACATTGTTTGACCAACACAGTATTAATCATGTTTAACATATGTGAATTTTATTCAAGCTTCCCCAAGTGCAAGTAATCCACCCTACTTGAAAATAAAAGATCTGGATTGCTTCATTCTGTATCAATAGGCTTCATGCACAGTGTTCCCCGGATCTGAAAGAACTAAAGAAAAGATGCCAACTAGCCTATTGTCTATAACTCAGATTTCTGCAAGAGAACTATGTGCTTTGTACGGGTTATTAGTCCCCATCCAAATTGGAAAAGAAACTGTAATGGTTTTTAAAATAAAATATTTAGATATCGCCAATATGGGCTATTATCTGGTATGTTTTACAGTAATAAAGAAGCAATTATTGTAACTTACCTAAATGTTAAACTACAGTAAATTGTTAAAATATCAAAGGCAAAAATATTTGTAATATCAAAAGTTTTCACTGTACATGATGACACTTTTGATAAACGTTAAATAAATTATTCTATCCATTTTTTTAAATGCTGTGGCCATTTAACAAGTTAGAAAAGGAATGATACAATTAAAAATAGTATCCTTGACCTTGTTGCGTATACAAATTCAACTAAGCTCAGTGAATTGAGAGTCCTGAGTCAGAGTACACCTAAATTTGTTCCTAAACAAACACCTACACATGTTTGTTTAGGAACTTGTATGACTATCTAAATTATTCTGTCTGTCCTTGCTGTAGTACACTTCTGACATCCAGTGCTATAATATATTATTTTTCCCTCAGAAAAGTTGACCTACATACACAGAAAAGGGCAACTTAAACTTGAAACAGGTTAAATTTTGTATAAACAAGCTTTTATAAAGCTTGCCACTAATGGAAGTGTTTCCACAACTATTAAAATCCAGTGAAAACATTTGCTCTTAAATAAATGAGCAATATTTAAAACACAAACTTAAATGCACTAAGGGTCTGAAAGTGAAACTGACATAAACAAAAGTGAAGCTGAGTTGATTGATTTGCTCAAACAGAGAGAAATGCAAAATATAAATGAAGGGTATAAATGAGAGCTAAATCCAGCCAACCCATGCAGTTTTAACTAGTGCAGAAACCCACAGATCTTTCCCTCTGAATACTTAATATGCTCCAACTAAAGGGCAGTTTCCTTGAAGCCTAAATAAGCACAGTATGCTATTGCATTGTCTCTTGAGTTAATATAAGAGCAAACAGATCACACCTTAAGTTTTTCAGAAATTAGTGTTCCTAGTATTCTATGCAGGTGAATCATTAATATTCAAAGAATACCACAGCTAAAGTATTCAGTGACAAATATATGGAGATATGATACTGTTATGAAAACACTCATTTACATAAGAAATAAATGTTCTGTATGGACCCTGCAATGTACAGGGAACATCCCTCTCCCCAAACACACACTTTTTTGCATATGGTTGTTTCAAATAAAATTTACATTTTAGCTGATTAATCTTTGATATGCACGCATATTAGTATAGCCTGTATCACAATTTTGGCTTAATATTTCCTTGTTTTGGGGGAGGATTAATGGAATATTGCCATTCTATTTATTAATTTTTAATAAGTTTTTTCTGATTTTAATTATTTCTTAAAGCCCTCCTCAAAACACTTGCACGAAGCCAGTTCAGTACCTGCAGAAATACTGTTGTTTGTTTTTAAAAAATACCGTATTGCTATGTGATCACAGCTCTTATGTCAGATATGTTGATCTCTCACTAACTGATCTGGTTCTACTGAAGACAATGGAAATTTTGCTATTTACGTTACAGGAAGCAACATGAACCCTTAAACTAAACTTTTCATACTTAGGAAATCAAATCTTGAATATTTTCGTTTATTATTAAACCAAAAGTTCATCTTCTAATGGAAATTTTGACTATGAGAATGGAAAAATCTCAGTGAAGTTGAGGTGTTCCGATGTATTTATAAAATTGGATAAACTAGTACTAGGTCCTTGTGAGAGTGGTACTAAATGGCAGAAGCTTTGCAATTAATAGCACTGTTGATTTCCCTGTACTGAGGATAAACTGAATGGTGTCTGTATAGTGGCCATTGTGTACCCCTTGGAGCTGTATGTCTTGCACCTAGAGCAGAGGTGGGCAAACTATGGCCCACGGGCCACATCTGGCCTGTGGGACCCTCCTGCCTGGCCCCTGAGCTCCTGGCCTGGGAGGCTAGGCCCTGCCCTCTCCCCTGCTGTTCTCCCTCCCCTGCTGCCAGCGCAGTGCTCTGAGCAGTGGGCTGTGAGCTTCTGGGGCAGCACAGCGCAGAGCCCAGCCTGACCCAGTGCCCTGTGCTGCGCAGTGGCAACTGTATGGCTCGCTCCAGCTGGGTGGCGCAGCTTTAGCGCCACCAGCCACCGGTGCTCCAAGCAGCGCAGTAAGGGGACAGGGAGCAGGGGGGGTGGATAGAGGGCAGAGGAGTTCGGGGCGGGGCAGGGGCTGGGGCAGTCAGAGGATGGGGAACTGGGGGTTTAAGGGGGGCAGGGTTCCCCAGGGGACAGTCAGGAATGAGAGGAGGGGTTGGATGGGGTGGCGGGGGGCAGTCAGAGGCAGGGGTTCCCGGGACAGTCAGGGGACAGAGAGAAGGGGTGGATGGATGGGGCAGGGGTCCCGGAGGGGGGCGCCAAGAACGAGAGGAGGGGTTGGATGGGGTGGCGGGGGGAAGTAAGAGGCAGGGGTTCTGGGGGTGGTCAGGGGACAGGGAAGAGGGGGTGGATGGGACAAGAGTCCTGGGGGCAGAGGGGGGGCAGGCCACGACCCCCTCCCTAACCGGCCTTCCATACAATTTCCAAAACCCGATGCGGCCCTATCATAAGCCTAACTCCCAAATCTGGACCTTAGCATCCAGAAATCTGGGTGCCTAGCATGAACCCCTCTAAGCTTAATTACCAGCTCAGATTTGATCTCGCTGCCACCATCCAAAAATTCCAGGGTTTT